>NW_027223767.1:0-486137 GCF_028538775.1 Myotis yumanensis
CTAATCTCGGTGATTGAACTAGGCCATCAGGATAGAAAGGCTCTATTTGCCCGTATTTAAACTGTTTCTTACATGTCTCTAATCATTTCTGGGACTATCATTGTGTATTTTTAGAGTTTTACCAAAAGTAGACAGTTTTCCCCAGAAATATACACATGAATCTTCAAGAGTTAAATTGTGCCATTCAGAAAACGCCAGGCAATTCGGCCTCAGTTGTGAATATAAAAAGTATTCTCTTCATTTCTCAGCTTCATACCCATATTCTCAGCTTTTTAAACGGAAATTCTTAATGTTTGAAAGCACTTTCTTCGGAAATACATCATCTAAAGTAGCCAGAATTGTAAACTTTATCTGTACTCTCGTCACTATGCAGCATTCTATCTCTACTCTCCGTGACTGAACATGAACATAAAGATAGAACGGCTCTATGTACCAGCATTTCAACTGTTTCTTACATGTTTCTAGTCATTTCTCCGCGACTATCATGGTGTACGTTAAGCGTTTTACCAAAAGTAGACAGTTTTCCTAGAAGTATACACAGGAATCTTCAAGATTTGAAATGAGTCATTCAGAAAACGCCAGTCTAATCAGAATCATGTGTAAATAGAAACAGTATTCTCTTTATTTATCAGCTTCCTACATATTCTGAGCTTTATAAACAGCAATTCTTAATGTTTGAAAGCACATTCTTCGGAAATATGTCATCTAAAGTAGCCAGAATGGTAAACATTATCTGTACTCTCGTCACTATGCAGCATTCTATCTCTAATATCCGTGATTGAATATAAACATAAAGATAGAACGGCTCTATGTACCAGCCTTTCAAGTGTTTCTTACAAGTTTCTAATCATTTCTCGGGACTATCATTGCGTATGTTAAGCGTTTTACCAAAACTAGACAGTTTTTCTAGAAGTATACACAGGAATCTTCAAGGTTTCAAATGAGTCATTCAGAAAACGCCAGTCTAATTACAATCACCTGTAAAAAGAAACAGTATTCTCTTTATTTATCACCTTCCTACATATTCTGAGCTTTATAAACAGCAATTCTTAATGTTTTAAAGCACATTCTTCGAAATATGTCATCTAATGTAGCCAGAATGGTAAATATTATCTGTACTCTCGTCACTATGCAGCATTCTATCTCTAATATCCGTGATTGAACAAAAACATAAAGATAGAACGGCTCTATGTACCAGCATTTCAAGTGTTTCTTACATGTTTCTAATCATTTCTCGGGACTATCATTGCGTATGTTAAGCGTTTTACCAAAAGTAGCGAGTTTTTCTAGAAGTATACACAGCAATCTTCAAGGTTTCAATTGAGTCATTCAGAAAACGCCAGTCTAATCAGAATCACCTGTAAATAGAAACAGTATTCTCTTTATTTATCAGCTTCCTACATATTCTGAGCTTTATAAACAGCAATTCTTATGTTTGAAAGCACTTTCCTTGGAAAAACAACATCTAGAGTAGCCGCAATTGTAAACTTCATCCTTCCTCTCCTCACTTGAGAGTTTTTTACCTCTAATCTCAGTCATTGAACTAGGCCATAAAGATAGCACGGCTCTATTATACAGCATTTCAAGTGTTTCTTACATGTTTCTAGTCACTTCCTGGACTATCCTAGTGTATTTTAAGAGTTTTTCCAAAATTAGACATTTTTCCAGAAGTAGATACATGAATCTTCAGGATGTAAACTTTGTCATTAAGAAAATGCCAGGCAATTCAGCCTCAATTGTAAATACAAACAGTATTCTCTTCATTGATCAGCCTCATACACATACTCTGAGCTTTAAAAACAGAAATTCCTCATGTTGGAAGCACTTTCTTTGGAAAAACACCATCTAGAGTAGCCGGAATTGTAAACATTATCATTACTCTCTTCATTTGAGAGTTTTCTACCTCTAATCTCGGTGATTGAACTAGGCCATCAGGATAGAAAGGCTCTATTTGCCCGTATTTAAACTGTTTCTTACATGTCTCTAATCATTTCCTGGGACTATCATTGTGTATTTTTAGAGTTTTACCAAAAGTAGACAGTTTTCCCAGAAGTATACACATGAATCTTCAAGAGTTAAATTGTGCCATTCAGAAAACGCCAGGCAATTCGGCCTCAGTTGTGAATATAAAAAGTATTCTCTTCATATTCTCAGCTTCATACCCCATATTCTCCAGCTTTTTAAACGGAAATTCTTAATGTTTGAAAGCACTTTCTTCGGAAATACATCATCTAAAGTAGCCAGAATGGTAAACATTATCTGTACTCTCGTCACTATGCAGCATTCTATCTCTACTCTCCGTGACTGAACATGAACATAAAGATAGAACGGCTCTATGTACCAGCATTTCAACTGTTTCTTACATGTTTCTAGTCATTTCTCGCGACTATCATGGTGTACGTTAAGCGTTTTACCAAAAGTAGACAGTTTTCCTAGAAGTATACACAGGAATCTTCAAGATTTGAAATGAGTCATTCAGAAAACGCCAGTCTAATCAGAATCATGTGTAAATAGAAACAGTATTCTCTTTATTTATCAGCTTCCTACATATTCTGAGCTTTATAAACAGCAATTCTTAATGTTTTAAAGCACATTCTTCGGAAATATGTCATCTAAAGTAGCCAGAATGGTAAATATTATCTGTACTCTCGTCACTATGCAGCATTCTATCTCTAATATCCGTGATTGAACATAAACATAAAGATAGAACGGCTCTATGTACCAGCATTTCAAGTGTTTCTTACATGTTTCTAATCATTTCTCGGGACTGTCATGGTGTATGTTAAGCGTTTAACCAAAAGTAGACAGTTTTCCTAGAAGAATACACAGGAATCTTCAAGGTTTCAAATGAGTCATTCAGAAAACGCCAGTCTAATCACAATCACCTGTAAATAGAAACAGTATTCTCTTTATTTATCAGCTTCCTACATATTCTGAGCTTTATAAACAGCAATTCTTAATGTTTGAAAGCACATTCTTCGGAAATATGTCATCTAAAGTAGCCAGAATGGTAAACATTATCTGTACTCTCGTCACTATGCAGCATTCTATCTCTAATATCCGTGATTGAATATAAACATAAAGATAGAACGGCTCTATGTACCAGCCTTTCAAGTGTTTCTTACAAGTTTCTAATCATTTCTCGGGACTATCATTGCGTATGTTAAGCGTTTTACCAAAAGTAGAGAGTTTTTCTAGAAGTATACACAGCAATCTTCAAGGTTTCAATTGAGTCATTCAGAAAACGCCAGTCTAATCAGAATCACCTGTAAATAGAAACAGTATTCTCTTTATTTATCAGCTTCCTACATATTCTGAGCTTTATAAACAGCAATTCTTAATGTTTGAAAGCACTTTCCTTGGAAAAACAACATCTAGAGTAGCCGCAATTGTAAACTTCATCCTTCCTCTCCTCACTTGAGAGTTTTTTACCTCTAATCTCAGTCATTGAACTAGGCCATAAAGATAGCACGGCTCTATTATACGGCATTTCAACTGTTTCTTACATGTTTCTAGTCACTTCCTGGACTATCCTAGTGTATTTTAAGAGTTTTTCCAAAATTAGACATTTTTCCAGAAGTAGATACATGAATCTTCAGGATGTAAACTTTGTCATTAAGAAAATGCCAGGCAATTCAGCCTCAATTGTAAATACAAACAGTATTCTCTTCATTGATCAGCCTCATACACATACTCTGAGCTTTAAAAACAGAAATTCCTCATGTTGGAAGCACTTTCTTTGGAAAAAACACCATCTAGAGTAGCCGGAATTGTAAACATTATCATTACTCTCTTCATTTGAGAGTTTTCTACCTCTAATCTCGGTGATTGAACTAGGCCATCAGGATAGAAAGGCTCTATTTGCCCGTATTTAAACTGTTTCTTACATGTCTCTAATCATTTCTGGGACTATCATTGTGTATTTTTAGAGTTTTACCAAAAGTAGACAGTTTTCCCAGAAATATACACATGAATCTTCAAGAGTTAAATTGTGCCATTCAGAAAACGCCAGGCAATTCGGCCTCAGTTGTGAATATAAAAAGTATTCTCTTCATTTCTCAGCTTCATACCCATATTCTCAGCTTTTTAAACGGAAATTCTTAATGTTTGAAAGCACTTTCTTCGGAAATACATCATCTAAAGTAGCCAGAATTGTAAACATTATCTGTACTCTCGTCACTATGCAGCATTCTATCTCTACTCTCCGTGACTGAACATGAACATAAAGATAGAACGGCTCTATGTACCAGCATTTCAACTGTTTCTTACATGTTTCTAGTCATTTCTCGCGACTATCATGGTGTACGTTAAGCGTTTTACCAAAAGTAGACAGTTTTCCTAGAAGTATACACAGGAATCTTCAAGATTTGAAATGAGTCATTCAGAAAACGCCAGTCTAATCAGAATCATGTGTAAATAGAAACAGTATTCTCTTTATTTATCAGCTTCCTACATATTCTGAGCTTTATAAACAGCAATTCTTAATGTTTGAAAGCACATTCTTCGGAAATATGTCATCTAAAGTAGCCAGAATGGTAAACATTATCTGTACTCTCGTCACTATGCAGCATTCTATCTCTAATATCCGTGATTGAATATAAACATAAAGATAGAACGGCTCTATGTACCAGCCTTTCAAGTGTTTCTTACAAGTTTCTAATCATTTCTCGGGACTATCATTGCGTATGTTAAGCGTTTTACCAAAACTAGACAGTTTTTCTAGAAGTATACACAGGAATCTTCAAGGTTTCAAATGAGTCATTCAGAAAACGCCAGTCTAATTACAATCACCTGTAAAAAGAAACAGTATTCTCTTTATTTATCACCTTCCTACATATTCTGAGCTTTATAAACAGCAATTCTTAATGTTTTAAAGCACATTCTTCGAAATATGTCATCTAATGTAGCCAGAATGGTAAATATTATCTGTACTCTCGTCACTATGCAGCATTCTATCTCTAATATCCGTGATTGAACAAAAACATAAAGATAGAACGGCTCTATGTACCAGCATTTCAAGTGTTTCTTACATGTTTCTAATCATTTCTCGGGACTATCATTGCGTATGTTAAGCGTTTTACCAAAAGTAGCGAGTTTTTCTAGAAGTATACACAGCAATCTTCAAGGTTTCAATTGAGTCATTCAGAAAACGCCAGTCTAATCAGAATCACCTGTAAATAGAAACAGTATTCTCTTTATTTATCAGCTTCCTACATATTCTGAGCTTTATAAACAGCAATTCTTAATGTTTGAAAGCACTTTCCTTGGAAAAACAACATCTAGAGTAGCCGCAATTGTAAACTTCATCCTTCCTCTCCTCACTTGAGAGTTTTTTACCTCTAATCTCAGTCATTGAACTAGGCCATAAAGATAGCACGGCTCTATTATACAGCATTTCAAGTGTTTCTTACATGTTTCTAGTCACTTCCTGGACTATCCTAGTGTATTTTAAGAGTTTTTCCAAAATTAGACATTTTTCCAGAAGTAGATACATGAATCTTCAGGATGTAAACTTTGTCATTAAGAAAATGCCAGGCAATTCAGCCTCAATTGTAAATACAAACAGTATTCTCTTCATTGATCAGCCTCATACACATACTCTGAGCTTTAAAAACAGAAATTCCTCATGTTGGAAGCACTTTCTTTGGAAAAACACCATCTAGAGTAGCCAGAATTGTAAACATTATCATTACTCTCTTCATTTGAGAGTTTTCTACCTCTAATCTCGGTGATTGAACTAGGCCATCAGGATAGAAAGGCTCTATTTCCCCGTATTTAAACTGTTTCTTACATGACTCTAATCATTTCTGGGACTATCATTGTGTATTTTTAGAGTTTTACCAAAAGTAGACAGTTTTCCCAGAAGTATACACATGAATCTTCAAGAGTTAAATTGTGCCATTCAGAAAACGCCAGGCAATTCGGCCTCAGTTGTGAATATAAAAAGTATTCTCTTCATTTCTCAGCTTCATACCCATATTCTCAGCTTTTTAAACGGAAATTCTTAATGTTTGAAAGCACTTTCTTCGGAAATACATCATCTAAAGTAGCCAGAATGGTAAACATTATCTGTACTCTCGTCACTATGCAGCATTCTATCTCTACTCTCCGTGACTGAACATGAACATAAAGATAGAACGGCTCTATGTACCAGCATTTCAACTGTTTCTTACATGTTTCTAGTCATTTCTCGCGACTATCATGGTGTACGTTAAGCGTTTTACCAAAAGTAGACAGTTTTCCTAGAAGTATACACAGGAATCTTCAAGATTTGAAATGAGTCATTCAGAAAACGCCAGTCTAATCAGAATCATGTGTAAATAGAAACAGTATTCTCTTTATTTATCAGCTTCCTACATATTCTGAGCTTTATAAACAGCAATTCTTAATGTTTTAAAGCACATTCTTCGGAAATATGTCATCTAAAGTAGCCAGAATGGTAAATATTATCTGTACTCTCGTCACTATGCAGCATTCTATCTCTAATATCCGTGATTGAACATAAACATAAAGATAGAACGGCTCTATGTACCAGCATTTCAAGTGTTTCTTACATGTTTCTAACCATTTCTCGGGACTGTCATGGTGTATGTTAAGCGTTTAACCAAAAGTAGACAGTTTTCCTAGAAGAATACACAGGAATCTTCAAGGTTTCAAATGAGTCATTCAGAAAACGCCAGTCTAATCACAATCACCTGTAAATAGAAACAGTATTCTCTTTATTTATCAGCTTCCTACATATTCTGAGCTTTATAAACACTAATTCTTAATGTTTGACAGCACATTCTTCGGAAATATGTCATCTAAAGTAGCCAGATTGGTAAACATTATCTGTACTCTCGTCACTATGCAGCATTCTATCTCTAATATCCGTGATTGAACATAAACATAAAGATAGAACGGCTCTATGTACCAGCCTTTCAAGTGTTTCTTACAAATTTCTAATCATTTCTCGGGACTATCATTGCGTATGTTAAGCGTTTTACCAAAAGTAGACAGTTTTTCTAGAAGTATACACAGGAATCTTCAAGGTTTCAAGTGAGTCATTCAGAAAACGCCAGTCTAATTACAATCACCTGTAAAAAGAAACAGTATTCTCTTTATTTATCACCTTCTTACATATTCTGAGCTTTATAAACAGCAATTCTTAATGTTTTAAAGCACATTCTTCGGAAATATGTCATCTAAAGTAGCCAGAATGGTAAATATTATCTGTACTCTCGTCACTATGCAGCATTCTATCTCTAATATCCGTGATTGAACATAAACATAAAGATAGAACGGCTCTATGTACCAGCATTTCAAGTGTTTCTTACATGTTTCTAATCATTTCTCGGGACTGTCATGGTGTATGTTAAGCGTTTAACCAAAAGTAGACAGTTTTCCTAGAATAATACACAGGAATCTTCAAGGTTTCAAATGAGTCATTCAGAAAACGCCAGTCTAATCACAATCACCTGTAAATAGAAACAGTATTCTCTTTATTTATCAGCTTCCTACATATTCTGAGCTTTATAAACAGCAATTCTTAATGTTTGAAAGCACATTCTTCGGAAATATGTCATCTAAAGTAGCCAGAATGGTAAACATTATCTGTACTCTCGTCACTATGCAGCATTCTATCTCTAATATCCGTGATTGAATATAAACATAAAGATAGAACGGCTCTATGTACCAGCCTTTCAAGTGTTTCTTACAAGTTTCTAATCATTTCTCGGGACTATCATTGCGTATGTTAAGCGTTTTACCAAAACTAGACAGTTTTTCTAGAAGTATACACAGCAATCTTCAAGGTTTCAATTGAGTCATTCAGAAAACGCCAGTCTAATCAGAATCACCTGTAAATAGAAACAGTATTCTCTTTATTTATCAGCTTCCTACATATTCTGAGCTTTATAAACAGCAATTCTTAATGTTTGAAAGCACTTTCCTTGGAAAAACAACATCTAGAGTAGCCGCAATTGTAAACTTCATCCTTCCTCTCCTCACTTTAGAGTTTTTTACCTCTAATCTCAGTCATTGAACTAGGCCATAAAGATAGCACGGCTCTATTATACGGCATTTCAAGTGTTTCTTACATGATTCTAGTCACTTCCTGGACTATCCTAGTGTATTTTAAGAGTTTTTCCAAAATTAGACATTTTTCCAGAAGTAGATACATGAATCTTCAGGATGTAAACTTTGTCATTAAGAAAATGCCAGGCAATTCAGCCTCAATTGTAAATACAAACAGTATTCTCTTCATTGATCAGCCTCATACACATACTCTGAGCTTTAAAAACAGAAATTCCTCATGTTGGAAGCACTTTCTTTGGAAAAACACCATCTAGAGTAGCCGGAATTGTAAACATTATCATTACTCTCTTCATTTGAGAGTTTTCTACCTCTAATCTCGGTGATTGAACTAGGCCATCAGGATAGAAAGGCTCTATTTGCCCGTATTTAAACTGTTTCTTACATGTCTCTAATCATTTCTGAGACTATCATTGTGTATTTTTAGAGTTTTACCAAAAGTAGACAGTTTTCCCAGAAGTATACACATGAATCTTCAAGAGTTAAATTGTGCCATTCAGAAAACGCCAGGCAATTCGGCCTCAGTTGTGAATATAAAAAGTATTCTCTTCATTTCTCAGCTTCATACCCATATTCTCAGCTTTTTAAACGGAAATTCTTAATGTTTGAAAGCACTTTCTTCGGAAATACATCATCTAAAGTAGCCAGAATGGTAAACATTATCTGTACTCTCGTCACTATGCAGCATTCTATCTCTACTCTCCGTGACTGAACATGAACATAAAGATAGAACGGCTCTATGTACCAGCATTTCAACTGTTTCTTACATGTTTCTAGTCATTTCTCGCGACTATCATGGTGTACGTTAAGCGTTTTACCAAAAGTAGACAGTTTTCCTAGAAGTATACACAGGAATCTTCAAGATTTGAAATGAGTCATTCAGAAAACGCCAGTCTAATCACAATCACCTGTAAATAGAAACAGTATTCTCTTTATTTATCAGCTTCCTACATATTCTGAGCTTTATAAACAGCAATTCTTAATGTTTTAAAGCACATTCTTCGGAAATATGTCATCTAAAGTAGCCAGAATTGTAAATATTATCTGTACTCTCGTCACTATGCAGCATTCTATCTCTAATATCCGTGATTGAACATAAACATAAAGATAGAACGGCTCTATGTACCAGCATTTCAAGTGTTTCTTACATGTTTCTAACCATTTCTCGGGACTGTCATGGTGTATGTTAAGCGTTTAACCAAAAGTAGACAGTTTTCCTAGAAGAATACACAGGAATCTTCAAGGTTTCAAATGAGTCATTCAGAAAACGCCAGTCTAATCACAATCACCTGTAAATAGAAACAGTATTCTCTTTATTTATCAGCTTCCTACATATTCTGAGCTTTATAAACAGCAATTCTTAATGTTTGAAAGCACATTCTTCGGAAATATGTCATCTAAAGTAGCCAGAATGGTAAACATTATCTGTACTCTCGTCACTATGCAGCATTCTATCTCTAATATCCGTGATTGAATATAAACATAAAGATAGAACGGCTCTATGTACCAGCCTTTCAAGTGTTTCTTACAAGTTTCTAATCATTTCTCGGGACTATCATTGCGTATGTTAAGCGTTTTACCAAAACTAGACAGTTTTTCTAGAAGTATACACAGCAATCTTCAAGGTTTCAATTGAGTCATTCAGAAAACGCCAGTCTAATCAGAATCACCTGTAAATAGAAACAGTATTCTCTTTATTTATCAGCTTCCTACATATTCTGAGCTTTATAAACAGCAATTCTTAATGTTTGAAAGCACTTTCCTTGGAAAAACAACATCTAGAGTAGCCGCAATTGTAAACTTCATCCTTCCTCTCCTCACTTTAGAGTTTTTTACCTCTAATCTCAGTCATTGAACTAGGCCATAAAGATAGCACGGCTCTATTATACGGCATTTCAAGTGTTTCTTACATGATTCTAGTCACTTCCTGGACTATCCTAGTGTATTTTAAGAGTTTTTCCAAAATTAGACATTTTTCCAGAAGTAGATACATGAATCTTCAGGATGTAAACTTTGTCATTAAGAAAATGCCAGGCAATTCAGCCTCAATTGTAAATACAAACAGTATTCTCTTCATTGATCAGCCTCATACACATACTCTGAGCTTTAAAAACAGAAATTCCTCATGTTGGAAGCACTTTCTTTGGAAAAACACCATCTAGAGTAGCCGGAATTGTAAACATTATCATTACTCTCTTCATTTGAGAGTTTTCTACCTCTAATCTCGGTGATTGAACTAGGCCATCAGGATAGAAAGGCTCTATTTGCCCGTATTTAAACTGTTTCTTACATGTCTCTAATCATTTCTGAGACTATCATTGTGTATTTTTAGAGTTTTACCAAAAGTAGACAGTTTTCCCAGAAGTATACACATGAATCTTCAAGAGTTAAATTGTGCCATTCAGAAAACGCCAGGCAATTCGGCCTCAGTTGTGAATATAAAAAGTATTCTCTTCATTTCTCAGCTTCATACCCATATTCTCAGCTTTTTAAACGGAAATTCTTAATGTTTGAAAGCACTTTCTTCGGAAATACATCATCTAAAGTAGCCAGAATGGTAAACATTATCTGTACTCTCGTCACTATGCAGCATTCTATCTCTACTCTCCGTGACTGAACATGAACATAAAGATAGAACTGCTCTATGTACCAGCATTTCAACTGTTTCTTACATGTTTCTAGTCATTTCTCGCGACTATCATGGTGTACGTTAAGCGTTTTACCAAAAGTAGACAGTTTTCCTAGAAGTATACACAGGAATCTTCAAGATTTGAAATGAGTCATTCAGAAAACGCCAGTCTAATCACAATCACCTGTAAATAGAAACAGTATTCTCTTTATTTATCAGCTTCCTACATATTCTGAGCTTTATAAACAGCAATTCTTAATGTTTTAAAGCACATTCTTCGGAAATATGTCATCTAAAGTAGCCAGAATTGTAAATATTATCTGTACTCTCGTCACTATGCAGCATTCTATCTCTAATATCCGTGATTGAACATAAACATAAAGATAGAACGGCTCTATGTACCAGCATTTCAAGTGTTTCTTACATGTTTCTAACCATTTCTCGGGACTGTCATGGTGTATGTTAAGCGTTTAACCAAAAGTAGACAGTTTTCCTAGAAGAATACACAGGAATCTTCAAGGTTTCAAATGAGTCATTCAGAAAACGCCAGTCTAATCACAATCACCTGTAAATAGAAACAGTATTCTCTTTATTTATCAGCTTCCTACATATTCTGAGCTTTATAAACAGCAATTCTTAATGTTTGAAAGCACATTCTTCGGAAATATGTCATCTAAAGTAGCCAGAATGGTAAACATTATCTGTACTCTCGTCACTATGCAGCATTCTATCTCTAATATCCGTGATTGAACAAAAACATAAAGATAGAACGGCTCTATGTACCAGCATTTCAAGTGTTTCTTACATGTTTCTAATCATTTCTCGGGACTATCATTGCGTATGTTAAGCGTTTTACCAAAAGTAGCGAGTTTTTCTAGAAGTATACACAGCAATCTTCAAGGTTTCAATTGAGTCATTCAGAAAACGCCAGTCTAATCAGAATCACCTGTAAATAGAAACAGTATTCTCTTTATTTATCAGCTTCCTACATATTCTGAGCTTTATAAACAGCAATTCTTAATGTTTGAAAGCACTTTCCTTGGAAAAACAACATCTAGAGTAGCCGCAATTGTAAACTTCATCCTTCCTCTCCTCACTTGAGAGTTTTTTACCTCTAATCTCAGTCATTGAACTAGGCCATAAAGATAGCACGGCTCTATTATACGGCATTTCAAGTGTTTCTTACATGATTCTAGTCACTTCCTGGACTATCCTAGTGTATTTTAAGAGTTTTTCCAAAATTAGACATTTTTCCAGAAGTAGATACATGAATCTTCAGGATGTAAACTTTGTCATTAAGAAAATGCCAGGCAATTCAGCCTCAATTGTAAATACAAACAGTATTCTCTTCATTGATCAGCCTCATACACATACTCTGAGCTTTAAAAACAGAAATTCCTCATGTTGGAAGCACTTTCTTTGGAAAAACACCATCTAGAGTAGCCGGAATTGTAAACATTATCATTACTCTCTTCATTTGAGAGTTTTCTACCTCTAATCTCGGTGATTGAACTAGGCCATCAGGATAGAAAGGCTCTATTTGCCCGTATTTAAACTGTTTCTTACATGTCTCTAATCATTTCTGAGACTATCATTGTGTATTTTTAGAGTTTTACCAAAAGTAGACAGTTTTCCCAGAAGTATACACATGAATCTTCAAGAGTTAAATTGTGCCATTCAGAAAACGCCAGGCAATTCGGCCTCAGTTGTGAATATAAAAAGTATTCTCTTCATTTCTCAGCTTCATACCCATATTCTCAGCTTTTTAAACGGAAATTCTTAATGTTTGAAAGCACTTTCTTCGGAAATACATCATCTAAAGTAGCCAGAATGGTAAACATTATCTGTACTCTCGTCACTATGCAGCATTCTATCTCTACTCTCCGTGACTGAACATGAACATAAAGATAGAACGGCTCTATGTACCAGCATTTCAACTGTTTCTTACATGTTTCTAGTCATTTCTCGCGACTATCATGGTGTACGTTAAGCGTTTTACCAAAAGTAGACAGTTTTCCTAGAAGTATACACAGGAATCTTCAAGATTTGAAATGAGTCATTCAGAAAACGCCAGTCTAATCACAATCACCTGTAAATAGAAACAGTATTCTCTTTATTTATCAGCTTCCTACATATTCTGAGCTTTATAAACAGCAATTCTTAATGTTTTAAAGCACATTCTTCGGAAATATGTCATCTAAAGTAGCCAGAATTGTAAATATTATCTGTACTCTCGTCACTATGCAGCATTCTATCTCTAATATCCGTGATTGAACATAAACATAAAGATAGAACGGCTCTATGTACCAGCATTTCAAGTGTTTCTTACATGTTTCTAACCATTTCTCGGGACTGTCATGGTGTATGTTAAGCGTTTAACCAAAAGTAGACAGTTTTCCTAGAAGAATACACAGGAATCTTCAAGGTTTCAAATGAGTCATTCAGAAAACGCCAGTCTAATCACAATCACCTGTAAATAGAAACAGTATTCTCTTTATTTATCAGCTTCCTACATATTCTGAGCTTTATAAACAGCAATTCTTAATGTTTGAAAGCACATTCTTCGGAAATATGTCATCTAAAGTAGCCAGAATGGTAAACATTATCTGTACTCTCGTCACTATGCAGCATTCTATCTCTAATATCCGTGATTGAACAAAAACATAAAGATAGAACGGCTCTATGTACCAGCATTTCAAGTGTTTCTTACATGTTTCTAATCATTTCTGGGGACTATCATTGCGTATGTTAAGCGTTTTACCAAAAGTAGCGAGTTTTTCTAGAAGTATACACAGCAATCTTCAAGGTTTCAATTGAGTCATTCAGAAAACGCCAGTCTAATCAGAATCACCTGTAAATAGAAACAGTATTCTCTTTATTTATCAGCTTCCTACATATTCTGAGCTTTATAAACAGCAATTCTTAATGTTTGAAAGCACTTTCCTTGGAAAAACAACATCTAGAGTAGCCGCAATTGTAAACTTCATCCTTCCTCTCCTCACTTGAGAGTTTTTTACCTCTAATCTCAGTCATTGAACTAGGCCATAAAGATAGCACGGCTCTATTATACGGCATTTCAAGTGTTTCTTACATGATTCTAGTCACTTCCTGGACTATCCTAGTGTATTTTAAGAGTTTTTCCAAAATTAGACATTTTTCCAGAAGTAGATACATGAATCTTCAGGATGTAAACTTTGTCATTAAGAAAATGCCAGGCAATTCAGCCTCAATTGTAAATACAAACAGTATTCTCTTCATTGATCAGCCTCATACACATACTCTGAGCTTTAAAAACAGAAATTCCTCATGTTGGAAGCACTTTCTTTGGAAAAACACCATCTAGAGTAGCCGGAATTGTAAACATTATCATTACTCTCTTCATTTGAGAGTTTTCTACCTCTAATCTCGGTGATTGAACTAGGCCATCAGGATAGAAAGGCTCTATTTGCCCGTATTTAAACTGTTTCTTACATGTCTCTAATCATTTCTGAGACTATCATTGTGTATTTTTAGAGTTTTACCAAAAGTAGACAGTTTTCCCAGAAGTATACACATGAATCTTCAAGAGTTAAATTGTGCCATTCAGAAAACGCCAGGCAATTCGGCCTCAGTTGTGAATATAAAAAGTATTCTCTTCATTTCTCAGCTTCATACCCATATTCTCAGCTTTTTAAACGGAAATTCTTAATGTTTGAAAGCACTTTCTTCGGAAATACATCATCTAAAGTAGCCAGAATGGTAAACATTATCTGTACTCTCGTCACTATGCAGCATTCTATCTCTACTCTCCGTGACTGAACATGAACATAAAGATAGAACGGCTCTATGTACCAGCATTTCAACTGTTTCTTACATGTTTCTAGTCATTTCTCGCGACTATCATGGTGTACGTTAAGCGTTTTACCAAAAGTAGACAGTTTTCCTAGAAGTATACACAGGAATCTTCAAGATTTGAAATGAGTCATTCAGAAAACGCCAGTCTAATCAGAATCATGTGTAAATAGAAACAGTATTCTCTTTATTTATCAGCTTCCTACATATTCTGAGCTTTATAAACAGCAATTCTTAATGTTTTAAAGCACATTCTTCGGAAATATGTCATCTAAAGTAGCCAGAATTGTAAATATTATCTGTACTCTCGTCACTATGCAGCATTCTATCTCTAATATCCATGATTGAACATAAACATAAAGATAGAACGGCTCTATGTACCAGCATTTCAAGTGTTTCTTACATGTTTCTAATCATTTCTCGGGACTGTCATGGTGTATGTTAAGCGTTTAACCAAA
The DNA here is from genome assembly GCF_028538775.1 of Myotis yumanensis. Classification (NCBI taxonomy): domain Eukaryota; kingdom Metazoa; phylum Chordata; class Mammalia; order Chiroptera; family Vespertilionidae; genus Myotis; species Myotis yumanensis. Next base: position 14,992 of record NW_027223767.1, read on the forward strand.
AGTAGACAGTTTTCCTAGAAGAATACACAGGAATCTTCAAGGTTTCAAATGAGTCATTCAGAAAACGCCAGTCTAATCACAATCACCTGTAAATAGAAACAGTATTCTCTTTATTTATCAGCTTCCTACATATTCTGAGCTTTATAAACACTAATTCTTAATGTTTGACAGCACATTCTTCGGAAATATGTCATCTAAAGTAGCCAGATTGGTAAACATTATCTGTACTCTCGTCACTATGCAGCATTCTATCTCTAATATCCGTGATTGAACATAAACATAAAGATAGAACGGCTCTATGTACCAGCCTTTCAAGTGTTTCTTACAAATTTCTAATCATTTCTCGGGACTATCATTGCGTATGTTAAGCGTTTTACCAAAAGTAGACAGTTTTTCTAGAAGTAAACACAGGAATCTTCAAGGTTTCAAGTGAGTCATTCAGAAAACGCCAGTCTAATTACAATCACCTCTAAAAAGAAACAGTATTCTCTTTATTTATCACCTTCTTACATATTCTGAGCTTTATAAACAGCAATTCTTAATGTTTTAAAGCACATTCTTCGGAAATATGTCATCTAAAGTAGCCAGAATGGTAAATATTATCTGTACTCTCGTCACTATGCAGCATTCTATCTCTAATATCCGTGATTGAACAAAAACGTAAAGATAGAACGGCTCTATGTACCAGCATTTCAAGTGTTTCTTACATGTTTCTAATCATTTCTCGGGACTGTCATGGTGTATGTTAAGCGTTTAACCAAAAGTAGACAGTTTTCCTAGAAGAATACACAGGAATCTTCAAGGTTTCAAATGAGTCATTCAGAAAACGCCAGTCTAATCACAATCACCTGTAAATAGAAACAGTATTCTCTTTATTTATCAGCTTCCTACATATTCTGAGCTTTATAAACAGCAATTCTTAATGTTTGAAAGCACATTCTTCGGAAATATGTCATCTAAAGTAGCCAGAATGGTAAACATTATCTGTACTCTCGACACTATGCAGCATTCTATCTCTAATATCCGTGATTGAATATAAACATAAAGATAGAACGGCTCTATGTACCAGCCTTTCAAGTGTTTCTTACAAGTTTCTAATCATTTCTCGGGACTATCATTGCGTATGTTAAGCGTTTTACCAAAAGTAGCGAGTTTTTCTAGAAGTATACACAGCAATCTTCAAGGTTTCAATTGAGTCATTCAGAAAACGCCAGTCTAATCAGAATCACCTGTAAATAGAAACAGTATTCTCTTTATTTATCAGCTTCCTACATATTCTTAGCTTTATAAACAGCAATTCTTAATGTTTGAAAGCACTTTCCTTGGAAAAACAACATCTAGAGTAGCCGCAATTGTAAACTTCATCCTTCCTCTCCTCACTTGAGAGTTTTTTACCTCTAATCTCAGTCATTGAACTAGGCCATAAAGATAGCACGGCTCTATTATACGGCATTTCAAGTGTTTCTTACATGATTCTAGTCACTTCCTGGACTATCCTAGTGTATTTTAAGAGTTTTTCCAAAATTAGACATTTTTCCAGAAGTAGATACATGAATCTTCAGGATGTAAACTTTGTCATTAAGAAAATGCCAGGCAATTCAGCCTCAATTGTAAATACAAACAGTATTCTCTTCATTGATCAGCCTCATACACATACTCTGAGCTTTAAAAACAGAAATTCCTCATGTTGGAAGCACTTTCTTTGGAAAAACACCATCTAGAGTAGCCGGAATTGTAAACATTATCATTACTCTCTTCATTTGAGAGTTTTCTACCTCTAATCTCGGTGATTGAACTAGGCCATCAGGATAGAAAGGCTCTATTTGCCCGTATTTAAACTGTTTCTTACATGTCTCTAATCATTTCTGAGACTATCATTGTGTATTTTTAGAGTTTTACCAAAAGTAGACAGTTTTCCCAGAAGTATACACATGAATCTTCAAGAGTTAAATTGTGCCATTCAGAAAACGCCAGGCAATTCGGCCTCAGTTGTGAATATAAAAAGTATTCTCTTCATTTCTCAGCTTCATACCCATATTCTCAGCTTTTTAAACGGAAATTCTTAATGTTTGAAAGCACTTTCTTCGGAAATACATCATCTAAAGTAGCCAGAATGGTAAACATTATCTGTACTCTCGTCACTATGCAGCATTCTATCTCTACTCTCCGTGACTGAACATGAACATAAAGATAGAACGGCTCTATGTACCAGCATTTCAACTGTTTCTTACATGTTTCTAGTCATTTCTCGCGACTATCATGGTGTACGTTAAGCGTTTTACCAAAAGTAGACAGTTTTCCTAGAAGTATACACAGGAATCTTCAAGATTTGAAATGAGTCATTCAGAAAACGCCAGTCTAATCAGAATCATGTGTAAATAGAAACAGTATTCTCTTTATTTATCAGCTTCCTACATATTCTGAGCTTTATAAACAGCAATTCTTAATGTTTTAAAGCACATTCTTCGGAAATATGTCATCTAAAGTAGCCAGAATTGTAAATATTATCTGTACTCTCGTCACTATGCAGCATTCTATCTCTAATATCCGTGATTGAACATAAACATAAAGATAGAACGGCTCTATGTACCAGCATTTCAAGTGTTTCTTACATGTTTCTAACCATTTCTCGGGACTGTCATGGTGTATGTTAAGCGTTTAACCAAAAGTAGACAGTTTTCCTAGAAGAATACACAGGAATCTTCAAGGTTTCAAATGAGTCATTCAGAAAACGCCAGTCTAATCACAATCACCTGTAAATAGAAACAGTATTCTCTTTATTTATCAGCTTCCTACATATTCTGAGCTTTATAAACACTAATTCTTAATGTTTGACAGCACATTCTTCGGAAATATGTCATCTAAAGTAGCCAGATTGGTAAACATTATCTGTACTCTCGTCACTATGCAGCATTCTATCTCTAATATCCGTGATTGAACATAAACATAAAGATAGAACGGCTCTATGTACCAGCCTTTCAAGTGTTTCTTACAAATTTCTAATCATTTCTCGGGACTATCATTGCGTATGTTAAGCGTTTTACCAAAAGTAGACAGTTTTTCTAGAAGTATACACAGGAATCTTCAAGGTTTCAAGTGAGTCATTCAGAAAACGCCAGTCTAATTACAATCACCTGTAAAAAGAAACAGTATTCTCTTTATTTATCACCTTCTTACATATTCTGAGCTTTATAAACAGCAATTCTTAATGTTTTAAAGCACATTCTTCGGAAATATGTCATCTAAAGTAGCCAGAATGGTAAATATTATCTGTACTCTCGTCACTATGCAGCATTCTATCTCTAATATCCGTGATTGAACATAAACATAAAGATAGAACGGCTCTATGTACCAGCATTTCAAGTGTTTCTTACATGTTTCTAATCATTTCTCGGGACTGTCATGGTGTATGTTAAGCGTTTAACCAAAAGTAGACAGTTTTCCTAGAATAATACACAGGAATCTTCAAGGTTTCAAATGAGTCATTCAGAAAACGCCAGTCTAATCACAATCACCTGTAAATAGAAACAGTATTCTCTTTATTTATCAGCTTCCTACATATTCTGAGCTTTATAAACAGCAATTCTTAATGTTTGAAAGCACATTCTTCGGAAATATGTCATCTAAAGTAGCCAGAATGGTAAACATTATCTGTACTCTCGTCACTATGCAGCATTCTATCTCTAATATCCGTGATTGAATATAAACATAAAGATAGAACGGCTCTATGTACCAGCCTTTCAAGTGTTTCTTACAAGTTTCTAATCATTTCTCGGGACTATCATTGCGTATGTTAAGCGTTTTACCAAAACTAGACAGTTTTTCTAGAAGTATACACAGCAATCTTCAAGGTTTCAATTGAGTCATTCAGAAAACGCCAGTCTAATCAGAATCACCTGTAAATAGAAACAGTATTCTCTTTATTTATCAGCTTCCTACATATTCTGAGCTTTATAAACAGCAATTCTTAATGTTTGAAAGCACTTTCCTTGGAAAAACAACATCTAGAGTAGCCGCAATTGTAAACTTCATCCTTCCTCTCCTCACTTGAGAGTTTTTTACCTCTAATCTCAGTCATTGAACTAGGCCATAAAGATAGCACGGCTCTATTATACGGCATTTCAAGTGTTTCTTACATGATTCTAGTCACTTCCTGGACTATCCTAGTGTATTTTAAGAGTTTTTCCAAAATTAGACATTTTTCCAGAAGTAGATACATGAATCTTCAGGATGTAAACTTTGTCATTAAGAAAATGCCAGGCAATTCAGCCTCAATTGTAAATACAAACAGTATTCTCTTCATTGATCAGCCTCATACACATACTCTGAGCTTTAAAAACAGAAATTCCTCATGTTGGAAGCACTTTCTTTGGAAAAACACCATCTAGAGTAGCCGGAATTGTAAACATTATCATTACTCTCTTCATTTGAGAGTTTTCTACCTCTAATCTCGGTGATTGAACTAGGCCATCAGGATAGAAAGGCTCTATTTGCCCGTATTTAAACTGTTTCTTACATGTCTCTAATCATTTCTGAGACTATCATTGTGTATTTTTAGAGTTTTACCAAAAGTAGACAGTTTTCCCAGAAGTATACACATGAATCTTCAAGAGTTAAATTGTGCCATTCAGAAAACGCCAGGCAATTCGTCCTCAGTTGTGAATATAAAAAGTATTCTCTTCATTTCTCAGCTTCATACCCATATTCTCAGCTTTTTAAACGGAAATTCTTAATGTTTGAAAGCACTTTCTTCGGAAATACATCATCTAAAGTAGCCAGAATGGTAAACATTATCTGTACTCTCGTCACTATGCAGCATTCTATCTCTACTCTCCGTGACTGAACATGAACATAAAGATAGAACGGCTCTATGTACCAGCATTTCAACTGTTTCTTACATGTTTCTAGTCATTTCTCGCGACTATCATGGTGTACGTTAAGCGTTTTACCAAAAGTAGACAGTTTTCCTAGAAGTATACACAGGAATCTTCAAGATTTGAAATGAGTCATTCAGAAAACGCCAGTCTAATCACAATCACCTGTAAATAGAAACAGTATTCTCTTTATTTATCAGCTTCCTACATATTCTGAGCTTTATAAACAGCAATTCTTAATGTTTGAAAGCACATTCTTCGGAAATATGTCATCTAAAGTAGCCAGAATGGTAAATATTATCTGTACTCTCGTCACTATGAAGCATTCTATCTCTAATATCCGTGATTGAACAAAAACATAAAGATAGAACGGCTCTATGTACCAGCATTTCAAGTGTTTCTTACATGTTTCTAATCATTTCTCGGGACTATCATTGCGTATGTTAAGCGTTTTACCAAAAGTAGCGAGTTTTTCTAGAAGTATACACAGCAATCTTCAAGGTTTCAATTGAGTCATTCAGAAAACGCCAGTCTAATCAGAATCACCTGTAAATAGAAACAGTATTCTCTTTATTTATCAGCTTCCTACATATTCTGAGCTTTATAAACAGCAATTCTTAATGTTTGAAAGCACTTTCCTTGGAAAAACAACATCTAGAGTAGCCGCAATTGTAAACTTCATCCTTCCTCTCCTCACTTGAGAGTTTTTTACCTCTAATCTCAGTCATTGAACTAGGCCATAAAGATAGCACGGCTCTATTATACGGCATTTCAAGTGTTTCTTACATGATTCTAGTCACTTCCTGGACTATCCTAGTGTATTTTAAGAGTTTTTCCAAAATTAGACATTTTTCCAGAAGTAGATACATGAATCTTCAGGATGTAAACTTTGTCATTAAGAAAATGCCAGGCAATTCAGCCTCAATTGTAAATACAAACAGTATTCTCTTCATTGATCAGCCTCATACACATACTCTGAGCTTTAAAAACAGAAATTCCTCATGTTGGAAGCACTTTCTTTGGAAAAACACCATCTAGAGTAGCCGGAATTGTAAACATTATCATTACTCTCTTCATTTGAGAGTTTTCTACCTCTAATCTCGGTGATTGAACTAGGCCATCAGGATAGAAAGGCTCTATTTGCCCGTATTTAAACTGTTTCTTACATGTCTCTAATCATTTCTGAGACTATCATTGTGTATTTTTAGAGTTTTACCAAAAGTAGACAGTTTTCCCAGAAGTATACACATGAATCTTCAAGAGTTAAATTGTGCCATTCAGAAAACGCCAGGCAATTCGTCCTCAGTTGTGAATATAAAAAGTATTCTCTTCATTTCTCAGCTTCATACCCATATTCTCAGCTTTTTAAACGGAAATTCTTAATGTTTGAAAGCACTTTCTTCGGAAATACATCATCTAAAGTAGCCAGAATGGTAAACATTATCTGTACTCTCGTCACTATGCAGCATTCTATCTCTACTCTCCGTGACTGAACATGAACATAAAGATAGAACGGCTCTATGTACCAGCATTTCAACTGTTTCTTACATGTTTCTAGTCATTTCTCGCGACTATCATGGTGTACGTTAAGCGTTTTACCAAAAGTAGACAGTTTTCCTAGAAGTATACACAGGAATCTTCAAGATTTGAAATGAGTCATTCAGAAAACGCCAGTCTAATCACAATCACCTGTAAATAGAAACAGTATTCTCTTTATTTATCAGCTTCCTACATATTCTGAGCTTTATAAACACTAATTCTTAATGTTTGACAGCACATTCTTCGGAAATATGTCATCTAAAGTAGCCAGATTGGTAAACATTATCTGTACTCTCGTCACTATGCAGCATTCTATCTCTAATATCCGTGATTGAACATAAACATAAAGATAGAACGGCTCTATGTACCAGCCTTTCAAGTGTTTCTTACAAATTTCTAATCATTTCTCGGGACTATCATTGCGTATGTTAAGCGTTTTACCAAAAGTAGACAGTTTTTCTAGAAGTAAACACAGGAATCTTCAAGGTTTCAAGTGAGTCATTCAGAAAACGCCAGTCTAATTACAATCACCTGTAAAAAGAAACAGTATTCTCTTTATTTATCACCTTCTTACATATTCTGAGCTTTATAAACAGCAATTCTTAATGTTTTAAAGCACATTCTTCGGAAATATGTCATCTAAAGTAGCCAGAATGGTAAATATTATCTGTACTCTCGTCACTATGCAGCATTCTATCTCTAATATCCGTGATTGAACAAAAACATAAAGATAGAACGGCTCTATGTACCAGCATTTCAAGTGTTTCTTACATGTTTCTAATCATTTCTCGGGACTGTCATGGTGTATGTTAAGCGTTTAACCAAAAGTAGACAGTTTTCCTAGAAGAATACACAGGAATCTTCAAGGTTTCAAATGAGTCATTCAGAAAACGCCAGTCTAATCACAATCACCTGTAAATAGAAACAGTATTCTCTTTATTTATCAGCTTCCTACATATTCTGAGCTTTATAAACAGCAATTCTTAATGTTTGAAAGCACATTCTTCGGAAATATGTCATCTAAAGTAGCCAGAATGGTAAACATTATCTGTACTCTCGACACTATGCAGCATTCTATCTCTAATATCCGTGATTGAATATAAACATAAAGATAGAACGGCTCTATGTACCAGCCTTTCAAGTGTTTCTTACAAGTTTCTAATCATTTCTCGGGACTATCATTGCGTATGTTAAGCGTTTTACCAAAACTAGACAGTTTTTCTAGAAGTATACACAGCAATCTTCAAGGTTTCAATTGAGTCATTCAGAAAACGCCAGTCTAATCAGAATCACCTGTAAATAGAAACAGTATTCTCTCTATTTATCAGCTTCCTACATATTCTGAGCTTTATAAACAGCAATTCTTAATGTTTGAAAGCACTTTCCTTGGAAAAACAACATCTAGAGTAGCCGCAATTGTAAACTTCATCCTTCCTCTCCTCACTTGAGAGTTTTTTACCTCTAATCTCAGTCATTGAACTAGGCCATAAAGATAGCACGGCTCTATTATACGGCATTTCAAGTGTTTCTTACATGATTCTAGTCACTTCCTGGACTATCCTAGTGTATTTTAAGAGTTTTTCCAAAATTAGACATTTTTCCAGAAGTAGATACATGAATCTTCAGGATGTAAACTTTGTCATTAAGAAAATGCCAGGCAATTCAGCCTCAATTGTAAATACAAACAGTATTCTCTTCATTGATCAGCCTCATACACATACTCTGAGCTTTAAAAACAGAAATTCCTCATGTTGGAAGCACTTTCTTTGGAAAAACACCATCTAGAGTAGCCGGAATTGTAAACATTATCATTACTCTCTTCATTTGAGAGTTTTCTACCTCTAATCTCGGTGATTGAACTAGGCCATCAGGATAGAAAGGCTCTATTTGCCCGTATTTAAACTGTTTCTTACATGTCTCTAATCATTTCTGAGACTATCATTGTGTATTTTTAGAGTTTTACCAAAAGTAGACAGTTTTCCCAGAAGTATACACATGAATCTTCAAGAGTTAAATTGTGCCATTCAGAAAACGCCAGGCAATTCGGCCTCAGTTGTGAATATAAAAAGTATTCTCTTCATTTCTCAGCTTCATACCCATATTCTCAGCTTTTTAAACGGAAATTCTTAATGTTTGAAAGCACTTTCTTCGGAAATACATCATCTAAAGTAGCCAGAATGGTAAACATTATCTGTACTCTCGTCACTATGCAGCATTCTATCTCTACTCTCCGTGACTGAACATGAACATAAAGATAGAACGGCTCTATGTACCAGCATTTCAACTGTTTCTTACATGTTTCTAGTCATTTCTCGCGACTATCATGGTGTACGTTAAGCGTTTTACCAAAAGTAGACAGTTTTCCTAGAAGTATACACAGGAATCTTCAAGATTTGAAATGAGTCATTCAGAAAACGCCAGTCTAATCAGAATCATGTGTAAATAGAAACAGTATTCTCTTTATTTATCAGCTTCCTACATATTCTGAGCTTTATAAACAGCAATTCTTAATGTTTTAAAGCACATTCTTCGGAAATATGTCATCTAAAGTAGCCAGAATTGTAAATATTATCTGTACTCTCGTCACTATGCAGCATTCTATCTCTAATATCCGTGATTGAACATAAACATAAAGATAGAACGGCTCTATGTACCAGCATTTCAAGTGTTTCTTACATGTTTCTAACCATTTCTCGGGACTGTCATGGTGTATGTTAAGCGTTTAACCAAAAGTAGACAGTTTTCCTAGAAGAATACACAGGAATTTCAAGGTTTCAAATGAGTCATTCAGAAAACGCCAGTCTAATCACAATCACCTGTAAATAGAAACAGTATTCTCTTTATTTATCAGCTTCCTACATATTCTGAGCTTTATAAACACTAATTCTTAATGTTTGACAGCACATTCTTCGGAAATATGTCATCTAAAGTAGCCAGATTGGTAAACATTATCTGTACTCTCGTCACTATGCAGCATTCTATCTCTAATATCCGTGATTGAACATAAACATAAAGATAGAACGGCTCTATGTACCAGCCTTTCAAGTGTTTCTTACAAATTTCTAATCATTTCTCGGGACTATCATTGCGTATGTTAAGCGTTTTACCAAAAGTAGACAGTTTTTCTAGAAGTAAACACAGGAATCTTCAAGGTTTCAAGTGAGTCATTCAGAAAACGCCAGTCTAATTACAATCACCTGTAAAAAGAAACAGTATTCTCTTTATTTATCACCTTCTTACATATTCTGAGCTTTATAAACAGCAATTCTTAATGTTTTAAAGCACATTCTTCGGAAATATGTCATCTAAAGTAGCCAGAATGGTAAATATTATCTGTACTCTCTTCACTATGCAGCATTCTATCTCTAATATCCGTGATTGAACATAAACATAAAGATAGAACGGCTCTATGTACCAGCATTTCAAGTGTTTCTTACATGTTTCTAATCATTTCTCGGGACTGTCATGGTGTATGTTAAGCGTTTAACCAAAAGTAGACAGTTTTCCTAGAAGAATACACAGGAATCTTCAAGGTTTCAAATGAGTCATTCAGAAAACGCCAGTCTAATCACAATCACCTGTAAATAGAAACAGTATTCTCTTTATTTATCAGCTTCCTACATATTCTGAGCTTTATAAACAGCAATTCTTAATGTTTGAAAGCACATTCTTCGGAAATATGTCATCTAAAGTAGCCAGAATGGTAAATATTATCTGTACTCTCGTCACTATGCAGCATTCTATCTCTAATATCCGTGATTGAACAAAAACATAAAGATAGAACGGCTCTATGTACCAGCATTTCAAGTGTTTCTTACATGTTTCTAATCATTTCTCGGGACTATCATTGCGTATGTTAAGCGTTTTACCAAAAGTAGCGAGTTTTTCTAGAAGTATACACAGCAATCTTCAAGGTTTCAATTGAGTCATTCAGAAAACGCCAGTCTAATCAGAATCACCTGTAAATAGAAACAGTATTCTCTTTATTTATCAGCTTCCTACATATTCTGAGCTTTATAAACAGCAATTCTTAATGTTTGAAAGCACTTTCCTTGGAAAAACAACATCTAGAGTAGCCGCAATTGTAAACTTCATCCTTCCTCTCCTCACTTGAGAGTTTTTTACCTCTAATCTCAGTCATTGAACTAGGCCATAAAGATAGCACGGCTCTATTATACGGCATTTCAAGTGTTTCTTACATGATTCTAGTCACTTCCTGGACTATCCTAGTGTATTTTAAGAGTTTTTCCAAAATTAGACATTTTTCCAGAAGTAGATACATGAATCTTCAGGATGTAAACTTTGTCATTAAGAAAATGCCAGGCAATTCAGCCTCAATTGTAAATACAAACAGTATTCTCTTCATTGATCAGCCTCATACACATACTCTGAGCTTTAAAAACAGAAATTCCTCATGTTGGAAGCACTTTCTTTGGAAAAACACCATCTAGAGTAGCCGGAATTGTAAACATTATCATTACTCTCTTCATTTGAGAGTTTTCTACCTCTAATCTCGGTGATTGAACTAGGCCATCAGGATAGAAAGGCTCTATTTGCCCGTATTTAAACTGTTTCTTACATGTCTCTAATCATTTCTGAGACTATCATTGTGTATTTTTAGAGTTTTACCAAAAGTAGACAGTTTTCCCAGAAGTATACACATGAATCTTCAAGAGTTAAATTTTGCCATTCAGAAAACGCCAGGCAATTCGGCCTCAGTTGTGAATATAAAAAGTATTCTCTTCATTTCTCAGCTTCATACCCATATTCTCAGCTTTTTAAACGGAAATTCTTAATGTTTGAAAGCACTTTCTTCGGAAATACATCATCTAAAGTAGCCAGAATGGTAAACATTATCTGTACTCTCGTCACTATGCAGCATTCTATCTCTACTCTCCGTGACTGAACATGAACATAAAGATAGAACGGCTCTATGTACCAGCATTTCAACTGTTTCTTACGTGTTTCTAGTCATTTCTCGCGACTATCATGGTGTACGTTAAGCGTTTTACCAAAAGTAGACAGTTTTCCTAGAAGTATACACAGGAATCTTCAAGATTTGAAATGAGTCATTCAGAAAACGCCAGTCTAATCAGAATCATGTGTAAATAGAAACAGTATTCTCTTTATTTATCAGCTTCCTACATATTCTGAGCTTTATAAACAGCAATTCTTAATGTTTTAAAGCACATTCTTCGGAAATATGTCATCTAAAGTAGCCAGAATTGTAAATATTATCTGTACTCTCGTCACTATGCAGCATTCTATCTCTACTCTCCGTGACTGAACATGAACATAAAGATAGAACGGCTCTATGTACCAGCATTTCAACTGTTTCTTACATGTTTCTAGTCATTTCTCGCGACTGTCATGGTGTACGTTAAGCGTTTTACCAAAAGTAGACAGTTTTCCTAGAAGAATACACAGGAATCTTCAAGGTTTCAAATGAGTCATTCAGAAAACGCCAGTCTAATCACAATCACCTGTAAATAGAAACAGTATTCTCTTTATTTATCAGCTTCCTACATATTCTGAGCTTTATAAACACTAATTCTTAATGTTTGACAGCACATTCTTCGGAAATATGTCATCTAAAGTAGCCAGATTGGTAAACATTATCTGTACTCTCGTCACTATGCAGCATTCTATCTCTAATATCCGTGATTGAACATAAACATAAAGATAGAACGGCTCTATGTACCAGCCTTTCAAGTGTTTCTTACAAATTTCTAATCATTTCTCGGGACTATCATTGCGTATGTTAAGCGTTTTACCAAAAGTAGACAGTTTTTCTAGAAGTATACACAGGAATCTTCAAGGTTTCAAGTGAGTCATTCAGAAAACGCCAGTCTAATTACAAACACCTGTAAAAAGAAACAGTATTCTCTTTATTTATCACCTTCTTACATATTCTGAGCTTTATAAACAGCAATTCTTAATGTTTTAAAGCACATTCTTCGGAAATATGTCATCTAAAGTAGCCAGAATGGTAAATATTATCTGTACTCTCGTCACTATGCAGCATTCTATCTCTAATATCCGTGATTGAACATAAACATAAAGATAGAACGGCTCTATGTACCAGCATTTCAAGTGTTTCTTACATGTTTCTAATCATTTCTCGGGACTGTCATGGTGTATGTTAAGCGTTTAACCAAAAGTAGACAGTTTTCCTAGAAGAATACACAGGAATCTTCAAGGTTTCAAATGAGTCATTCAGAAAACGCCAGTCTAATCACAATCACCTGTAAATAGAAACAGTATTCTCTTTATTTATCAGCTTCCTACATATTCTGAGCTTTATAAACAGCAATTCTTAATGTTTGAAAGCACATTCTTCGGAAATATGTCATCTAAAGTAGCCAGAATGGTAAACATTATCTGTACTCTCGTCACTATGCAGCATTCTATCTCTAATATCCGTGATTGAACAAAAACATAAAGATAGAACGGCTCTATGTACCAGCATTTCAAGTGTTTCTTACATGTTTCTAATCATTTCTCGGGACTATCATTGCGTATGTTAAGCGTTTTACCAAAAGTAGCGAGTTTTTCTAGAAGTATACACAGCAATCTTCAAGGTTTCAATTGAGTCATTCAGAAAACGCCAGTCTAATCAGAATCACCTGTAAATAGAAACAGTATTCTCTTTATTTATCAGCTTCCTACATATTCTGAGCTTTATAAACAGCAATTCTTAATGTTTGAAAGCACTTTCCTTGGAAAAACAACATCTAGAGTAGCCGCAATTGTAAACTTCATCCTTCCTCTCCTCACTTGAGAGTTTTTTACCTCTAATCTCAGTCATTGAACTAGGCCATAAAGATAGCACGGCTCTATTATACGGCATTTCAAGTGTTTCTTACATGATTCTAGTCACTTCCTGGACTATCCTAGTGTATTTTAAGAGTTTTTCCAAAATTAGACATTTTTCCAGAAGTAGATACATGAATCTTCAGGATGTAAACTTTGTCATTAAGAAAATGCCAGGCAATTCAGCCTCAATTGTAAATACAAACAGTATTCTCTTCATTGATCAGCCTCATACACATACTCTGAGCTTTAAAAACAGAAATTCCTCATGTTGGAAGCACTTTCTTTGGAAAAACACCATCTAGAGTAGCCGGAATTGTAAACATTATCATTACTCTCTTCATTTGAGAGTTTTCTACCTCTAATCTCGGTGATTGAACTAGGCCATCAGGATAGAAAGGCTCTATTTGCCCGTATTTAAACTGTTTCTTACATGTCTCTAATCATTTCTGAGACTATCATTGTGTATTTTTAGAGTTTTACCAAAAGTAGACAGTTTTCCCAGAAGTATACACATGAATCTTCAAGAGTTAAATTGTGCCATTCAGAAAACGCCAGGCAATTCGTCCTCAGTTGTGAATATAAAAAGTATTCTCTTCATTTCTCAGCTTCATACCCATATTCTCAGCTTTTTAAACGGAAATTCTTAATGTTTGAAAGCACTTTCTTCGGAAATACATCATCTAAAGTAGCCAGAATGGTAAACATTATCTGTACTCTCGTCACTATGCAGCATTCTATCTCTACTCTCCGTGACTGAACATGAACATAAAGATAGAACGGCTCTATGTACCAGCATTTCAACTGTTTCTTACATGTTTCTAGTCATTTCTCGCGACTATCATGGTGTACGTTAAGCGTTTTACCAAAAGTAGACAGTTTTCCTAGAAGTATACACAGGAATCTTCAAGATTTGAAATGAGTCATTCAGAAAACGCCAGTCTAATCACAATCACCTGTAAATAGAAACAGTATTCTCTTTATTTATCAGCTTCCTACATATTCTGAGCTTTATAAACAGCAATTCTTAATGTTTGAAAGCACATTCTTCGGAAATATGTCATCTAAAGTAGCCAGAATGGTAAATATTATCTGTACTCTCGTCACTATGCAGCATTCTATCTCTAATATCCGTGATTGAACAAAAACATAAAGATAGAACGGCTCTATGTACCAGCATTTCAAGTGTTTCTTACATGTTTCTAATCATTTCTCGGGACTATCATTGCGTATGTTAAGCGTTTTACCAAAAGTAGCGAGTTTTTCTAGAAGTATCCACAGCAATCTTCAAGGTTTCAATTGAGTCATTCAGAAAACGCCAGTCTAATCAGAATCACCTGTAAATAGAAACAGTATTCTCTTTATTTATCAGCTTCCTACATATTCTGAGCTTTATAAACAGCAATTCTTAATGTTTGAAAGCACTTTCCTTGGAAAAACAACATCTAGAGTAGCCGCAATTGTAAACTTCATCCTTCCTCTCCTCACTTGAGAGTTTTTTACCTCTAATCTCAGTCATTGAACTAGGCCATAAAGATAGCACGGCTCTATTATACGGCATTTCAAGTGTTTCTTACATGATTCTAGTCACTTCCTGGACTATCCTAGTGTATTTTAAGAGTTTTTCCAAAATTAGACATTTTTCCAGAAGTAGATACATGAATCTTCAGGATGTAAACTTTGTCATTAAGAAAATGCCAGGCAATTCAGCCTCAATTGTAAATACAAACAGTATTCTCTTCATTGATCAGCCTCATACACATACTCTGAGCTTTAAAAACAGAAATTCCTCATGTTGGAAGCACTTTCTTTGGAAAAACACCATCTAGAGTAGCCGGAATTGTAAACATTATCATTACTCTCTTCATTTGAGAGTTTTCTACCTCTAATCTCGGTGATTGAACTAGGCCATCAGGATAGAAAGGCTCTATTTGCCCGTATTTAAACTGTTTCTTACATGTCTCTAATCATTTCTGAGACTATCATTGTGTATTTTTAGAGTTTTACCAAAAGTAGACAGTTTTCCCAGAAGTATACACATGAATCTTCAAGAGTTAAATTGTGCCATTCAGAAAACGCCAGGCAATTCGGCCTCAGTTGTGAATATAAAAAGTATTCTCTTCATTTCTCAGCTTCATACCCATATTCTCAGCTTTTTAAACGGAAATTCTTAATGTTTGAAAGCACTTTCTTCGGAAATACATCATCTAAAGTAGCCAGAATGGTAAACATTATCTGTACTCTCGTCACTATGCAGCATTCTATCTCTACTCTCCGTGACTGAACATGAACATAAAGATAGAACGGCTCTATGTACCAGCATTTCAACTGTTTCTTACATGTTTCTAGTCATTTCTCGCGACTATCATGGTGTACGTTAAGCGTTTTACCAAAAGTAGACAGTTTTCCTAGAAGTATACACAGGAATCTTCAAGATTTGAAATGAGTCATTCAGAAAACGCCAGTCTAATCACAATCACCTGTAAATAGAAACAGTATTCTCTTTATTTATCAGCTTCCTACATATTCTGAGCTTTATAAACACTAATTCTTAATGTTTGACAGCACATTCTTCGGAAATATGTCATCTAAAGTAGCCAGATTGGTAAACATTATCTGTACTCTCGTCACTATGCAGCATTCTATCTCTAATATCCGTGATTGAACATAAACATAAAGATAGAACGGCTCTATGTACCAGCCTTTCAAGTGTTTCTTACAAATTTCTAATCATTTCTCGGGACTATCATTGCGTATGTTAAGCGTTTTACCAAAAGTAGACAGTTTTTCTAGAAGTAAACACAGGAATCTTCAAGGTTTCAAGTGAGTCATTCAGAAAACGCCAGTCTAATTACAATCACCTGTAAAAAGAAACAGTATTCTCTTTATTTATCACCTTCTTACATATTCTGAGCTTTATAAACAGCAATTCTTAATGTTTTAAAGCACATTCTTCGGAAATATGTCATCTAAAGTAGCCAGAATGGTAAATATTATCTGTACTCTCGTCACTATGCAGCATTCTATCTCTAATATCCGTGATTGAACAAAAACATAAAGATAGAACGGCTCTATGTACCAGCATTTCAAGTGTTTCTTACATGTTTCTAATCATTTCTCGGGACTGTCATGGTGTATGTTAAGCGTTTAACCAAAAGTAGACAGTTTTCCTAGAAGAATACACAGGAATCTTCAAGGTTTCAAATGAGTCATTCAGAAAACGCCAGTCTAATCACAATCACCTGTAAATAGAAACAGTATTCTCTTTATTTATCAGCTTCCTACATATTCTGAGCTTTATAAACAGCAATTCTTAATGTTTGAAAGCACATTCTTCGGAAATATGTCATCTAAAGTAGCCAGAATGGTAAACATTATCTGTACTCTCGACACTATGCAGCATTCTATCTCTAATATCCGTGATTGAATATAAACATAAAGATAGAACGGCTCTATGTACCAGCCTTTCAAGTGTTTCTTACAAGTTTCTAATCATTTCTCGGGACTATCATTGCGTATGTTAAGCGTTTTACCAAAACTAGACAGTTTTTCTAGAAGTATACACAGCAATCTTCAAGGTTTCAATTGAGTCATTCAGAAAACGCCAGTCTAATCAGAATCACCTGTAAATAGAAACAGTATTCTCTCTATTTATCAGCTTCCTACATATTCTGAGCTTTATAAACAGCAATTCTTAATGTTTGAAAGCACTTTCCTTGGAAAAACAACATCTAGAGTAGCCGCAATTGTAAACTTCATCCTTCCTCTCCTCACTTGAGAGTTTTTTACCTCTAATCTCAGTCATTGAACTAGGCCATAAAGATAGCACGGCTCTATTATACGGCATTTCAAGTGTTTCTTACATGATTCTAGTCACTTCCTGGACTATCCTAGTGTATTTTAAGAGTTTTTCCAAAATTAGACATTTTTCCAGAAGTAGATACATGAATCTTCAGGATGTAAACTTTGTCATTAAGAAAATGCCAGGCAATTCAGCCTCAATTGTAAATACAAACAGTATTCTCTTCATTGATCAGCCTCATACACATACTCTGAGCTTTAAAAACAGAAATTCCTCATGTTGGAAGCACTTTCTTTGGAAAAACACCATCTAGAGTAGCCGGAATTGTAAACATTATCATTACTCTCTTCATTTGAGAGTTTTCTACCTCTAATCTCGGTGATTGAACTAGGCCATCAGGATAGAAAGGCTCTATTTGCCCGTATTTAAACTGTTTCTTACATGTCTCTAATCATTTCTGAGACTATCATTGTGTATTTTTAGAGTTTTACCAAAAGTAGACAGTTTTCCCAGAAGTATACACATGAATCTTCAAGAGTTAAATTGTGCCATTCAGAAAACGCCAGGCAATTCGGCCTCAGTTGTGAATATAAAAAGTATTCTCTTCATTTCTCAGCTTCATACCCATATTCTCAGCTTTTTAAACGGAAATTCTTAATGTTTGAAAGCACTTTCTTCGGAAATACATCATCTAAAGTAGCCAGAATGGTAAACATTATCTGTACTCTCGTCACTATGCAGCATTCTATCTCTACTCTCCGTGACTGAACATGAACATAAAGATAGAACGGCTCTATGTACCAGCATTTCAACTGTTTCTTACATGTTTCTAGTCATTTCTCGCGACTATCATGGTGTACGTTAAGCGTTTTACCAAAAGTAGACAGTTTTCCTAGAAGTATACACAGGAATCTTCAAGATTTGAAATGAGTCATTCAGAAAACGCCAGTCTAATCAGAATCATGTGTAAATAGAAACAGTATTCTCTTTATTTATCAGCTTCCTACATATTCTGAGCTTTATAAACAGCAATTCTTAATGTTTTAAAGCACATTCTTCGGAAATATGTCATCTAAAGTAGCCAGAATTGTAAATATTATCTGTACTCTCGTCACTATGCAGCATTCTATCTCTAATATCCGTGATTGAACATAAACATAAAGATAGAACGGCTCTATGTACCAGCATTTCAAGTGTTTCTTACATGTTTCTAACCATTTCTCGGGACTGTCATGGTGTATGTTAAGCGTTTAACCAAAAGTAGACAGTTTTCCTAGAAGAATACACAGGAATTTCAAGGTTTCAAATGAGTCATTCAGAAAACGCCAGTCTAATCACAATCACCTGTAAATAGAAACAGTATTCTCTTTATTTATCAGCTTCCTACATATTCTGAGCTTTATAAACACTAATTCTTAATGTTTGACAGCACATTCTTCGGAAATATGTCATCTAAAGTAGCCAGATTGGTAAACATTATCTGTACTCTCGTCACTATGCAGCATTCTATCTCTAATATCCGTGATTGAACATAAACATAAAGATAGAACGGCTCTATGTACCAGCCTTTCAAGTGTTTCTTACAAATTTCTAATCATTTCTCGGGACTATCATTGCGTATGTTAAGCGTTTTACCAAAAGTAGACAGTTTTTCTAGAAGTAAACACAGGAATCTTCAAGGTTTCAAGTGAGTCATTCAGAAAACGCCAGTCTAATTACAATCACCTGTAAAAAGAAACAGTATTCTCTTTATTTATCACCTTCTTACATATTCTGAGCTTTATAAACAGCAATTCTTAATGTTTTAAAGCACATTCTTCGGAAATATGTCATCTAAAGTAGCCAGAATGGTAAATATTATCTGTACTCTCTTCACTATGCAGCATTCTATCTCTAATATCCGTGATTGAACATAAACATAAAGATAGAACGGCTCTATGTACCAGCATTTCAAGTGTTTCTTACATGTTTCTAATCATTTCTCGGGACTGTCATGGTGTATGTTAAGCGTTTAACCAAAAGTAGACAGTTTTCCTAGAAGAATACACAGGAATCTTCAAGGTTTCAAATGAGTCATTCAGAAAACGCCAGTCTAATCACAATCACCTGTAAATAGAAACAGTATTCTCTTTATTTATCAGCTTCCTACATATTCTGAGCTTTATAAACAGCAATTCTTAATGTTTGAAAGCACATTCTTCGGAAATATGTCATCTAAAGTAGCCAGAATGGTAAATATTATCTGTACTCTCGTCACTATGCAGCATTCTATCTCTAATATCCGTGATTGAACAAAAACATAAAGATAGAACGGCTCTATGTACCAGCATTTCAAGTGTTTCTTACATGTTTCTAATCATTTCTCGGGACTATCATTGCGTATGTTAAGCGTTTTACCAAAAGTAGCGAGTTTTTCTAGAAGTATACACAGCAATCTTCAAGGTTTCAATTGAGTCATTCAGAAAACGCCAGTCTAATCAGAATCACCTGTAAATAGAAACAGTATTCTCTTTATTTATCAGCTTCCTACATATTCTGAGCTTTATAAACAGCAATTCTTAATGTTTGAAAGCACTTTCCTTGGAAAAACAACATCTAGAGTAGCCGCAATTGTAAACTTCATCCTTCCTCTCCTCACTTGAGAGTTTTTTACCTCTAATCTCAGTCATTGAACTAGGCCATAAAGATAGCACGGCTCTATTATACGGCATTTCAAGTGTTTCTTACATGATTCTAGTCACTTCCTGGACTATCCTAGTGTATTTTAAGAGTTTTTCCAAAATTAGACATTTTTCCAGAAGTAGATACATGAATCTTCAGGATGTAAACTTTGTCATTAAGAAAATGCCAGGCAATTCAGCCTCAATTGTAAATACAAACAGTATTCTCTTCATTGATCAGCCTCATACACATACTCTGAGCTTTAAAAACAGAAATTCCTCATGTTGGAAGCACTTTCTTTGGAAAAACACCATCTAGAGTAGCCGGAATTGTAAACATTATCATTACTCTCTTCATTTGAGAGTTTTCTACCTCTAATCTCGGTGATTGAACTAGGCCATCAGGATAGAAAGGCTCTATTTGCCCGTATTTAAACTGTTTCTTACATGTCTCTAATCATTTCTGAGACTATCATTGTGTATTTTTAGAGTTTTACCAAAAGTAGACAGTTTTCCCAGAAGTATACACATGAATCTTCAAGAGTTAAATTTTGCCATTCAGAAAACGCCAGGCAATTCGGCCTCAGTTGTGAATATAAAAAGTATTCTCTTCATTTCTCAGCTTCATACCCATATTCTCAGCTTTTTAAACGGAAATTCTTAATGTTTGAAAGCACTTTCTTCGGAAATACATCATCTAAAGTAGCCAGAATGGTAAACATTATCTGTACTCTCGTCACTATGCAGCATTCTATCTCTACTCTCCGTGACTGAACATGAACATAAAGATAGAACGGCTCTATGTACCAGCATTTCAACTGTTTCTTACATGTTTCTAGTCATTTCTCGCGACTATCATGGTGTACGTTAAGCGTTTTACCAAAAGTAGACAGTTTTCCTAGAAGTATACACAGGAATCTTCAAGATTTGAAATGAGTCATTCAGAAAACGCCAGTCTAATCAGAATCATGTGTAAATAGAAACAGTATTCTCTTTATTTATCAGCTTCCTACATATTCTGAGCTTTATAAACAGCAATTCTTAATGTTTTAAAGCACATTCTTCGGAAATATGTCATCTAAAGTAGCCAGAATTGTAAATATTATCTGTACTCTCGTCACTATGCAGCATTCTATCTCTACTCTCCGTGACTGAACATGAACATAAAGATAGAACGGCTCTATGTACCAGCATTTCAACTGTTTCTTACATGTTTCTAGTCATTTCTCGCGACTGTCATGGTGTACGTTAAGCGTTTTACCAAAAGTAGACAGTTTTCCTAGAAGAATACACAGGAATCTTCAAGGTTTCAAATGAGTCATTCAGAAAACGCCAGTCTAATCACAATCACCTGTAAATAGAAACAGTATTCTCTTTATTTATCAGCTTCCTACATATTCTGAGCTTTATAAACACTAATTCTTAATGTTTGACAGCACATTCTTCGGAAATATGTCATCTAAAGTAGCCAGATTGGTAAACATTATCTGTACTCTCGTCACTATGCAGCATTCTATCTCTAATATCCGTGATTGAACATAAACATAAAGATAGAACGGCTCTATGTACCAGCCTTTCAAGTGTTTCTTACAAATTTCTAATCATTTCTCGGGACTATCATTGCGTATGTTAAGCGTTTTACCAAAAGTAGACAGTTTTTCTAGAAGTATACACAGGAATCTTCAAGGTTTCAAGTGAGTCATTCAGAAAACGCCAGTCTAATTACAATCACCTGTAAAAAGAAACAGTATTCTCTTTATTTATCACCTTCTTACATATTCTGAGCTTTATAAACAGCAATTCTTAATGTTTTAAAGCACATTCTTCGGAAATATGTCATCTAAAGTAGCCAGAATGGTAAATATTATCTGTACTCTCGTCACTATGCAGCATTCTATCTCTAATATCCGTGATTGAACATAAACATAAAGATAGAACGGCTCTATGTACCAGCATTTCAAGTGTTTCTTACATGTTTCTAATCATTTCTCGGGACTGTCATGGTGTATGTTAAGCGTTTAACCAAAAGTAGACAGTTTTCCTAGAAGAATACACAGGAATCTTCAAGGTTTCAAATGAGTCATTCAGAAAACGCCAGTCTAATCACAATCACCTGTAAATAGAAACAGTATTCTCTTTATTTATCAGCTTCCTACATATTCTGAGCTTTATAAACAGCAATTCTTAATGTTTGAAAGCACATTCTTCGGAAATATGTCATCTAAAGTAGCCAGAATGGTAAACATTATCTGTACTCTCGTCACTATGCAGCATTCTATCTCTAATATCCGTGATTGAACAAAAACATAAAGATAGAACGGCTCTATGTACCAGCATTTCAAGTGTTTCTTACATGTTTCTAATCATTTCTCGGGACTATCATTGCGTATGTTAAGCGTTTTACCAAAAGTAGCGAGTTTTTCTAGAAGTATACACAGCAATCTTCAAGGTTTCAATTGAGTCATTCAGAAAACGCCAGTCTAATCAGAATCACCTGTAAATAGAAACAGTATTCTCTTTATTTATCAGCTTCCTACATATTCTGAGCTTTATAAACAGCAATTCTTAATGTTTGAAAGCACTTTCCTTGGAAAAACAACATCTAGAGTAGCCGCAATTGTAAACTTCATCCTTCCTCTCCTCACTTGAGAGTTTTTTACCTCTAATCTCAGTCATTGAACTAGGCCATAAAGATAGCACGGCTCTATTATACGGCATTTCAAGTGTTTCTTACATGATTCTAGTCACTTCCTGGACTATCCTAGTGTATTTTAAGAGTTTTTCCAAAATTAGACATTTTTCCAGAAGTAGATACATGAATCTTCAGGATGTAAACTTTGTCATTAAGAAAATGCCAGGCAATTCAGCCTCAATTGTAAATACAAACAGTATTCTCTTCATTGATCAGCCTCATACACATACTCTGAGCTTTAAAAACAGAAATTCCTCATGTTGGAAGCACTTTCTTTGGAAAAACACCATCTAGAGTAGCCGGAATTGTAAACATTATCATTACTCTCTTCATTTGAGAGTTTTCTACCTCTAATCTCGGTGATTGAACTAGGCCATCAGGATAGAAAGGCTCTATTTCCCCGTATTTAAACTGTTTCTTACATGTCTCTAATCATTTCTGGGACTATCATTGTGTATTTTTAGAGTTTTACCAAAAGTAGACAGTTTTCCCAGAAGTATACACATGAATCTTCAAGAGTTAAATTGTGCCATTCAGAAAACGCCAGGCAATTCGGCCTCAGTTGTGAATATAAAAAGTATTCTCTTCATTTCTCAGCTTCATACCCATATTCTCAGCTTTTTAAACGGAAATTCTTAATGTTTGAAAGCACTTTCTTCGGAAATACATCATCTAAAGTAGCCAGAATGGTAAACATTATCTGTACTCTCGTCACTATGCAGCATTCTATCTCTACTCTCCGTGACTGAACATGAACATAAAGATAGAACGGCTCTATGTACCAGCATTTCAACTGTTTCTTACATGTTTCTAGTCATTTCTCGCGACTATCATGGTGTACGTTAAGCGTTTTACCAAAAGTAGACAGTTTTCCTAGAAGTATACACAGGAATCTTCAAGATTTGAAATGAGTCATTCAGAAAACGCCAGTCTAATCAGAATCATGTGTAAATAGAAACAGTATTCTCTTTATTTATCAGCTTCCTACATATTCTGAGCTTTATAAACAGCAATTCTTAATGTTTTAAAGCACATTCTTCGGAAATATGTCATCTAAAGTAGCCAGAATGGTAAATATTATCTGTACTCTCGTCACTATGCAGCATTCTATCTCTAATATCCGTGATTGAACATAAACATAAAGATAGAACGGCTCTATGTACCAGCATTTCAAGTGTTTCTTACATGTTTCTAATCATTTCTCGGGACTGTCATGGTGTATGTTAAGCGTTTAACCAAAAGTAGACAGTTTTCCTAGAAGAATACACAGGAATCTTCAAGGTTTCAAATGAGTCATTCAGAAAACGCCAGTCTAATCACAATCACCTGTAAATAGAAACAGTATTCTCTTTATTTATCAGCTTCCTACATATTCTGAGCTTTATAAACAGCAATTCTTAATGTTTGAAAGCACATTCTTCGGAAATATGTCATCTAAAGTAGCCAGAATGGTAAACATTATCTGTACTCTCGTCACTATGCAGCATTCTATCTCTAATATCCGTGATTGAATATAAACATAAAGATAGAACGGCTCTATGTACCAGCCTTTCAAGTGTTTCTTACAAGTTTCTAATCATTTCTCGGGACTATCATTGCGTATGTTAAGCGTTTTACCAAAACTAGACAGTTTTTCTAGAAGTATACACAGGAATCTTCAAGGTTTCAAATGAGTCATTCAGAAAACGCCAGTCTAATTACAATCACCTGTAAAAAGAAACAGTATTCTCTTTATTTATCACCTTCCTACATATTCTGAGCTTTATAAACAGCAATTCTTAATGTTTTAAAGCACATTCTTCGAAATATGTCATCTAATGTAGCCAGAATGGTAAATATTATCTGTACTCTCGTCACTATGCAGCATTCTATCTCTAATATCCGTGATTGAACATAAACATAAAGATAGAACGGCTCTATGTACCAGCATTTCAAGTGTTTCTTACATGTTTCTAATCATTTCTCGGGACTATCATTGCGTATGTTAAGCGTTTTACCAAAAGTAGAGAGTTTTTCTAGAAGTATACACAGCAATCTTCAAGGTTTCAATTGAGTCATTCAGAAAACGCCAGTCTAATCAGAATCACCTGTAAATAGAAACAGTATTCTCTTTATTTATCAGCTTCCTACATATTCTGAGCTTTATAAACAGCAATTCTTAATGTTTGAAAGCACTTTCCTTGGAAAAACAACA
Source organism: Myotis yumanensis (assembly GCF_028538775.1). Lineage (NCBI taxonomy): Eukaryota > Metazoa > Chordata > Mammalia > Chiroptera > Vespertilionidae > Myotis > Myotis yumanensis. Next base: position 39,566 of record NW_027223767.1, read on the forward strand.
TCTAGAGTAGCCGCAATTGTAAACTTCATCCTTCCTCTCCTCACTTGAGAGTTTTTTACCTCTAATCTCAGTCATTGAACTAGGCCATAAAGATAGCACGGCTCTATTATACGGCATTTCAACTGTTTCTTACATGTTTCTAGTCACTTCCTGGACTATCCTAGTGTATTTTAAGAGTTTTTCCAAAATTAGACATTTTTCCAGAAGTAGATACATGAATCTTCAGGATGTAAACTTTGTCATTAAGAAAATGCCAGGCAATTCAGCCTCAATTGTAAATACAAACAGTATTCTCTTCATTGATCAGCCTCATACACATACTCTGAGCTTTAAAAACAGAAATTCCTCATGTTGGAAGCACTTTCTTTGGAAAAACACCATCTAGAGTAGCCGGAATTGTAAACATTATCATTACTCTCTTCATTTGAGAGTTTTCTACCTCTAATCTCGGTGATTGAACTAGGCCATCAGGATAGAAAGGCTCTATTTGCCCGTATTTAAACTGTTTCTTACATGTCTCTAATCATTTCTGGGACTATCATTGTGTATTTTTAGAGTTTTACCAAAAGTAGACAGTTTTCCCAGAAATATACACATGAATCTTCAAGAGTTAAATTGTGCCATTCAGAAAACGCCAGGCAATTCGGCCTCAGTTGTGAATATAAAAAGTATTCTCTTCATTTCTCAGCTTCATACCCATATTCTCAGCTTTTTAAACGGAAATTCTTAATGTTTGAAAGCACTTTCTTCGGAAATACATCATCTAAAGTAGCCAGAATGGTAAACATTATCTGTACTCTCGTCACTATGCAGCATTCTATCTCTACTCTCCGTGACTGAACATGAACATAAAGATAGAACGGCTCTATGTACCAGCATTTCAACTGTTTCTTACATGTTTCTAGTCATTTCTCGCGACTATCATGGTGTACGTTAAGCGTTTTACCAAAAGTAGACAGTTTTCCTAGAAGTATACACAGGAATCTTCAAGATTTGAAATGAGTCATTCAGAAAACGCCAGTCTAATCAGAATCATGTGTAAATAGAAACAGTATTCTCTTTATTTATCAGCTTCCTACATATTCTGAGCTTTATAAACAGCAATTCTTAATGTTTGAAAGCACATTCTTCGGAAATATGTCATCTAAAGTAGCCAGAATGGTAAACATTATCTGTACTCTCGTCACTATGCAGCATTCTATCTCTAATATCCGTGATTGAATATAAACATAAAGATAGAACGGCTCTATGTACCAGCCTTTCAAGTGTTTCTTACAAGTTTCTAATCATTTCTCGGGACTATCATTGCGTATGTTAAGCGTTTTACCAAAACTAGACAGTTTTTCTAGAAGTATACACAGGAATCTTCAAGGTTTCAAATGAGTCATTCAGAAAACGCCAGTCTAATTACAATCACCTGTAAAAAGAAACAGTATTCTCTTTATTTATCACCTTCCTACATATTCTGAGCTTTATAAACAGCAATTCTTAATGTTTTAAAGCACATTCTTCGAAATATGTCATCTAATGTAGCCAGAATGGTAAATATTATCTGTACTCTCGTCACTATGCAGCATTCTATCTCTAATATCCGTGATTGAACAAAAACATAAAGATAGAACGGCTCTATGTACCAGCATTTCAAGTGTTTCTTACATGTTTCTAATCATTTCTCGGGACTATCATTGCGTATGTTAAGCGTTTTACCAAAAGTAGCGAGTTTTTCTAGAAGTATACACAGCAATCTTCAAGGTTTCAATTGAGTCATTCAGAAAACGCCAGTCTAATCAGAATCACCTGTAAATAGAAACAGTATTCTCTTTATTTATCAGCTTCCTACATATTCTGAGCTTTATAAACAGCAATTCTTAATGTTTGAAAGCACTTTCCTTGGAAAAACAACATCTAGAGTAGCCGCAATTGTAAACTTCATCCTTCCTCTCCTCACTTGAGAGTTTTTTACCTCTAATCTCAGTCATTGAACTAGGCCATAAAGATAGCACGGCTCTATTATACAGCATTTCAAGTGTTTCTTACATGTTTCTAGTCACTTCCTGGACTATCCTAGTGTATTTTAAGAGTTTTTCCAAAATTAGACATTTTTCCAGAAGTAGATACATGAATCTTCAGGATGTAAACTTTGTCATTAAGAAAATGCCAGGCAATTCAGCCTCAATTGTAAATACAAACAGTATTCTCTTCATTGATCAGCCTCATACACATACTCTGAGCTTTAAAAACAGAAATTCCTCATGTTGGAAGCACTTTCTTTGGAAAAACACCATCTAGAGTAGCCAGAATTGTAAACATTATCATTACTCTCTTCATTTGAGAGTTTTCTACCTCTAATCTCGGTGATTGAACTAGGCCATCAGGATAGAAAGGCTCTATTTCTCCGTATTTAAACTGTTTCTTACATGACTCTAATCATTTCTGGGACTATCATTGTGTATTTTTAGAGTTTTACCAAAAGTAGACAGTTTTCCCAGAAGTATACACATGAATCTTCAAGAGTTAAATTGTGCCATTCAGAAAACGCCAGGCAATTCGGCCTCAGTTGTGAATATAAAAAGTATTCTCTTCATTTCTCAGCTTCATACCCATATTCTCAGCTTTTTAAACGGAAATTCTTAATGTTTGAAAGCACTTTCTTCGGAAATACATCATCTAAAGTAGCCAGAATGGTAAACATTATCTGTACTCTCGTCACTATGCAGCATTCTATCTCTACTCTCCGTGACTGAACATGAACATAAAGATAGAACGGCTCTATGTACCAGCATTTCAACTGTTTCTTACATGTTTCTAGTCATTTCTCGCGACTATCATGGTGTACGTTAAGCGTTTTACCAAAAGTAGACAGTTTTCCTAGAAGTATACACAGGAATCTTCAAGATTTGAAATGAGTCATTCAGAAAACGCCAGTCTAATCAGAATCATGTGTAAATAGAAACAGTATTCTCTTTATTTATCAGCTTCCTACATATTCTGAGCTTTATAAACAGCAATTCTTAATGTTTTAAAGCACATTCTTCGGAAATATGTCATCTAAAGTAGCCAGAATGGTAAATATTATCTGTACTCTCGTCACTATGCAGCATTCTATCTCTAATATCCGTGATTGAACATAAACATAAAGATAGAACGGCTCTATGTACCAGCATTTCAAGTGTTTCTTACATGTTTCTAATCATTTCTCGGGACTGTCATGGTGTATGTTAAGCGTTTAACCAAAAGTAGACAGTTTTCCTAGAAGAATACACAGGAATCTTCAAGGTTTCAAATGAGTCATTCAGAAAACGCCAGTCTAATCACAATCACCTGTAAATAGAAACAGTATTCTCTTTATTTATCAGCTTCCTACATATTCTGAGCTTTATAAACAGCAATTCTTAATGTTTGAAAGCACATTCTTCGGAAATATGTCATCTAAAGTAGCCAGAATGGTAAATATTATCTGTACTCTCGTCACTATGCAGCATTCTATCTCTAATATCCGTGATTGAACAAAAACATAAAGATAGAACGGCTCTATGTACCAGCATTTCAAGTGTTTCTTACATGTTTCTAATCATTTCTCGGGACTATCATTGCGTATGTTAAGCGTTTTACCAAAAGTAGCGAGTTTTTCTAGAAGTATACACAGCAATCTTCAAGGTTTCAATTGAGTCATTCAGAAAACGCCAGTCTAATCAGAATCACCTGTAATAGAAACAGTATTCTCTTTATTTATCAGCTTCCTACATATTCTGAGCTTTATAAACAGCAATTCTTAATGTTTGAAAGCACTTTCCTTGGAAAAACAACATCTAGAGTAGCCGCAATTGTAAACTTCATCCTTCCTCTCCTCACTTGAGAGTTTTTTACCTCTAATCTCAGTCATTGAACTAGGCCATAAAGATAGCACGGCTCTATTATACGGCATTTCAAGTGTTTCTTACAGGTTTCTAGTCACTTCCTGGACTATCCTAGTGTATTTTAAGAGTTTTTCCAAAATTAGACATTTTTCCAGAAGTAGATACATGAATCTTCAGGATGTAAACTTTGTCATTAAGAAAATGCCAGGCAATTCAGCCTCAATTGTAAATACAAACAGTATTCTCTTCATTGATCAGCCTCATACACATACTCTGAGCTTTAAAAACAGAAATTCCTCATGTTGGAAGCACTTTCTTTGGAAAAACACCATCTAGAGTAGCCGGAATTGTAAACATTATCATTACTCTCTTCATTTGAGAGTTTTCTACCTCTAATCTCGGTGATTGAACTAGGCCATCAGGATAGAAAGGCTCTATTTGCCCGTATTTAAACTGTTTCTTACATGTCTCTAATCATTTCTGGGACTATCATTGTGTATTTTTAGAGTTTTACCAAAAGTAGACAGTTTTCCCAGAAGTATACACATGAATCTTCAAGAGTTAAATTGTGCCATTCAGAAAACGCCAGGCAATTCGGCCTCAGTTGTGAATATAAAAAGTATTCTCTTCATTTCTCAGCTTCATACCCATATTCTCAGCTTTTTAAACGGAAATTCTTAATGTTTGAAAGCACTTTCTTCGGAAATACATCATCTAAAGTAGCCAGAATGGTAAACATTATCTGTACTCTCGTCACTATGCAGCATTCTATCTCTACTCTCCGTGACTGAACATGAACATAAAGATAGAACGGCTCTATGTACCAGCATTTCAACTGTTTCTTACATGTTTCTAGTCATTTCTCGCGACTATCATGGTGTACGTTAAGCGTTTTACCAAAAGTAGACAGTTTTCCTAGAAGTATACACAGGAATCTTCAAGATTTGAAATGAGTCATTCAGAAAACGCCAGTCTAATCAGAATCATGTGTAAATAGAAACAGTATTCTCTTTATTTATCAGCTTCCTACATATTCTGAGCTTTATAAACAGCAATTCTTAATGTTTTAAAGCACATTCTTCGGAAATATGTCATCTAAAGTAGCCAGAATGGTAAATATTATCTGTACTCTCGTCACTATGCAGCATTCTATCTCTACTCTCCGTGACTGAACATGAACATAAAGATAGAACGGCTCTATGTACCAGCATTTCAAGTGTTTCTTACATGTTTCTAATCATTTCTCGGGACTGTCATGGTGTATGTTAAGCGTTTAACCAAAAGTAGACAGTTTTCCTAGAAGAATACACAGGAATCTTCAAGGTTTCAAATGAGTCATTCAGAAAACGCCAGTCTAATCACAATCACCTGTAAATAGAAAACAGTATTCTCTTTATTTATCAGATTCCTACATATTCTGAGCTTTATAAACAGCAATTCTTAATGTTTGAAAGCACATTCTTCGGAAATATGTCATCTAAAGTAGCCAGAATGGGTAAACATTATCTGTACTCTCGTCACTATGCAGCATTCTATCTCTAATATCCGTGATTGAATATAAACATAAAGATAGAACGGCTCTATGTACCAGCCTTTCAAGTGTTTCTTACAAGTTTCTAATCATTTCTCGGGACTATCATTGCGTATGTTAAGCGTTTTACCAAAACTAGACAGTTTTTCTAGAAGTATACACAGGAATCTTCAAGGTTTCAAATGAGTCATTCAGAAAACGCCAGTCTAATTACAATCACCTGTAAAAAGAAACAGTATTCTCTTTATTTATCACCTTCCTACATATTCTGAGCTTTATAAACAGCAATTCTTAATGTTTTAAAGCACATTCTTCGAAATATGTCATCTAATGTAGCCAGAATGGTAAATATTATCTGTACTCTCGTCACTATGCAGCATTCTATCTCTAATATCCGTGATTGAACAAAAACATAAAGATAGAACGGCTCTATGTACCAGCATTTCAAGTGTTTCTTACATGTTTCTAATCATTTCTCGGGACTATCATTGCGTATGTTAAGCGTTTTACCAAAAGTAGAGAGTTTTTCTAGAAGTATACACAGCAATCTTCAAGGTTTCAATTGAGTCATTCAGAAAACGCCAGTCTAATCAGAATCACCTGTAAATAGAAACAGTATTCTCTTTATTTATCAGCTTCCTACATATTCTGAGCTTTATAAACAGCAATTCTTAATGTTTGAAAGCACTTTCCTTGGAAAAACAACATCTAGAGTAGCCGCAATTGTAAACTTCATCCTTCCTCTCCTCACTTGAGAGTTTTTTACCTCTAATCTCAGTCATTGAACTAGGCCATAAAGATAGCACGGCTCTATTATACGGCATTTCAACTGTTTCTTACATGTTTCTAGTCACTTCCTGGACTATCCTAGTGTATTTTAAGAGTTTTTCCAAAATTAGACATTTTTCCAGAAGTAGATACATGAATCTTCAGGATGTAAACTTTGTCATTAAGAGAATGCCAGGCAATTCAGCCTCAATTGTAAATACAAACAGTATTCTCTTCATTGATCAGCCTCATACACATACTCTGAGCTTTAAAAACAGAAATTCCTCATGTTGGAAGCACTTTCTTTGGAAAAACACCATCTAGAGTAGCCGGAATTGTAAACATTATCATTACTCTCTTCATTTGAGAGTTTTCTACCTCTAATCTCGGTGATTGAACTAGGCCATCAGGATAGAAAGGCTCTATTTGCCCGTATTTAAACTGTTTCTTACATGTCTCTAATCATTTCTGGGACTATCATTGTGTATTTTTAGAGTTTTACCAAAAGTAGACAGTTTTCCCAGAAATATACACATGAATCTTCAAGAGTTAAATTGTGCCATTCAGAAAACGCCAGGCAATTCGGCCTCAGTTGTGAATATAAAAAGTATTCTCTTCATTTCTCAGCTTCATACCCATATTCTCAGCTTTTTAAACGGAAATTCTTAATGTTTGAAAGCACTTTCTTCGGAAATACATCATCTAAAGTAGCCAGAATGGTAAACATTATCTGTACTCTCGTCACTATGCAGCATTCTATCTCTACTCTCCGTGACTGAACATGAACATAAAGATAGAACGGCTCTATGTACCAGCATTTCAACTGTTTCTTACATGTTTCTAGTCATTTCTCGCGACTATCATGGTGTACGTTAAGCGTTTTACCAAAAGTAGACAGTTTTCCTAGAAGTATACACAGGAATCTTCAAGATTTGAAATGAGTCATTCAGAAAACGCCAGTCTAATCAGAATCATGTGTAAATAGAAACAGTATTCTCTTTATTTATCAGCTTCCTACATATTCTGAGCTTTATAAACAGCAATTCTTAATGTTTGAAAGCACATTCTTCGGAAATATGTCATCTAAAGTAGCCAGAATGGTAAACATTATCTGTACTCTCGTCACTATGCAGCATTCTATCTCTAATATCCGTGATTGAATATAAACATAAAGATAGAACGGCTCTATGTACCAGCCTTTCAAGTGTTTCTTACAAGTTTCTAATCATTTCTCGGGACTATCATTGCGTATGTTAAGCGTTTTACCAAAACTAGACAGTTTTTCTAGAAGTATACACAGGAATCTTCAAGGTTTCAAATGAGTCATTCAGAAAACGCCAGTCTAATTACAATCACCTGTAAAAAGAAACAGTATTCTCTTTATTTATCACCTTCCTACATATTCTGAGCTTTATAAACAGCAATTCTTAATGTTTTAAAGCACATTCTTCGAAATATGTCATCTAATGTAGCCAGAATGGTAAATATTATCTGTACTCTCGTCACTATGCAGCATTCTATCTCTAATATCCGTGATTGAACAAAAACATAAAGATAGAACGGCTCTATGTACCAGCATTTCAAGTGTTTCTTACATGTTTCTAATCATTTCTCGGGACTATCATTGCGTATGTTAAGCGTTTTACCAAAAGTAGCGAGTTTTTCTAGAAGTATACACAGCAATCTTCAAGGTTTCAATTGAGTCATTCAGAAAACGCCAGTCTAATCAGAATCACCTGTAAATAGAAACAGTATTCTCTTTATTTATCAGCTTCCTACATATTCTGAGCTTTATAAACAGCAATTCTTAATGTTTGAAAGCACTTTCCTTGGAAAAACAACATCTAGAGTAGCCGCAATTGTAAACTTCATCCTTCCTCTCCTCACTTGAGAGTTTTTTACCTCTAATCTCAGTCATTGAACTAGGCCATAAAGATAGCACGGCTCTATTATACAGCATTTCAAGTGTTTCTTACATGTTTCTAGTCACTTCCTGGACTATCCTAGTGTATTTTAAGAGTTTTTCCAAAATTAGACATTTTTCCAGAAGTAGATACATGAATCTTCAGGATGTAAACTTTGTCATTAAGAAAATGCCAGGCAATTCAGCCTCAATTGTAAATACAAACAGTATTCTCTTCATTGATCAGCCTCATACACATACTCTGAGCTTTAAAAACAGAAATTCCTCATGTTGGAAGCACTTTCTTTGGAAAAACACCATCTAGAGTAGCCGGAATTGTAAACATTATCATTACTCTCTTCATTTGAGAGTTTTCTACCTCTAATCTCGGTGATTGAACTAGGCCATCAGGATAGAAAGGCTCTATTTCCCCGTATTTAAACTGTTTCTTACATGTCTCTAATCATTTCTGGGACTATCATTGTGTATTTTTAGAGTTTTACCAAAAGTAGACAGTTTTCCCAGAAGTATACACATGAATCTTCAAGAGTTAAATTGTGCCATTCAGAAAACGCCAGGCAATTCGGCCTCAGTTGTGAATATAAAAAGTATTCTCTTCATTTCTCAGCTTCATACCCATATTCTCAGCTTTTTAAACGGAAATTCTTAATGTTTGAAAGCACTTTCTTCGGAAATACATCATCTAAAGTAGCCAGAATGGTAAACATTATCTGTACTCTCGTCACTATGCAGCATTCTATCTCTACTCTCCGTGACTGAACATGAACATAAAGATAGAACGGCTCTATGTACCAGCATTTCAACTGTTTCTTACATGTTTCTAGTCATTTCTCGCGACTATCATGGTGTACGTTAAGCGTTTTACCAAAAGTAGACAGTTTTCCTAGAAGTATACACAGGAATCTTCAAGATTTGAAATGAGTCATTCAGAAAACGCCAGTCTAATCAGAATCATGTGTAAATAGAAACAGTATTCTCTTTATTTATCAGCTTCCTACATATTCTGAGCTTTATAAACAGCAATTCTTAATGTTTTAAAGCACATTCTTCGGAAATATGTCATCTAAAGTAGCCAGAATGGTAAATATTATCTGTACTCTCGTCACTATGCAGCATTCTATCTCTAATATCCGTGATTGAACATAAACATAAAGATAGAACGGCTCTATGTACCAGCATTTCAAGTGTTTCTTACATGTTTCTAATCATTTCTCGGGACTGTCATGGTGTATGTTAAGCGTTTAACCAAAAGTAGACAGTTTTCCTAGAAGAATACACAGGAATCTTCAAGGTTTCAAATGAGTCATTCAGAAAACGCCAGTCTAATCACAATCACCTGTAAATAGAAACAGTATTCTCTTTATTTATCAGCTTCCTACATATTCTGAGCTTTATAAACAGCAATTCTTAATGTTTGAAAGCACATTCTTCGGAAATATGTCATCTAAAGTAGCCAGAATGGTAAACATTATCTGTACTCTCGTCACTATGCAGCATTCTATCTCTAATATCCGTGATTGAATATAAACATAAAGATAGAACGGCTCTATGTACCAGCCTTTCAAGTGTTTCTTACAAGTTTCTAATCATTTCTCGGGACTATCATTGCGTATGTTAAGCGTTTTACCAAAACTAGACAGTTTTTCTAGAAGTATACACAGGAATCTTCAAGGTTTCAAATGAGTCATTCAGAAAACGCCAGTCTAATTACAATCACCTGTAAAAAGAAACAGTATTCTCTTTATTTATCACCTTCCTACATATTCTGAGCTTTATAAACAGCAATTCTTAATGTTTTAAAGCACATTCTTCGAAATATGTCATCTAATGTAGCCAGAATGGTAAATATTATCTGTACTCTCGTCACTATGCAGCATTTTATCTCTAATATCCGTGATTGAACAAAAACATAAAGATAGAACGGCTCTATGTACCAGCATTTCAAGTGTTTCTTACATGTTTCTAATCATTTCTCGGGACTGTCATGGTGTATGTTAAGCGTTTAACCAAAAGTAGACAGTTTTCCTAGAAGAATACACAGGAATCTTCAAGGTTTCAAATGAGTCATTCAGAAAACGCCAGTCTAATCACAATCACCTGTAAATAGAAACAGTATTCTCTTTATTTATCAGCTTCCTACATATTCTGAGCTTTATAAACAGCAATTCTTAATGTTTGAAAGCACTTTCCTTGGAAAAACAACATCTAGAGTAGCCGCAATTGTAAACTTCATCCTTCCTCTCCTCACTTGAGAGTTTTTTACCTCTAATCTCAGTCATTGAACTAGGCCATAAAGATAGCACGGCTCTATTATACGGCATTTCAAGTGTTTCTTACAGGTTTCTAGTCACTTCCTGGACTATCCTAGTGTATTTTAAGAGTTTTTCCAAAATTAGACATTTTTCCAGAAGTAGATACATGAATCTTCAGGATGTAAACTTTGTCATTAAGAAAATGCCAGGCAATTCAGCCTCAATTGTAAATACAAACAGTATTCTCTTCATTGATCAGCCTCATACACATACTCTGAGCTTTAAAAACAGAAATTCCTCATGTTGGAAGCACTTTCTTTGGAAAAACACCATCTAGAGTAGCCGGAATTGTAAACATTATCATTACTCTCTTCATTTGAGAGTTTTCTACCTCTAATCTCGGTGATTGAACTAGGCCATCAGGATAGAAAGGCTCTATTTGCCCGTATTTAAACTGTTTCTTACATGTCTCTAATCATTTCTGGGACTATCATTGTGTATTTTTAGAGTTTTACCAAAAGTAGACAGTTTTCCCAGAAGTATACACATGAATCTTCAAGAGTTAAATTGTGCCATTCAGAAAACGCCAGGCAATTCGGCCTCAGTTGTGAATATAAAAAGTATTCTCTTCATTTCTCAGCTTCATACCCATATTCTCAGCTTTTTAAACGGAAATTCTTAATGTTTGAAAGCACTTTCTTCGGAAATACATCATCTAAAGTAGCCAGAATGGTAAACATTATCTGTACTCTCGTCACTATGCAGCATTCTATCTCTACTCTCCGTGACTGAACATGAACATAAAGATAGAACGGCTCTATGTACCAGCATTTCAACTGTTTCTTACATGTTTCTAGTCATTTCTCGCGACTATCATGGTGTACGTTAAGCGTTTTACCAAAAGTAGACAGTTTTCCTAGAAGTATACACAGGAATCTTCAAGATTTGAAATGAGTCATTCAGAAAACGCCAGTCTAATCAGAATCATGTGTAAATAGAAACAGTATTCTCTTTATTTATCAGCTTCCTACATATTCTGAGCTTTATAAACAGCAATTCTTAATGTTTTCAAGCACATTCTTCGGAAATATGTCATCTAAAGTAGCCAGAATGGTAAATATTATCTGTACTCTCGTCACTATGCAGCATTCTATCTCTAATATCCGTGATTGAACATAAACATAAAGATAGAACGGCTCTATGTACCAGCATTTCAAGTGTTTCTTACATGTTTCTAATCATTTCTCGGGACTGTCATGGTGTATGTTAAGCGTTTAACCAAAAGTAGACAGTTTTCCTAGAAGAATACACAGGAATCTTCAAGGTTTCAAATGAGTCATTCAGAAAACGCCAGTCTAATCACAATCACCTGTAAATAGAAACAGTATTCTCTTTATTTATCAGCTTCCTACATATTCTGAGCTTTATAAACAGCAATTCTTAATGTTTGAAAGCACATTCTTCGGAAATATGTCATCTAAAGTAGCCAGAATGGTAAACATTATCTGTACTCTCGTCACTATGCAGCATTCTATCTCTAATATCCGTGATTGAATATAAACATAAAGATAGAACGGCTCTATGTACCAGCCTTTCAAGTGTTTCTTACAAGTTTCTAATCATTTCTCGGGACTATCATTGCGTATGTTAAGCGTTTTACCAAAACTAGACAGTTTTTCTAGAAGTATACACAGGAATCTTCAAGGTTTCAAATGAGTCATTCAGAAAACGCCAGTCTAATTACAATCACCTGTAAAAAGAAACAGTATTCTCTTTATTTATCACCTTCCTACATATTCTGAGCTTTATAAACAGCAATTCTTAATGTTTTAAAGCACATTCTTCGAAATATGTCATCTAATGTAGCCAGAATGGTAAATATTATCTGTACTCTCGTCACTATGCAGCATTCTATCTCTAATATCCGTGATTGAACAAAAACATAAAGATAGAACGGCTCTATGTACCAGCATTTCAAGTGTTTCTTACATGTTTCTAATCATTTCTCGGGACTATCATTGCGTATGTTAAGCGTTTTACCAAAAGTAGCGAGTTTTTCTAGAAGTATACACAGCAATCTTCAAGGTTTCAATTGAGTCATTCAGAAAACGCCAGTCTAATCAGAATCACCTGTAAATAGAAACAGTATTCTCTTTATTTATCAGCTTCCTACATATTCTGAGCTTTATAAACAGCAATTCTTAATGTTTGAAAGCACTTTCCTTGGAAAAACAACATCTAGAGTAGCCGCAATTGTAAACTTCATCCTTCCTCTCCTCACTTGAGAGTTTTTTACCTCTAATCTCAGTCATTGAACTAGGCCATAAAGATAGCACGGCTCTATTATACGGCATTTCAAGTGTTTCTTACAGGTTTCTAGTCACTTCCTGGACTATCCTAGTGTATTTTAAGAGTTTTTCCAAAATTAGACATTTTTCCAGAAGTAGATACATGAATCTTCAGGATGTAAACTTTGTCATTAAGAAAATGCCAGGCAATTCAGCCTCAATTGTAAATACAAACAGTATTCTCTTCATTGATCAGCCTCATACACATACTCTGAGCTTTAAAAACAGAAATTCCTCATGTTGGAAGCACTTTCTTTGGAAAAACACCATCTAGAGTAGCCGGAATTGTAAACATTATCATTACTCTCTTCATTTGAGAGTTTTCTACCTCTAATCTCGGTGATTGAACTAGGCCATCAGGATAGAAAGGCTCTATTTCCCCGTATTTAAACTGTTTCTTACATGTCTCTAATCATTTCTGGGACTATCATTGTGTATTTTTAGAGTTTTACCAAAAGTAGACAGTTTTCCCAGAAGTATACACATGAATCTTCAAGAGTTAAATTGTGCCATTCAGAAAACGCCAGGCAATTCGGCCTCAGTTGTGAATATAAAAAGTATTCTCTTCATTTCTCAGCTTCATACCCATATTCTCAGCTTTTTAAACGGAAATTCTTAATGTTTGAAAGCACTTTCTTCGGAAATACATCATCTAAAGTAGCCAGAATGGTAAACATTATCTGTACTCTCGTCACTATGCAGCATTCTATCTCTACTCTCCGTGACTGAACATGAACATAAAGATAGAACGGCTCTATGTACCAGCATTTCAACTGTTTCTTACATGTTTCTAGTCATTTCTCGCGACTATCATGGTGTACGTTAAGCGTTTTACCAAAAGTAGACAGTTTTCCTAGAAGTATACACAGGAATCTTCAAGATTTGAAATGAGTCATTCAGAAAACGCCAGTCTAATCAGAATCATGTGTAAATAGAAACAGTATTCTCTTTATTTATCAGCTTCCTACATATTCTGAGCTTTATAAACAGCAATTCTTAATGTTTTAAAGCACATTCTTCGGAAATATGTCATCTAAAGTAGCCAGAATGGTAAATATTATCTGTACTCTCGTCACTATGCAGCATTCTATCTCTAATATCCGTGATTGAACATAAACATAAAGATAGAACGGCTCTATGTACCAGCATTTCAAGTGTTTCTTACATGTTTCTAATCATTTCTCGGGACTGTCATGGTGTATGTTAAGCGTTTAACCAAAAGTAGACAGTTTTCCTAGAAGAATACACAGGAATCTTCAAGGTTTCAAATGAGTCATTCAGAAAACGCCAGTCTAATCACAATCACCTGTAAATAGAAACAGTATTCTCTTTATTTATCAGCTTCCTACATATTCTGAGCTTTATAAACAGCAATTCTTAATGTTTGAAAGCACATTCTTCGGAAATATGTCATCTAAAGTAGCCAGAATGGTAAACATTATCTGTACTCTCGTCACTATGCAGCATTCTATCTCTAATATCCGTGATTGAATATAAACATAAAGATAGAACGGCTCTATGTACCAGCCTTTCAAGTGTTTCTTACAAGTTTCTAATCATTTCTCGGGACTATCATTGCGTATGTTAAGCGTTTTACCAAAACTAGACAGTTTTTCTAGAAGTATACACAGGAATCTTCAAGGTTTCAAATGAGTCATTCAGAAAACGCCAGTCTAATTACAATCACCTGTAAAAAGAAACAGTATTCTCTTTATTTATCACCTTCCTACATATTCTGAGCTTTATAAACAGCAATTCTTAATGTTTTAAAGCACATTCTTCGAAATATGTCATCTAATGTAGCCAGAATGGTAAATATTATCTGTACTCTCGTCACTATGCAGCATTCTATCTCTAATATCCGTGATTGAACAAAAACATAAAGATAGAACGGCTCTATGTACCAGCATTTCAAGTGTTTCTTACATGTTTCTAATCATTTCTCGGGACTATCATTGCGTATGTTAAGCGTTTTACCAAAAGTAGAGAGTTTTTCTAGAAGTATACACAGCAATCTTCAAGGTTTCAATTGAGTCATTCAGAAAACGCCAGTCTAATCAGAATCACCTGTAAATAGAAACAGTATTCTCTTTATTTATCAGCTTCCTACATATTCTGAGCTTTATAAACAGCAATTCTTAATGTTTGAAAGCACTTTCCTTGGAAAAACAACATCTAGAGTAGCCGCAATTGTAAACTTCATCCTTCCTCTCCTCACTTGAGAGTTTTTTACCTCTAATCTCAGTCATTGAACTAGGCCATAAAGATAGCACGGCTCTATTATACGGCATTTCAACTGTTTCTTACATGTTTCTAGTCACTTCCTGGACTATCCTAGTGTATTTTATGAGTTTTTCCAAAATTAGACATTTTTCCAGAAGTAGATACATGAATCTTCAGGATGTAAACTTTGTCATTAAGAAAATGCCAGGCAATTCAGCCTCAATTGTAAATACAAACAGTATTCTCTTCATTGATCAGCCTCATACACATACTCTGAGCTTTAAAAACAGAAATTCCTCATGTTGGAAGCACTTTCTTTGGAAAAACACCATCTAGAGTAGCCGGAATTGTAAACATTATCATTACTCTCTTCATTTGAGAGTTTTCTACCTCTAATCTCGGTGATTGAACTAGGCCATCAGGATAGAAAGGCTCTATTTGCCCGTATTTAAACTGTTTCTTACATGTCTCTAATCATTTCTGGGACTATCATTGTGTATTTTTAGAGTTTTACCAAAAGTAGACAGTTTTCCCAGAAATATACACATGAATCTTCAAGAGTTAAATTGTGCCATTCAGAAAACGCCAGGCAATTCGGCCTCAGTTGTGAATATAAAAAGTATTCTCTTCATTTCTCAGCTTCATACCCATATTCTCAGCTTTTTAAACGGAAATTCTTAATGTTTGAAAGCACTTTCTTCGGAAATACATCATCTAAAGTAGCCAGAATGGTAAACATTATCTGTACTCTCGTCACTATGCAGCATTCTATCTCTACTCTCCGTGACTGAACATGAACATAAAGATAGAACGGCTCTATGTACCAGCATTTCAACTGTTTCTTACATGTTTCTAGTCATTTCTCGCGACTATCATGGTGTACGTTAAGCGTTTTACCAAAAGTAGACAGTTTTCCTAGAAGTATACACAGGAATCTTCAAGATTTGAAATGAGTCATTCAGAAAACGCCAGTCTAATCAGAATCATGTGTAAATAGAAACAGTATTCTCTTTATTTATCAGCTTCCTACATATTCTGAGCTTTATAAACAGCAATTCTTAATGTTTTAAAGCACATTCTTCGGAAATATGTCATCTAAAGTAGCCAGAATGGTAAATATTATCTGTACTCTCGTCACTATGCAGCATTCTATCTCTAATATCCGTGATTGAACATAAACATAAAGATAGAACGGCTCTATGTACCAGCATTTCAAGTGTTTCTTACATGTTTCTAATCATTTCTCGGGACTGTCATGGTGTATGTTAAGCGTTTAACCAAAAGTAGACAGTTTTCCTAGAAGAATACACAGGAATCTTCAAGGTTTCAAATGAGTCATTCAGAAAACGCCAGTCTAATCACAATCACCTGTAAATAGAAACAGTATTCTCTTTATTTATCAGCTTCCTACATATTCTGAGCTTTATAAACAGCAATTCTTAATGTTTGAAAGCACATTCTTCGGAAATATGTCATCTAAAGTAGCCAGAATGGTAAACATTATCTGTACTCTCGTCACTATGCAGCATTCTATCTCTAATATCCGTGATTGAATATAAACATAAAGATAGAACGGCTCTATGTACCAGCCTTTCAAGTGTTTCTTACAAGTTTCTAATCACTTCTCGGGACTATCATTGCGTATGTTAAGCGTTTTACCAAAACTAGACAGTTTTTCTAGAAGTATACACAGGAATCTTCAAGGTTTCAAATGAGTCATTCAGAAAACGCCAGTCTAATTACAATCACCTGTAAAAAGAAACAGTATTCTCTTTATTTATCACCTTCCTACATATTCTGAGCTTTATAAACAGCAATTCTTAATGTTTTAAAGCACATTCTTCGAAATATGTCATCTAATGTAGCCAGAATGGTAAATATTATCTGTACTCTCGTCACTATGCAGCATTCTATCTCTAATATCCGTGATTGAACAAAAACATAAAGATAGAACGGCTCTATGTACCAGCATTTCAAGTGTTTCTTACATGTTTCTAATCATTTCTCGGGACTATCATTGCGTATGTTAAGCGTTTTACCAAAAGTAGCGAGTTTTTCTAGAAGTATACACAGCAATCTTCAAGGTTTCAATTGAGTCATTCAGAAAAACGCCAGTCTAATCAGAATCACCTGTAAATAGAAACAGTATTCTCTTTATTTATCAGCTTCCTACATATTCTGAGCTTTATAAACAGCAATTCTTAATGTTTGAAAGCACTTTCCTTGGAAAAACAACATCTAGAGTAGCCGCAATTGTAAACTTCATCCTTCCTCTCCTCACTTGAGAGTTTTTTACCTCTAATCTCAGTCATTGAACTAGGCCATAAAGATAGCACGGCTCTATTATACGGCATTTCAAGTGTTTCTTACAGGTTTCTAGGCACTTCCTGGACTATCCTAGTGTATTTTAAGAGTTTTTCCAAAATTAGACATTTTTCCAGAAGTAGATACATGAATCTTCAGGATGTAAACTTTGTCATTAAGAAAATGCCAGGCAATTCAGCCTCAATTGTAAATACAAACAGTATTCTCTTCATTGATCAGCCTCATACACATACTCTGAGCTTTAAAAACAGAAATTCCTCATGTTGGAAGCACTTTCTTTGGAAAAACACCATCTAGAGTAGCCGGAATTGTAAACATTATCATTACTCTCTTCATTTGAGAGTTTTCTACCTCTAATCTCGGTGATTGAACTAGGCCATCAGGATAGAAAGGCTCTATTTCCCCGTATTTAAACTGTTTCTTACATGTCTCTAATCATTTCTGGGACTATCATTGTGTATTTTTAGAGTTTTACCAAAAGTAGACAGTTTTCCCAGAAGTATACACATGAATCTTCAAGAGTTAAATTGTGCCATTCAGAAAACGCCAGGCAATTCGGCCTCAGTTGTGAATATAAAAAGTATTCTCTTCATTTCTCAGCTTCATACCCATATTCTCAGCTTTTTAAACGGAAATTCTTAATGTTTGAAAGCACTTTCTTCGGAAATACATCATCTAAAGTAGCCAGAATGGTAAACATTATCTGTACTCTCGTCACTATGCAGCATTCTATCTCTACTCTCCGTGACTCAACATGAACATAAAGATAGAACGGCTCTATGTACCAGCATTTCAACTGTTTCTTACATGTTTCTAGTCATTTCTCGCGACTATCATGGTGTACGTTAAGCGTTTTACCAAAAGTAGACAGTTTTCCTAGAAGTATACACAGGAATCTTCAAGATTTGAAATGAGTCATTCAGAAAACGCCAGTTCTAATCAGAATCATGTGTAAATAGAAACAGTATTCTCTTTATTTATCAGCTTCCTACATATTCTGAGCTTTATAAACAGCAATTCTTAATGTTTTAAAGCACATTCTTCGGAAATATGTCATCTAAAGTAGCCAGAATGGTAAATATTATCTGTACTCTCGTCACTATGCAGCATTCTATCTCTAATATCCGTGATTTGAACATAAACATAAAGATAGAACGGCTCTATGTACCAGCATTTCAAGTGTTTCTTACATGTTTCTAATCATTTCTCGGGACTGTCATGGTGTATGTTAAGCGTTTAACCAAAAGTAGACAGTTTTCCTAGAAGAATACACAGGAATCTTCAAGGTTTCAAATGAGTCATTCAGAAAACGCCAGTCTAATCACAATCACCTGTAAATAGAAACAGTATTCTCTTTATTTATCAGCTTCCTACATATTCTGAGCTTTATAAACAGCAATTCTTAATGTTTGAAAGCACATTCTTCGGAAATATGTCATCTAAAGTAGCCAGAATGGTAAACATTATCTGTACTCTCGTCACTATGCAGCATTCTATCTCTAATATCCGTGATTGAATATAAACATAAAGGATAGAACGGCTCTATGTACCAGCCTTTCAAGTGTTTCTTACAAGTTTCTAATCATTTCTCGGGACTATCATTGCGTATGTTAAGCGTTTTACCAAACTAGACAGTTTTTCTAGAAGTATACACAGGAATCTTCAAGGTTTCAAATGAGTCATTCAGAAAACGCCAGTCTAATTACAATCACCTGTAAAAAGAAACAGTATTCTCTTTATTTATCACCTTCCTACATATTCTGAGCTTTATAAACAGCAATTCTTAATGTTTTAAAGCACATTCTTCGAAATATGTCATCTAATGTAGCCAGAATGGTAAATATTATCTGTACTCTCGTCACTATGCAGCATTCTATCTCTAATATCCGTGATTGAACAAAAACATAAAGATAGAACGGCTCTATGTACCAGCATTTCAAGTGTTTCTTACATGTATCTAATCATATCTCGGGACTATCATTGCGTATGTTAAGCGTTTTACCAAAAGTAGAGAGTTTTTCTAGAAGTATACACAGCAATCTTCAAGGTTTCAATTGAGTCATTCAGAAAACGCCAGTCTAATCAGAATCACCTGTAAATAGAAAGCAGTATTCTCTTTATTTATCAGCTTCCTACATATTCTGAGCTTTATAAACAGCAATTCTTAATGTTTGAAAGCACTTTCCTTGGAAAAACAACATCTAGAGTAGCCGCAATTGTAAACTTCATCCTTCACTCCTCACTTGAGAGTTTTTTACCTCTAATCTCAGTCCATTGAACTAGGCCATAAAGATAGCACGGCTCTATTATACGGCATTTCAAGTGTTTCTTACAGGTTTCTAGTCACTTCCTGGACTATCCTAGTGTATTTTAAGAGTTTTTCCAAAATTAGACATTTTTCCAGATGTAGATACATGAATCTTCAGGATGTAAAACTTTGTCATTAAGAAAATGCCAGGGCAATTCAGCCTCAATTGTAAATACAAACAGTATTCTCTTCATTGATCAGCCTCATACACATACTCTGAGCTTTTAAAAACAGAAATTCCTCATGTTGGAAGCACTTTCTTTGGAAAAACACCATCTAGAGTAGCCGGAATTGTAAACATTATCATTACTCTCTTCATTTGAGAGTTTTCTACCTCTAATCTCGGTGATTGAACTAGCCATCAGATAGAAAGGCTCTATTTCCCCGTATTTAAACTGTTTCTTACATGTCTCTAATCATTTCTGGGACTATCATTGTGTATTTTTAGAGTTTTACCAAAAGTAGACAAGTTTTCCCAGAAGTATACACATGAATCTTCAAGAGTTAAATTGTGCCATTCAGAAACGCCAGGCAATTCGGCCTCAGTTGTGAATATAAAAAGTATTCTCTTCATTTCTCAGCTTCATACCCATATTCTCAGCTTTTTAAACGGAAATTCTAATGTTTTGAAAGCACTTTCTTCGAAATACATCATCTAAAGTAGCCAGAATGGTAACATTATCTGTACTCTCGTCACTATGCAGCATTCTAATCTCTACTCTCCGTGACTGAACATGAACATAAAGATAGAACGGCTCTATGTACCAGCATTTCAACTGTTTCTTACATGTTTCTAGTCATTTCTCGCGGACTATCATGGTGTACGTTAAGCGTTTTACCAAAAGTAGACAGTTTTTCCTAGAAGTATACACAGGAATCTTCAAGATTTGAAATGAGTCATTCAGAAAACGCCAGTCTAATCAGAATCATGTGTAAATAGAAACAGTATTCTCTTTATTTATCAGCTTCCTACATATTCTGAGCTTTATAAACAGCAATTCTTAATGTTTTAAAGCACATTCTTCGGAAATATGTCATCTAAAGTAGCCAGAATGGTAAATATTATCTGTACTCTCGTCACTATGCAGCATTCTATCTCTAATATCCGTGATTGAACATAAACATAAAGATAGAACGGCTCTAGTGTACCAGCATTTCAAGTGTTTCTTACATGTTTCTAATCATTTCTCGGGACTGTCATGGTGTATGTTAAGCGTTTAACCAAAAGTAGACAGTTTTTCCTAGAAGAATACACAGGAATCTTCAAGGTTTCAAATGAGTCATTCAGAAAACGCCAGTCTAATCACAATCACCTGTAAAATAGAAACAGTATTCTCTTTATTTTATCAGCTTCCTACATATTCTGAGCTTTATAAACAGCAATTCTTAATGTTTGAAAGCACATTCATATGTCATCTAAAGTAGCCAGAATGGTAAACATTATCTGTACTCTCGTCACTATGCAGCATTCTATCTCTAATATCTGTGATTGAATATAAACATAAAGATAGAACGGCTCTATGTACCAGCCTTTCAAGTGTTTCTTACAAGTTTCTAATCATTTCTCGGGACTATCATTGCGTATGTTAAGCGTTTTACCAAAACTAGACAGTTTTACTAGAAGTATACACAGGAATCTTCAAGGTTTCAAATGAGTCATTCAGAAAACGCCAGTCTAATTACAATCACCTGTAAAAAGAAACAGTATTCTCTTTATTTATCACCTTACTACATATTCTGAGCTTTATAAACAGCAATTCTTAATGTTTTAAAGCACATTCTTCGAAATATGTCATCTAATGTAGCCAGAATGGTAAATATTATCTGTACTCTCGTCACTATGCAGCATTCTATCTCTAATATCCGTGATTGAACAAAAACATAAAGATAGAACGGCTCTATGTACCAGCATTTCAAGTGTTTCTTACATGTTTCTAATCATTTCTCGGGACTATCATTGCGTATGTTAAGCGTTTTACCAAAAGTAGAGAGTTTTTCTAGAAGTATACACAGCAATCTTCAAGGTTTCAATTGAGTCATTCAGAAAAACGCCAGTCTAATCAGAATCACCTGTAAATAGAAACAGTATTCTCTTTATTTATCAGCTTCCTACATATTCTGAGCTTTATAAACAGCAATTCTTAATGTTTGAAAGCACTTTCCTTGGAAAAACAACATCTAGAGTAGCCGCAATTGTAAACTTCATCCTTCCTCTCCTCACTTGAGAGTTTTTACCTCTAATCTCAGTCATTGAACTAGGCCATAAAGATAGCACGGCTCTATTATACGGCATTTCAACTGTTTCTTACATGTTTCTAGTCACTTCCTGGACTATCCTAGTGTATTTTATGAGTTTTTCCAAAATTAGACATTTTTCCAGAAGTAGATACATGAATCTTCAGGATGTAAACTTTGTCATTAAGAAAATGCCAGGCAATTCAGCCTCAATTGTAAATACAAACAGTATTCTCTTCATTGATCAGCCTCATACACATACTCTGAGCTTTAAAAACAGAAATTCCTCATGTTGGAAGCACTTTCTTTGGAAAAACACCATCTAGAGTAGCCGGAATTGTAAACATTATCATTACTCTCTTCATTTGAGAGTTTTCTACCTCTAATCTCGGTGATTGAACTAGGCCATCAGGATAGAAAGGCTCTATTTGCCCGTATTTAAACTGTTTCTTACATGTCTCTAATCATTTCTGGGACTATCATTGTGTATTTTTAGAGTTTTACCAAAAGTAGACAGTTTTCCCAGAAATATACACATGAATCTTCAAGAGTTAAATTGTGCCATTCAGAAAACGCCAGGCAATTCGGCCTCAGTTGTGAATATAAAAAGTATTCTCTTCATTTCTCAGCTTCATACCCATATTCTCAGCTTTTTAAACGGAAATTCTTAATGTTGAAAGCACTTTCTTCGGAAATACATCATCTAAAGTAGCCAGAATGGTAAACATTATCTGTACTCTCGTCACTATGCAGCATTCTATCTCTACTCTCCGTGACTGAACATGAACATAAAGATAGAACGGCTCTATGTACCAGCATTTCAACTGTTTCTTACATGTTTCTAGTCATTTCTCGCGACTATCATGGTGTACGTTAAGCGTTTTACCAAAAGTAGACAGTTTTCCTAGAAGTATACACAGGAATCTTCAAGATTTGAAATGAGTCATTCAGAAAACGCCAGTCTAATCAGAATCATGTGTAAATAGAAACAGTATTCTCTTTATTTATCAGCTTCCTACATATTCTGAGCTTTATAAACAGCAATTCTTAATGTTTTAAAGCACATTCTTCGGAAATATGTCATCTAAAGTAGCCAGAATGGTAAATATTATCTGTACTCTCGTCACTATGCAGCATTCTATCTCTAATATCCGTGATTGAACATAAACATAAAGATAGAACGGCTCTATGTACCAGCATTTCAAGTGTTTCTTACATGTTTCTAATCATTTCTCGGGACTGTCATGGTGTATGTTAAGCGTTTAACCAAAAGTAGACAGTTTTCCTAGAAGAATACACAGGAATCTTCAAGGTTTCAAATGAGTCATTCAGAAAACGCCAGTCTAATCACAATCACCTGTAAATAGAAACAGTATTCTCTTTATTTATCAGCTTCCTACATATTCTGAGCTTTATAAACAGCAATTCTTAATGTTTGAAAGCACATTCTTCGGAAATATGTCATCTAAAGTAGCCAGAATGGTAAACATTATCTGTACTCTCGTCACTATGCAGCATTCTATCTCTAATATCCGTGATTGAATATAAACATAAAGATAGAACGGCTCTATGTACCAGCCTTTCAAGTGTTTCTTACAAGTTTCTAATCACTTCTCGGGACTATCATTGCGTATGTTAAGCGTTTTACCAAAACTAGACAGTTTTTCTAGAAGTATACACAGGAATCTTCAAGGTTTCAAATGAGTCATTCAGAAAACGCCAGTCTAATTACAATCACCTGTAAAAAGAAACAGTATTCTCTTTATTTATCACCTTCCTACATATTCTGAGCTTTATAAACAGCAATTCTTAATGTTTTAAAGCACATTCTTCGAAATATGTCATCTAATGTAGCCAGAATGGTAAATATTATCTGTACTCTCGTCACTATGCAGCATTCTATCTCTAATATCCGTGATTGAACAAAAACATAAAGATAGAACGGCTCTATGTACCAGCATTTCAAGTGTTTCTTACATGTTTCTAATCATTTCTCGGGACTATCATTGCGTATGTTAAGCGTTTTACCAAAAGTAGCGAGTTTTTCTAGAAGTATACACAGCAATCTTCAAGGTTTCAATTGAGTCATTCAGAAAACGCCAGTCTAATCAGAATCACCTGTAAATAGAAACAGTATTCTCTTTATTTATCAGCTTCCTACATATTCTGAGCTTTATAAACAGCAATTCTTAATGTTTGAAAGCACTTTCCTTGGAAAAACAACATCTAGAGTAGCCGCAATTGTAAACTTCATCCTTCCTCTCCTCACTTGAGAGTTTTTTACCTCTAATCTCAGTCATTGAACTAGGCCATAAAGATAGCACGGCTCTATTATACGGCATTTCAAGTGTTTCTTACAGGTTTCTAGGCACTTCCTGGACTATCCTAGTGTATTTTAAGAGTTTTTCCAAAATTAGACATTTTTCCAGAAGTAGATACATGAATCTTCAGGATGTAAACTTTGTCATTAAGAAAATGCCAGGCAATTCAGCCTCAATTGTAAATACAAACAGTATTCTCTTCATTGATCAGCCTCATACACATACTCTGAGCTTTAAAAACAGAAATTCCTCATGTTGGAAGCACTTTCTTTGGAAAAACACCATCTAGAGTAGCGGAATTGTAAACATTATCATTACTCTCTTCATTTGAGAGTTTTCTACCTCTAATCTCGGTGATTGAACTAGGCCATCAGGATAGAAAGGCTCTATTTCCCCGTATTTAAACTGTTTCTTACATGTCTCTAATCATTTCTGGGACTATAATTGTGTATTTTTAGAGTTTTACCAAAAGTAGACAGTTTTCCCAGAAGTATACACATGAATCTTCAAGAGTTAAATTGTGCCATTCAGAAAACGCCAGGCAATTCGGCCTCAGTTGTGAATATAAAAAGTATTCTCTTCATTCTCTGCTTCATACCCATATTCTCAGCTTTTTAAAACGGAAATTCTTAATGTTTGAAAGCACTTTCTTCGGAAATACATCATCTAAAGTAGCCAGAATGGTAAACATTATCTGTACTCTCGTCACTATGCAGCATTCTATCTCTACTCTCCGTGACTCAACATGAACATAAAGATAGAACGGCTCTATGTACCAGCATTTCAACTGTTTCTTACATGTTTCTAGTCATTTCTCGCGACTATCATGGTGTACGTTAAGCGTTTTACCAAAAGTAGACAGTTTTCCTAGAAGTATACACAGGAATCTTCAAGATTTGAAATGAGTCATTCAGAAAACGCCAGTCTAATCAGAATCATGTGTAAATAGAAACAGTATTCTCTTTATTTATCAGCTTCCTACATATTCTGAGCTTTATAAACAGCAATTCTTAATGTTTTAAAGCACATTCTTCGGAAATATGTCATCTAAAGTAGCCAGAATGGTAAATATTATCTGTACTCTCGTCACTATGCAGCATTCTATCTCTACTCTCCGTGACTGAACATGAACATAAAGATAGAACGGCTCTATGTACCAGCATTTCAAGTGTTTCTTACATGTTTCTAATCATTTCTCGGGACTGTCATGGTGTATGTTAAGCGTTTAAACCAAAAGTAGACAGTTTTCCTAGAAGAATACACAGGAATCTTCAAGGTTTCAAATGAGTCATTCAGAAAACGCCAGTCTAATCACAATCACCTGTAAATAGAAACAGTATTCTCTTTATTTATCAGCTTCCTACATATTCTGAGCTTTATAAACAGCAATTCTTAATGTTTGAAAGCACATTCTTCGGAAATATGTCATCTAAAGTAGCCAGAATGGTAAACATTATCTGTACTCTCGTCACTATGCAGCATTCTATCTCTAATATCCGTGATTGAATATAAACATAAAGATAGAACGGCTCTATGTACCAGCCTTTCAAGTGTTTCTTACAAGTTTCTAATCATTTCTCGGGACTATCATTGCGTATGTTAAGCGTTTTACCAAAACTAGACAGTTTTTCTAGAAGTATACACAGGAATCTTCAAGGTTTCAAATGAGTCATTCAGAAAACGCCAGTCTAATTACAATCACCTGTAAAAAGAAACAGTATTCTCTTTATTTATCACCTTCCTACATATTCTGAGCTTTATAAACAGCAATTCTTAATGTTTTAAAGCACATTCTTCGAAATATGTCATCTAATGTAGCCAGAATGGTAAATATTATCTGTACTCTCGTCACTATGCAGCATTCTATCTCTAATATCCGTGATTGAACAAAAACATAAAGATAGAACGGCTCTATGTACCAGCATTTCAAGTGTTTCTTACATGTTTTAATCATTTCTCGGGACTATCATTGCGTATGTTAAGCGTTTTACCAAAAGTAGCGAGTTTTTCTAGAAGTATACACAGCAATCTTCAAGGTTTCAATTGAGTCATTCAGAAAACGCCAGTCTAATCAGAATCACCTGTAAATAGAAACAGTATTCTCTTTATTTATCAGCTTCCTACATATTCTGAGCTTTATAAACAGCAATTCTTAATGTTTGAAAGCACTTTCCTTGGAAAAACAACATCTAGAGTAGCCGCAATTGTAAACTTCATCCTTCCTCTCCTCACTTGAGAGTTTTTTACCTCTAATCTCAGTCATTGAACTAGGCCATAAAGATAGCACGGCTCTATTATACGGCATTTCAAGTGTTTCTTACAGGTTTCTAGGCACTTCCTGGACTATCCTAGTGTATTTTAAGAGTTTTTCCAAAATTAGACATTTTTCCAGAAGTAGATACATGAATCTTCAGGATGTAAACTTTGTCATTAAGAAAATGCCAGGCAATTCAGCCTCAATTGTAAATACAAACAGTATTCTCTTCATTGATCAGCCTCATACACATACTCTGAGCTTTAAAAACAGAAATTCCTCATGTTGGAAGCACTTTCTTTGGAAAAACACCATCTAGAGTAGCCGGAATTGTAAACATTATCATTACTCTCTTCATTTGAGAGTTTTCTACCTCTAATCTCGGTGATTGAACTAGGCCATCAGGATAGAAAGGCTCTATTTCCCCGTATTTAAACTGTTTCTTACATGTCTCTAATCATTTCTGGGACTATCATTGTGTATTTTTAGAGTTTTACCAAAGTAGACAGTTTTCCCAGAAGTATACACATGAATCTTCAAGAGTTAAATTGTGCCATTCAGAAAACGCCAGGCAATTCGGCCTCAGTTGTGAATATAAAAAGTATTCTCTTCATTTCTCAGCTTCATACCCATATTCTCAGCTTTTTAAACGGAAATTCTTAATGTTTGAAAGCACTTTCTTCGGAAATACATCATCTAAAGTAGCCAGAATGGTAAACATTATCTGTACTCTCGTCACTATGCAGCATTCTATCTCTACTCTCCGTGACTCAACATGAACATAAAGATAGAACGGCTCTATGTACCAGCATTTCAACTGTTTCTTACATGTTTCTAGTCATTTCTCGCGACTATCATGGTGTACGTTAAGCGTTTTACCAAAAGTAGACAGTTTTCCTAGAAGTATACACAGGAATCTTCAAGATTTGAAATGAGTCATTCAGAAAACGCCAGTCTAATCAGAATCATGTGTAAATAGAAACAGTATTCTCTTTATTTATCAGCTTCCTACATATTCTGAGCTTTATAAACAGCAATTCTTAATGTTTTAAAGCACATTCTTCGGAAATATGTCATCTAAAGTAGCCAGAATGGTAAATATTATCTGTACTCTCGTCACTATGCAGCATTCTATCTCTAATATCCGTGATTGAACATAAACATAAAGATAGAACGGCTCTATGTACCAGCATTTCAAGTGTTTCTTACATGTTTCTAATCATTTCTCGGGACTGTCATGGTGTATGTTAAGCGTTTAACCAAAAGTAGACAGTTTTCCTAGAAGAATACACAGGAATCTTCAAGGTTTCAAATGAGTCATTCAGAAAACGCCAGTCTAATCACAATCACCTGTAAATAGAAACAGTATTCTCTTTATTTATCAGCTTCCTACATATTCTGAGCTTTATAAACAGCAATTCTTAATGTTTGAAAGCACATTCTTCGGAAATATGTCATCTAAAGTAGCCAGAATGGTAAACATTATCTGTACTCTCGTCACTATGCAGCATTCTATCTCTAATATCCGTGATTGAATATAAACATAAAGATAGAACGGCTCTATGTACCAGCCTTTCAAGTGTTTCTTACAAGTTTCTAATCATTTCTCGGGACTATCATTGCGTATGTTAAGCGTTTTACCAAAACTAGACAGTTTTTCTAGAAGTATACACAGGAATCTTCAAGGTTTCAAATGAGTCATTCAGAAAACGCCAGTCTAATTACAATCACCTGTAAAAAGAAACAGTATTCTCTTTATTTATCACCTTCCTACATATTCTGAGCTTTATAAACAGCAATTCTTAATGTTTTAAAGCACATTCTTCGAAATATGTCATCTAATGTAGCCAGAATGGTAAATATTATCTGTACTCTCGTCACTATGCAGCATTCTATCTCTAATATCCGTGATTGAACAAAAACATAAAGATAGAACGGCTCTATGTACCAGCATTTCAAGTGTTTCTTACATGTTTCTAATCATTTCTCGGGACTATCATTGCGTATGTTAAGCGTTTTACCAAAAGTAGCGAGTTTTTCTAGAAGTATACACAGCAATCTTCAAGGTTTCAATTGAGTCAATTCAGAAAACGCCAGTCTAATCAGAATCACCTGTAAATAGAAACAGTATTCTCTTTATTTATCAGCTTCCTACATATTCTGAGCTTTATAAACAGCAATTCTTAATGTTTGAAAGCACTTTCCTTGGAAAAACAACATCTAGAGTAGCCGCAATTGTAAACTTCATCCTTCCTCTCCTCACTTGAGAGTTTTTTACCTCTAATCTCAGTCATTGAACTAGGCCATAAAGATAGCACGGCTCTATTATACGGCATTTCAAGTGTTTCTTACAGGTTTCTAGTCACTTCCTGGACTATCCTAGTGTATTTTAAGAGTTTTTCCAAATTAGACATTTTTCCAGAAGTAGATACATGAATCTTCAGGATGTAAACTTTGTCATTAAGAAAATGCCAGGCAATTCAGCCTCAATTGTAAATACAAACAGTATTCTCTTCATTGATCAGCCTCATACACATACTCTGAGCTTTAAAACAGAAATTCCTCATGTTGGAAGCACTTTCTTTGGAAAAACACCATCTAGAGTAGCCGGAATTGTAAACATTATCATTACTCTCTTCATTTGAGAGTTTTCTACCTCTAATCTCGGTGATTGAACTAGGCCATCAGGATAGAAAGGCTCTATTTCCCCGTATTTAAACTGTTTCTTACATGTCTCTAATCATTTCTGGGACTATCATTGTGTATTTTTAGAGTTTTACCAAAAGTAGACAGTTTTCCCAGAAGTATACACATGAATCTTCAAGAGTTAAATTGTGCCATTCAGAAAACGCCAGGCAATTCGGCCTCAGTTGTGAATATAAAAAGTATTCTCTTCATTTCTCAGCTTCATACCCATATTCTCAGCTTTTTAAACGGAAATTCTTAATGTTTGAAAGCACTTTCTTCGGAAATACATCATCTAAAGTAGCCAGAATGGTAAACATTATCTGTACTCTCGTCACTATGCAGCTTCTATCTCTACTCTCCGTGACTGAACATGAACATAAAGATAGAACGGCTCTATGTACCAGCATTTCAACTGTTTCTTACATGTTTCTAGTCATTTCTCGCGACTATCATGGTGTACGTTAAGCGTTTTACCAAAAGTAGACAGTTTTCCTAGAAGTATACACAGGATCTTCAAGATTTGAAATGAGTCATTCAGAAAACGCCAGTCTAATCAGAATCATGTGTAAATAGAAACAGTATTCTCTTTATTTATCAGCTTCCTACATATTCTGAGCTTTATAAACAGCAATTCTTAATGTTTTAAAGCACATTCTTCGGAAATATGTCATCTAAAGTAGCCAGAATGGTAAATATTATCTGTACTCTCGTCACTATGCAGCATTCTATCTCTAATATCCGTGATTGAACATAAACATAAAGATAGAACGGCTCTATGTACCAGCATTTCAAGTGTTTCTTACATGTTTCTAATCATTTCTCGGGACTGTCATGGTGTATGTTAAGCGTTTAACCAAAGTAGACAGTTTTCCTAGAAGAATACACAGGAATCTTCAAGGTTTCAAATGAGTCATTCAGAAAAACGCCAGTCTAATCACAATCACCTGTAAATAGAAACAGTATTCTCTTTATTTATCAGCTTCCTACATATTCTGAGCTTTATAAACAGCAATTCTTAATGTTTGAAAGCACATTCTTCGGAAATATGTCATCTAAAGTAGCCAGAATGGTAAACATTATCTGTACTCTCGTCACTATGCAGCATTCTATCTCTAATATCCGTGATTGAATATAAACATAAAGATAGAACGCTCTATGTACCAGCCTTTCAAGTGTTTCTTACAAGTTTCTAATCATTTCTCGGGACTATCATTGCGTATGTTAAGCGTTTTACCAAAACTAGACAGTTTTTTCTAGAAGTATACACAGGAATCTTCAAGGTTTCAAATGAGTCATTCAGAAAACGCCAGTCTAATTACAATCACCTGTAAAAAGAAACAGTATTCTCTTTATTTATCACCTTCCTACATATTCTGAGCTTTATAAACAGCAATTCTTAATGTTTTAAAGCACATTCTTCGAAATATGTCATCTAATGTAGCCAGAATGGTAAATATTATCTGTACTCTCGTCACTATGCAGCATTCTATCTCTAATATCCGTGATTGAACAAAAACATAAAGATAGAACGGCTCTATGTACCAGCATTTCAAGTGTTTCTTACATGTTTCTAATCATTTCTCGGACTATCATTGCGTATGTTAAGCGTTTTACCAAAAGTAGAGAGTTTTTCTAGAAGTATACACAGCAATCTTCAAGGTTTCAATTGAGTCATTCAGAAAACGCCAGTCTAATCAGAATCACCTGTAAATAGAAACAGTATTCTCTTTATTTATCAGCTTCCTACATATTCTGAGCTTTATAAACAGCAATTCTTAATGTTTGAAAGCACTTTCCTTGGAAAAACAACATCTAGAGTAGCCGCAATTGTAAACTTCATCCTTCCTCTCCTCACTTGAGAGTTTTTTACCTCTAATCTCAGTCATTGAACTAGGCCATAAAGATAGCACGGCTCTATTATACGGCATTTCAACTGTTTCTTACATGTTTCTAGTCACTTCCTGGACTATCCTAGTGTATTTTATGAGGTTTTTCCAAAATTAGACATTTTTCCAGAAGTAGATACATGAATCTTCAGGATGTAAACTTTGTCATTAAGAAAATGCCAGGCAATTCAGCCTCAATTGTAAATACAAACAGTATTCTCTTCATTGATCAGCCTCATACACATACTCTGAGCTTTAAAAACAGAAATTCCTCATGTTGGAAGCACTTTCTTTGGAAAAACACCATCTAGAGTAGCCGGAATTGTAACATTATCATTACTCTCTTCATTTGAGAGTTTTCTACCTCTAATCTCGGTGATTGAACTAGGCCATCAGGATAGAAAGGCTCTATTTGCCCGTATTTAAACTGTTTCTTACATGTCTCTAATCATTTCTGGGACTATCATTGTGTATTTTTAGAGTTTTACCAAAAGTAGACAGTTTTCCCAGAAATATACACATGAATCTTCAAGAGTTAAATTGTGCCATTCAGAAAACGCCAGGCAATTCGGCCTCAGTTGTGAATATAAAAAGTATTCTCTTCATTTCTCAGCTTCATACCCATATTCTCAGCTTTTTAAACGGAAATTCTTAATGTTTGAAAGCACTTTCTTCGGAAATACATCATCTAAAGTAGCCAGAATGGTAAACATTATCTGTACTCTCGTCACTATGCAGCATTCTATCTCTACTCTCCGTGACTGAACATGAACATAAAGATAGAACGGCTCTATGTACCAGCATTTCAACTGTTTCTTACATGTTTCTAGTCATTTCTCGCGACTATCATGGTGTACGTTAAGCGTTTTACCAAAAGTAGACAGTTTTCCTAGAAGTATACACAGGAATCTTCAAGATTTGAAATGAGTCATTCAGAAAACGCCAGTCTAATCAGAATCATGTGTAAATAGAAACAGTATTCTCTTTATTTATCAGCTTCCTACATATTCTGAGCTTTATAAACAGCAATTCTTAATGTTTTAAAGCACATTCTTCGGAAATATGTCATCTAAAGTAGCCAGAATGGTAATATTATCTGTACTCTCGTCACTATGCAGCATTCTATCTCTAATATCCGTGATTGAACATAAACATAAAGATAGAACGGCTCTATGTACCAGCATTTCAAGTGGTTTCTTACATGTTTCTAATCATTTCTCGGGACTGTCATGTGTATGTTAAGCGTTTAACCAAAAGTAGACAGTTTTCCTAGAAGAATACACAGGAATCTTCAAGGTTTCAAATGAGTCATTCAGAAAACGCCAGTCTAATCACAATCACCTGTAAATAGAAACAGTATTCTCTTTATTTATCAGCTTCCTACATATTCTGAGCTTTATGAACAGCAATTCTTAATGTTTGAAATCACATTCTTCGGAAATATGTCATCTAAAGTAGCCAGAATGGTAAACATTATCTGTACTCTCGTCACTATGCAGCATTCTATCTCTAATATCCGTGATTGAATATAAACATAAAGATAGAACGGCTCTATGTACCAGCCTTTCAAGTGTTTCTTACAAGTTTCTAATCATTTCTCGGGACTATCATTGCGTATGTTAAGCGTTTTACCAAAACTAGACAGTTTTTCTAGAAGTATACACAGGAATCTTCAAGGTTTCAAATGAGTCATTCAGAAAACGCCAGTCTAATTACAATCACCTGTAAAAAGAAACAGTAGTATTCTCTTTATTTATCACCTTCCTACATATTCTGAGCTTTATAAACAGCAATTCTTAATGTTTTAAAGCACATTCTTCGAAATATGTCATCTAATGTAGCCAGAATGGTAAATATTATCTGTACTCTCGTCACTATGCAGCATTCTATCTCTAATATCCGTGATTGAACAAAAACATAAAGATAGAACGGCTCTATGTACCAGCATTTCAAGTGTTTCTTACATGTTTCTAATCATTTCTCGGGACTATCATTGCGTATGTTAAGCGTTTTACCAAAAGTAGCGAGTTTTTCTAGAAGTATACACAGCAATCTTCAAGGTTTCAATTGAGTCATTCAGAAAACGCCAGTCTAATCAGAATCACCTGTAAATAGAAACAGTATTCTCTTTATTTATCAGCTTCCTACATATTCTGAGCTTTATAAACAGCAATTCTTAATGTTTGAAAGCACTTTCCTTGGAAAAACAACATCTAGAGTAGCCGCAATTGTAAACTTCATCCTTCCTCTCCTCACTTGAGAGTTTTTTACCTCTAATCTCAGTCATTGAACTAGGCCATAAAGATAGCACGGCTCTATTATACGGCATTTCAAGTGTTTCTTACAGGTTTCTAGGCACTTCCTGGACTATCCTAGTGTATTTTAAGAGTTTTTCCAAAATTAGACATTTTTCCAGAAGTAGATACATGAATCTTCAGGATGTAAACTTTGTCATTAAGAAAATGCCAGCAATTCAGCCTCAATTGTAAATACAAACAGTATTCTCTTCATTGATCAGCCTCATACACATACTCTGAGCTTTAAAAACAGAAATTCCTCATGTTGGAAGCACTTTCTTTGGAAAAACACCATCTAGAGTAGCCGGAATTGTAAACATTATCATTACTCTCTTCATTTGAGAGTTTTCTACCTCTAATCTCGGTGATTGAACTAGGCCATCAGGATAGAAAGGCTCTATTTCCCGTATTTAAACTGTTTCTTACATGTCTCTAATCATTTCTGGGACTATCATTGTGTATTTTTAGAGTTTTACCAAAAGTAGACAGTTTTCCCAGAAGTATACACATGAATCTTCAAGAGTTAAATTGTGCCATTCAGAAAACGCCAGGCAATTCGGCCTCAGTTGTGAATATAAAAAGTATTCTCTTCATTTCTCAGCTTCATACCCATATTCTCAGCTTTTTAAACGGAAATTCTTAATGTTTGAAAGCACTTTCTTCGGAAATACATCATCTAAAGTAGCCAGAATGGTAAACATTATCTGTACTCTCGTCACTATGCAGCATTCTATCAGCATTCTATCTCTACTCTCCGTGACTCAACATGAACATAAAGATAGAACGGCTCTATGTACCAGCATTTCAACTGTTTCTTACATGTTTCTAGTCATTTCTCGCGACTATCATGGTGTACGTTAAGCGTTTTACCAAAAGTAGACAGTTTTCCTAGAAGTATACACAGGAATCTTCAAGATTTGAAATGAGTCATTCAGAAAACGCCAGTCTAATCAGAATCATGTGTAAATAGAAACAGTATTCTCTTTATTTATCAGCTTCCTACATATTCTGAGCTTTATAAACAGCAATTCTTAATGTTTTAAAGCACATTCTTCGGAAATATGTCATCTAAAGTAGCCAGAATGGTAAATATTATCTGTACTCTCGTCACTATGCAGCATTCTATCTCTACTCTCCGTGACTGAACATGAACATAAAGATAGAACGGCTCTATGTACCAGCATTTCAAGTGTTTCTTACATGTTTCTAATCATTTCTCGGGACTGTCATGGTGTATGTTAAGCGTTTAACCAAAAGTAGACAGTTTTCCTAGAAGAATACACAGGAATCTTCAAGGTTTCAAATGAGTCATTCAGAAAACGCCAGTCTAATCACAATCACCTGTAAATAGAAACAGTATTCTCTTTATTTATCAGCTTCCTACATATTCTGAGCTTTATAAACAGCAATTCTTAATGTTTGAAAGCACATTCTTCGGAAATATGTCATCTAAAGTAGCCAGAATGGTAAACATTATCTGTACTCTCGTCACTATGCAGCATTCTATCTCTAATATCCGTGATTGAATATAAACATAAAGATAGAACGGCTCTATGTACCAGCCTTTCAAGTGTTTCTTACAAGTTTCTAATCATTTCTCGGGACTATCATTGCGTATGTTAAGCGTTTTACCAAAACTAGACAGTTTTTCTAGAAGTATACACAGGAATCTTCAAGGTTTCAAATGAGTCATTCAGAAAACGCCAGTCTAATTACAATCACCTGTAAAAAGAAACAGTATTCTCTTTATTTATCACCTTCCTACATATTCTGAGCTTTATAAACAGCAATTCTTAATGTTTTAAAGCACATTCTTCGAAATATGTCATCTAATGTAGCCAGAATGGTAAATATTATCTGTACTCTCGTCACTATGCAGCATTCTATCTCTAATATCCGTGATTGAACAAAAACATAAAGATAGAACGGCTCTATGTACCAGCATTTCAAGTGTTTCTTACATGTTTCTAATCATTTCTCGGGACTATCATTGCGTATGTTAAGCGTTTTACCAAAAGTAGCGAGTTTTTCTAGAAGTATACACAGCAATCTTCAAGGTTTCAATTGAGTCATTCAGAAAACGCCAGTCTAATCAGAATCACCTGTAAATAGAAACAGTATTCTCTTTATTTATCAGCTTCCTACATATTCTGAGCTTTATAAACAGCAATTCTTAATGTTTGAAAGCACTTTCCTTGGAAAAACAACATCTAGAGTAGCCGCAATTGTAAACTTCATCCTTCCTCTCCTCACTTGAGAGTTTTTTACCTCTAATCTCAGTCATTGAACTAGGCCATAAAGATAGCACGGCTCTATTATACGGCATTTCAAGTGTTTCTTACAGGTTTCTAGTCACTTCCTGGACTATCCTAGTGTATTTTAAGAGTTTTTCCAAAATTAGACATTTTTCCAGAAGTAGATACATGAATCTTCAGGATGTAAACTTTGTCATTAAGAAAATGCCAGGCAATTCAGCCTCAATTGTAAATACAAACAGTATTCTCTTCATTGATCAGCCTCATACACATACTCTGAGCTTTAAAAACAGAAATTCCTCATGTTGGAAGCACTTTCTTTGGAAAAACACCATCTAGAGTAGCCGGAATTGTAAACATTATCATTACTCTCTTCATTTGAGAGTTTTCTACCTCTAATCTCGGTGATTGAACTAGGCCATCAGGATAGAAAGGCTCTATTTCCCCGTATTTAAACTGTTTCTTACATGTCTCTAATCATTTCTGGGACTATCATTGTGTATTTTTAGAGTTTTACCAAAAGTAGACAGTTTTCCCAGAAGTATACACATGAATCTTCAAGAGTTAAATTGTGCCATTCAGAAAACGCCAGGCAATTCGGCCTCAGTTGTGAATATAAAAAGTATTCTCTTCATTTCTCAGCTTCATACCCATATTCTCAGCTTTTTAAACGGAAATTCTTAATGTTTGAAAGCACTTTCTTCGGAAATACATCATCTAAAGTAGCCAGAATGGTAAACATTATCTGTACTCTCGTCACTATGCAGCATTCTATCTCTACTCTCCGTGACTGAACATGAACATAAAGATAGAACGGCTCTATGTACCAGCATTTCAACTGTTTCTTACATGTTTCTAGTCATTTCTCGCGACTATCATGGTGTACGTTAAGCGTTTTACCAAAAGTAGACAGTTTTCCTAGAAGTATACACAGGAATCTTCAAGATTTGAAATGAGTCATTCAGAAAACGCCAGTCTAATCAGAATCATGTGTAAATAGAAACAGTATTCTCTTTATTTATCAGCTTCCTACATATTCTGAGCTTTATAAACAGCAATTCTTAATGTTTTAAAGCACATTCTTCGGAAATATGTCATCTAAAGTAGCCAGAATGGTAAATATTATCTGTACTCTCGTCACTATGCAGCATTCTATCTCTACTCTCCGTGACTGAACATGAACATAAAGATAGAACGGCTCTATGTACCAGCATTTCAAGTGTTTCTTACATGTTTCTAATCATTTCTCGGGACTGTCATGGTGTATGTTAAGCGTTTAACCAAAAGTAGACAGTTTTCCTAGAAGAATACACAGGAATCTTCAAGGTTTCAAATGAGTCATTCAGAAAACGCCAGTCTAATCACAATCACCTGTAAATAGAAACAGTATTCTCTTTATTTATCAGCTTCCTACATATTCTGAGCTTTATAAACAGCAATTCTTAATGTTTGAAAGCACATTCTTCGGAAATATGTCATCTAAAGTAGCCAGAATGGTAAACATTATCTGTACTCTCGTCACTATGCAGCATTCTATCTCTAATATCCGTGATTGAATATAAACATAAAGATAGAACGGCTCTATGTACCAGCCTTTCAAGTGTTTCTTACAAGTTTCTAATCATTTCTCGGGACTATCATTGCGTATGTTAAGCGTTTTACCAAAACTAGACAGTTTTTCTAGAAGTATACACAGGAATCTTCAAGGTTTCAAATGAGTCATTCAGAAAACGCCAGTCTAATTACAATCACCTGTAAAAAGAAACAGTATTCTCTTTATTTATCACCTTCCTACATATTCTGAGCTTTATAAACAGCAATTCTTAATGTTTTAAAGCACATTCTTCGAAATATGTCATCTAATGTAGCCAGAATGGTAAATATTATCTGTACTCTCGTCACTATGCAGCATTCTATCTCTAATATCCGTGATTGAACAAAAACATAAAGATAGAACGGCTCTATGTACCAGCATTTCAAGTGTTTCTTACATGTTTCTAATCATTTCTCGGGACTATCATTGCGTATGTTAAGCGTTTTACCAAAAGTAGCGAGTTTTTCTAGAAGTATACACAGCAATCTTCAAGGTTTCAATTGAGTCATTCAGAAAACGCCAGTCTAATCAGAATCACCTGTAAATAGAAACAGTATTCTCTTTATTTATCAGCTTCCTACATATTCTGAGCTTTATAAACAGCAATTCTTAATGTTTGAAAGCACTTTCCTTGGAAAAACAACATCTAGAGTAGCCGCAATTGTAAACTTCATCCTTCCTCTCCTCACTTGAGAGTTTTTTACCTCTAATCTCAGTCATTGAACTAGGCCATAAAGATAGCACGGCTCTATTATACGGCATTTCAAGTGTTTCTTACAGGTTTCTAGTCACTTCCTGGACTATCCTAGTGTATTTTAAGAGTTTTTTCCAAAATTAGACATTTTTCCAGAAGTAGATACATGAATCTTCAGGATGTAAACTTTGTCATTAAGAAAATGCCAGGCAATTCAGCCTCAATTGTAAATACAAACAGTATTCTCTTCATTGATCAGCCTCATACACATACTCTGAGCTTTAAAAACAGAAATTCCTCATGTTGGAAGCACTTTCTTTGGAAAAACACCATCTAGAGTAGCCAGAATTGTAAACATTATCATTACTCTCTTCATTTGAGAGTTTTCTACCTCTAATCTCGGTGATTGAACTAGGCCATCAGGATAGAAAGGCTCTATTTCCCCGTATTTAAACTGTTTCTTACATGTCTCTAATCATTTCTGGGACTATCATTGTGTATTTTTAGAGTTTTACCAAAAGTAGACAGTTTTCCCAGAAGTATACACATGAATCTTCAAGAGTTAAATTGTGCCATTCAGAAAACGCCAGGCAATTCGGCCTCAGTTGTGAATATAAAAAGTATTCTCTTCATTTCTCAGCTTCATACCCATATTCTCAGCTTTTTAAACGGAAATTCTTAATGTTTGAAAGCACTTTCTTCGGAAATACATCATCTAAAGTAGCCAGAATGGTAAACATTATCTGTACTCTCGTCACTATGCAGCATTCTATCTCTACTCTCCGTGACTGAACATGAACATAAAGATAGAACGGCTCTATGTACCAGCATTTCAACTGTTTCTTACATGTTTCTAGTCATTTCTCGCGACTATCATGGTGTACGTTAAGCGTTTTACCAAAAGTAGACAGTTTTCCTAGAAGTATACACAGGAATCTTCAAGATTTGAAATGAGTCATTCAGAAAACGCCAGTCTAATCAGAATCATGTGTAAATAGAAACAGTATTCTCTTTATTTATCAGCTTCCTACATATTCTGAGCTTTATAAACAGCAATTCTTAATGTTTTAAAGCACATTCTTCGGAAATATGTCATCTAAAGTAGCCAGAATGGTAAATATTATCTGTACTCTCGTCACTATGCAGCATTCTATCTCTAATATCCGTGACTGAACATAAACATAAAGATAGAACGGCTCTATGTACCAGCATTTCAAGTGTTTCTTACATGTTTCTAATCATTTCTCGGGACTGTCATGGTGTATGTTAAGCGTTTAACCAAAAGTAGACAGTTTTCCTAGAAGAATACACAGGAATCTTCAAGGTTTCAAATGAGTCATTCAGAAAACGCCAGTCTAATCACAATCACCTGTAAATAGAAACAGTATTCTCTTTATTTATCAGCTTCCTACATATTCTGAGCTTTATAAACAGCAATTCTTAATGTTTGAAAGCACATTCTTCGGAAATATGTCATCTAAAGTAGCCAGAATGGTAAACATTATCTGTACTCTCGTCACTATGCAGCATTCTATCTCTAATATCCGTGATTGAATATAAACATAAAGATAGAACGGCTCTATGTACCAGCCTTTCAAGTGTTTCTTACAAGTTTCTAATCATTTCTCGGGACTATCATTGCGTATGTTAAGCGTTTTACCAAAACTAGACAGTTTTTCTAGAAGTATACACAGGAATCTTCAAGGTTTCAAATGAGTCATTCAGAAAACGCCAGTCTAATTACAATCACCTGTAAAAAGAAACAGTATTCTCTTTATTTATCACCTTCCTACATATTCTGAGCTTTATAAACAGCAATTCTTAATGTTTTAAAGCACATTCTTCGAAATATGTCATCTAATGTAGCCAGAATGGTAAATATTATCTGTACTCTCGTCACTATGCAGCATTCTATCTCTAATATCCGTGATTGAACAAAAACATAAAGATAGAACGGCTCTATGTACCAGCATTTCAAGTGTTTCTTACATGTTTCTAATCATTTCTCGGGACTATCATTGCGTATGTTAAGCGTTTTACCAAAAGTAGCGAGTTTTTCTAGAAGTATACACAGCAATCTTCAAGGTTTCAATTGAGTCATTCAGAAAACGCCAGTCTAATCAGAATCACCTGTAAATAGAAACAGTATTCTCTTTATTTATCAGCTTCCTACATATTCTGAGCTTTATAAACAGCAATTCTTAATGTTTGAAAGCACTTTCCTTGGAAAAACAACATCTAGAGTAGCCGCAATTGTAAACTTCATCCTTCCTCTCCTCACTTGAGAGTTTTTTACCTCTAATCTCAGTCATTGAACTAGGCCATAAAGATAGCACGGCTCTATTATACGGCATTTCAAGTGTTTCTTACAGGTTTCTAGTCACTTCCTGGACTATCCTAGTGTATTTTAAGAGTTTTTCCAAAATTAGACATTTTTCCAGAAGTAGATACATGAATCTTCAGGATGTAAACTTTGTCATTAAGAAAATGCCAGGCAATTCAGCCTCAATTGTAAATACAAACAGTATTCTCTTCATTGATCAGCCTCATACACATACTCTGAGCTTTAAAAACAGAAATTCCTCATGTTGGAAGCACTTTCTTTGGAAAAACACCATCTAGAGTAGCCGGAATTGTAAACATTATCATTACTCTCTTCATTTGAGAGTTTTCTACCTCTAATCTCGGTGATTGAACTAGGCCATCAGGATAGAAAGGCTCTATTTGCCCGTATTTAAACTGTTTCTTACATGTCTCTAATCATTTCTGGGACTATCATTGTGTATTTTTAGAGTTTTACCAAAAGTAGACAGTTTTCCCAGAAGTATACACATGAATCTTCAAGAGTTAAATTGTGCCATTCAGAAAACGCCAGGCAATTCGGCCTCAGTTGTGAATATAAAAAGTATTCTCTTCATTTCTCAGCTTCATACCCATACTCTCAGCTTTTTAAACGGAAATTCTTAATGTTTGAAAGCACTTTCTTCGGAAATACATCATCTAAAGTAGCCAGAATGGTAAACATTATCTGTACTCTCGTCACTATGCAGCATTCTATCTCTACTCTCCGTGACTGAACATGAACATAAAGATAGAACGGCTCTATGTACCAGCATTTCAACTGTTTCTTACATGTTTCTAGTCATTTCTCGCGACTATCATGGTGTACGTTAAGCGTTTTACCAAAAGTAGACAGTTTTCCTAGAAGTATACACAGGAATCTTCAAGATTTGAAATGAGTCATTCAGAAAACGCCAGTCTAATCAGAATCATGTGTAAATAGAAACAGTATTCTCTTTATTTATCAGCTTCCTACATATTCTGAGCTTTATAAACAGCAATTCTTAATGTTTTAAAGCACATTCTTCGGAAATATGTCATCTAAAGTAGCCAGAATGGTAAATATTATCTGTACTCTCGTCACTATGCAGCATTCTATCTCTACTCTCCGTGACTGAACATGAACATAAAGATAGAACGGCTCTATGTACCAGCATTTCAAGTGTTTCTTACATGTTTCTAATCATTTCTCGGGACTGTCATGGTGTATGTTAAGCGTTTAACCAAAAGTAGACAGTTTTCCTAGAAGAATACACAGGAATCTTCAAGGTTTCAAATGAGTCATTCAGAAAACGCCAGTCTAATCACAATCACCTGTAAATAGAAACAGTATTCTCTTTATTTATCAGCTTCCTACATATTCTGAGCTTTATAAACAGCAATTCTTAATGTTTGAAAGCACATTCTTCGGAAATATGTCATCTAAAGTAGCCAGAATGGTAAACATTATCTGTACTCTCGTCACTATGCAGCATTCTATCTCTAATATCAGTGATTGAATATAAACATAAAGATAGAACGGCTCTATGTACCAGCCTTTCAAGTGTTTCTTACAAGTTTCTAATCATTTCTCGGGACTATCATTGCGTATGTTAAGCGTTTTACCAAAACTAGACAGTTTTTCTAGAAGTATACACAGGAATCTTCAAGGTTTCAAATGAGTCATTCAGAAAACGCCAGTCTAATTACAATCACCTGTAAAAAGAAACAGTATTCTCTTTATTTATCACCTTCCTACATATTCTGAGCTTTATAAACAGCAATTCTTAATGTTTTAAAGCACATTCTTCGAAATATGTCATCTAATGTAGCCAGAATGGTAAATATTATCTGTACTCTCGTCACTATGCAGCATTCTATCTCTAATATCCGTGATTGAACAAAAACATAAAGATAGAACGGCTCTATGTACCAGCATTTCAAGTGTTTCTTACATGTTTCTAATCATTTCTCGGGACTATCATTGCGTATGTTAAGCGTTTTACCAAAAGTAGAGAGTTTTTCTAGAAGTATACACAGCAATCTTCAAGGTTTCAATTGAGTCATTCAGAAAACGCCAGTCTAATCAGAATCACCTGTAAATAGAAACAGTATTCTCTTTATTTATCAGCTTCCTACATATTCTGAGCTTTATAAACAGCAATTCTTAATGTTTGAAAGCACTTTCCTTGGAAAAACAACATCTAGAGTAGCCGCAATTGTAAACTTCATCCTTCCTCTCCTCACTTGAGAGTTTTTTACCTCTAATCTCAGTCATTGAACTAGGCCATAAAGATAGCACGGCTCTATTATACGGCATTTCAACTGTTTCTTACATGTTTCTAGTCACTTCCTGGACTATCCTAGTGTATTTTATGAGTTTTTCCAAAATTAGACATTTTTCCAGAAGTAGATACATGAATCTTCAGGATGTAAACTTTGTCATTAAGAAAATGCCAGGCAATTCAGCCTCAATTGTAAATACAAACAGTATTCTCTTCATTGATCAGCCTCATACACATACTCTGAGCTTTAAAAACAGAAATTCCTCATGTTGGAAGCACTTTCTTTGGAAAAACACCATCTAGAGTAGCCGGAATTGTAAACATTATCATTACTCTCTTCATTTGAGAGTTTTCTACCTCTAATCTCGGTGATTGAACTAGGCCATCAGGATAGAAAGGCTCTATTTGCCCGTATTTAAACTGTTTCTTACATGTCTCTAATCATTTCTGGGACTATCATTGTGTATTTTTAGAGTTTTACCAAAAGTAGACAGTTTTCCCAGAAATATACACATGAATCTTCAAGAGTTAAATTGTGCCATTCAGAAAACGCCAGGCAATTCGGCCTCAGTTGTGAATATAAAAAGTATTCTCTTCATTTCTCAGCTTCATACCCATATTCTCAGCTTTTTAAACGGAAATTCTTAATGTTTGAAAGCACTTTCTTCGGAAATACATCATCTAAAGTAGCCAGAATGGTAAACATTATCTGTACTCTCGTCACTATGCAGCATTCTATCTCTACTCTCCGTGACTGAACATGAACATAAAGATAGAACGGCTCTATGTACCAGCATTTCAACTGTTTCTTACATGTTTCTAGTCATTTCTCGCGACTATCATGGTGTACGTTAAGCGTTTTACCAAAAGTAGACAGTTTTCCTAGAAGTATACACAGGAATCTTCAAGATTTGAAATGAGTCATTCAGAAAACGCCAGTCTAATCAGAATCATGTGTAAATAGAAACAGTATTCTCTTTATTTATCAGCTTCCTACATATTCTGAGCTTTATAAACAGCAATTCTTAATGTTTTAAAGCACATTCTTCGGAAATATGTCATCTAAAGTAGCCAGAATGGTAAATATTATCTGTACTCTCGTCACTATGCAGCATTCTATCTCTAATATCCGTGACTGAACATAAACATAAAGATAGAACGGCTCTATGTACCAGCATTTCAAGTGTTTCTTACATGTTTCTAATCATTTCTCGGGACTGTCATGGTGTATGTTAAGCGTTTAACCAAAAGTAGACAGTTTTCCTAGAAGAATACACAGGAATCTTCAAGGTTTCAAATGAGTCATTCAGAAAACGCCAGTCTAATCACAATCACCTGTAAATAGAAACAGTATTCTCTTTATTTATCAGCTTCCTACATATTCTGAGCTTTATAAACAGCAATTCTTAATGTTTGAAAGCACATTCTTCGGAAATATGTCATCTAA
This sequence comes from Myotis yumanensis, assembly GCF_028538775.1. Classification (NCBI taxonomy): domain Eukaryota; kingdom Metazoa; phylum Chordata; class Mammalia; order Chiroptera; family Vespertilionidae; genus Myotis; species Myotis yumanensis. Next base: position 83,377 of record NW_027223767.1, read on the forward strand.
AGTAGCCAGAATGGTAAACATTATCTGTACTCTCGTCACTATGCAGCATTCTATCTCTAATATCCGTGATTGAATATAAACATAAAGATAGAACGGCTCTATGTACCAGCCTTTCAAGTGTTTCTTACAAGTTTCTAATCATTTCTCGGGACTATGATTGCGTATGTAAGCGTTTTACCAAAACTAGACAGTTTTTCTAGAAGTATACACAGGAATCTTCAAGGTTTCAAATGAGTCATTCAGAAAACGCCAGTCTAATTACAATCACCTGTAAAAAGAAACAGTATTCTCTTTATTTATCACCTTCCTACATATTCTGAGCTTTATAAACAGCAATTCTTAATGTTTTAAAGCACATTCTTCGAAATATGTCATCTAATGTAGCCAGAATGGTAAATATTATCTGTACTCTCGTCACTATGCAGCATTCTATCTCTAATATCCGTGATTGAACAAAAACATAAAGATAGAACGGCTCTATGTACCAGCATTTCAAGTGTTTCTTACATGTTTCTAATCATTTCTCGGGACTATCATTGCGTATGTTAAGCGTTTTACCAAAAGTAGCGAGTTTTTCTAGAAGTATACACAGCAATCTTCAAGGTTTCAATTGAGTCATTCAGAAAACGCCAGTCTAATCAGAATCACCTGTAAATAGAAACAGTATTCTCTTTATTTATCAGCTTCCTACATATTCTGAGCTTTATAAACAGCAATTCTTAATGTTTGAAAGCACTTTCCTTGGAAAAACAACATCTAGAGTAGCCGCAATTGTAAACTTCATCCTTCCTCTCCTCACTTGAGAGTTTTTTACCTCTAATCTCAGTCATTGAACTAGGCCATAAAGATAGCACGGCTCTATTATACGGCATTTCAAGTGTTTCTTACAGGTTTCTAGTCACTTCCTGGACTATCCTAGTGTATTTTAAGAGTTTTTCCAAAATTAGACATTTTTCCAGAAGTAGATACATGAATCTTCAGGATGTAAACTTTGTCATTAAGAAAATGCCAGGCAATTCAGCCTCAATTGTAAATACAAACAGTATTCTCTTCATTGATCAGCCTCATACACATACTCTGAGCTTTAAAAACAGAAATTCCTCATGTTGGAAGCACTTTCTTTGGAAAAACACCATCTAGAGTAGCCAGAATTGTAAACATTATCATTACTCTCTTCATTTGAGAGTTTTCTACCTCTAATCTCGGTGATTGAACTAGGCCATCAGGATAGAAAGGCTCTATTTCCCCGTATTTAAACTGTTTCTTACATGTCTCTAATCATTTCTGGGACTATCATTGTGTATTTTTAGAGTTTTACCAAAAGTAGACAGTTTTCCCAGAAGTATACACATGAATCTTCAAGAGTTAAATTGTGCCATTCAGAAAACGCCAGGCAATTCGGCCTCAGTTGTGAATATAAAAAGTATTCTCTTCATTTCTCAGCTTCATACCCATATTCTCAGCTTTTTAAACGGAAATTCTTAATGTTTGAAAGCACTTTCTTCGGAAATACATCATCTAAAGTAGCCAGAATGGTAAACATTATCTGTACTCTCGTCACTATGCAGCATTCTATCTCTACTCTCCGTGACTGAACATGAACATAAAGATAGAACGGCTCTATGTACCAGCATTTCAACTGTTTCTTACATGTTTCTAGTCATTTCTCGCGACTATCATGGTGTACGTTAAGCGTTTTACCAAAAGTAGACAGTTTTCCTAGAAGTATACACAGGAATCTTCAAGATTTGAAATGAGTCATTCAGAAAACGCCAGTCTAATCAGAATCATGTGTAAATAGAAACAGTATTCTCTTTATTTATCAGCTTCCTACATATTCTGAGCTTTATAAACAGCAATTCTTAATGTTTTAAAGCACATTCTTCGGAAATATGTCATCTAAAGTAGCCAGAATGGTAAATATTATCTGTACTCTCGTCACTATGCAGCATTCTATCTCTAATATCCGTGACTGAACATAAACATAAAGATAGAACGGCTCTATGTACCAGCATTTCAAGTGTTTCTTACATGTTTCTAATCATTTCTCGGGACTGTCATGGTGTATGTTAAGCGTTTAACCAAAAGTAGACAGTTTTCCTAGAAGAATACACAGGAATCTTCAAGGTTTCAAATGAGTCATTCAGAAAACGCCAGTCTAATCACAATCACCTGTAAATAGAAACAGTATTCTCTTTATTTATCAGCTTCCTACATATTCTGAGCTTTATAAACAGCAATTCTTAATGTTTGAAAGCACATTCTTCGGAAATATGTCATCTAAAGTAGCCAGAATGGTAAACATTATCTGTACTCTCGTCACTATGCAGCATTCTATCTCTAATATCCGTGATTGAATATAAACATAAAGATAGAACGGCTCTATGTACCAGCCTTTCAAGTGTTTCTTACAAGTTTCTAATCATTTCTCGGGACTATCATTGCGTATGTTAAGCGTTTTACCAAAACTAGACAGTTTTTCTAGAAGTATACACAGGAATCTTCAAGGTTTCAAATGAGTCATTCAGAAAACGCCAGTCTAATTACAATCACCTGTAAAAAGAAACAGTATTCTCTTTATTTATCACCTTCCTACATATTCTGAGCTTTATAAACAGCAATTCTTAATGTTTTAAAGCACATTCTTCGAAATATGTCATCTAATGTAGCCAGAATGGTAAATATTATCTGTACTCTCGTCACTATGCAGCATTCTATCTCTAATATCCGTGATTGAACAAAAACATAAAGATAGAACGGCTCTATGTACCAGCATTTCAAGTGTTTCTTACATGTTTCTAATCATTTCTCGGGACTATCATTGCGTATGTTAAGCGTTTTACCAAAAGTAGCGAGTTTTTCTAGAAGTATACACAGCAATCTTCAAGGTTTCAATTGAGTCATTCAGAAAACGCCAGTCTAATCAGAATCACCTGTAAATAGAAACAGTATTCTCTTTATTTATCAGCTTCCTACATATTCTGAGCTTTATAAACAGCAATTCTTAATGTTTGAAAGCACTTTCCTTGGAAAAACAACATCTAGAGTAGCCGCAATTGTAAACTTCATCCTTCCTCTCCTCACTTGAGAGTTTTTTACCTCTAATCTCAGTCATTGAACTAGGCCATAAAGATAGCACGGCTCTATTATACGGCATTTCAAGTGTTTCTTACAGGTTTCTAGTCACTTCCTGGACTATCCTAGTGTATTTTAAGAGTTTTTCCAAAATTAGACATTTTTCCAGAAGTAGATACATGAATCTTCAGGATGTAAACTTTGTCATTAAGAAAATGCCAGGCAATTCAGCCTCAATTGTAAATACAAACAGTATTCTCTTCATTGATCAGCCTCATACACATACTCTGAGCTTTAAAAACAGAAATTCCTCATGTTGGAAGCACTTTCTTTGGAAAAACACCATCTAGAGTAGCCGGAATTGTAAACATTATCATTACTCTCTTCATTTGAGAGTTTTCTACCTCTAATCTCGGTGATTGAACTAGGCCATCAGGATAGAAAGGCTCTATTTGCCCGTATTTAAACTGTTTCTTACATGTCTCTAATCATTTCTGGGACTATCATTGTGTATTTTTAGAGTTTTACCAAAAGTAGACAGTTTTCCCAGAAGTATACACATGAATCTTCAAGAGTTAAATTGTGCCATTCAGAAAACGCCAGGCAATTCGGCCTCAGTTGTGAATATAAAAAGTATTCTCTTCATTTCTCAGCTTCATACCCATACTCTCAGCTTTTTAAACGGAAATTCTTAATGTTTGAAAGCACTTTCTTCGGAAATACATCATCTAAAGTAGCCAGAATGGTAAACATTATCTGTACTCTCGTCACTATGCAGCATTCTATCTCTACTCTCCGTGACTGAACATGAACATAAAGATAGAACGGCTCTATGTACCAGCATTTCAACTGTTTCTTACATGTTTCTAATCATTTCTCGGGACTGTCATGGTGTATGTTAAGCGTTTAACCAAAAGTAGACAGTTTTCCTAGAAGAATACACAGGAATCTTCAAGGTTTCAAATGAGTCATTCAGAAAACGCCAGTCTAATCACAATCACCTGTAAATAGAAACAGTATTCTCTTTATTTATCAGCTTCCTACATATTCTGAGCTTTATAAACAGCAATTCTTAATGTTTGAAAGCACATTCTTCGGAAATATGTCATCTAAAGTAGCCAGAATGGTAAACATTATCTGTACTCTCGTCACTATGCAGCATTCTATCTCTAATATCAGTGATTGAATATAAACATAAAGATAGAACGGCTCTATGTACCAGCCTTTCAAGTGTTTCTTACAAGTTTCTAATCATTTCTCGGGACTATCATTGCGTATGTTAAGCGTTTTACCAAAACTAGACAGTTTTTCTAGAAGTATACACAGGAATCTTCAAGGTTTCAAATGAGTCATTCAGAAAACGCCAGTCTAATTACAATCACCTGTAAAAAGAAACAGTATTCTCTTTATTTATCACCTTCCTACATATTCTGAGCTTTATAAACAGCAATTCTTAATGTTTTAAAGCACATTCTTCGAAATATGTCATCTAATGTAGCCAGAATGGTAAATATTATCTGTACTCTCGTCACTATGCAGCATTCTATCTCTAATATCCGTGATTGAACAAAAACATAAAGATAGAACGGCTCTATGTACCAGCATTTCAAGTGTTTCTTACATGTTTCTAATCATTTCTCGGGACTATCATTGCGTATGTTAAGCGTTTTACCAAAAGTAGAGAGTTTTTCTAGAAGTATACACAGCAATCTTCAAGGTTTCAATTGAGTCATTCAGAAAACGCCAGTCTAATCAGAATCACCTGTAAATAGAAACAGTATTCTCTTTATTTATCAGCTTCCTACATATTCTGAGCTTTATAAACAGCAATTCTTAATGTTTGAAAGCACTTTCCTTGGAAAAACAACATCTAGAGTAGCCGCAATTGTAAACTTCATCCTTCCTCTCCTCACTTGAGAGTTTTTTACCTCTAATCTCAGTCATTGAACTAGGCCATAAAGATAGCACGGCTCTATTATACGGCATTTCAACTGTTTCTTACATGTTTCTAGTCACTTCCTGGACTATCCTAGTGTATTTTATGAGTTTTTCCAAAATTAGACATTTTTCCAGAAGTAGATACATGAATCTTCAGGATGTAAACTTTGTCATTAAGAAAATGCCAGGCAATTCAGCCTCAATTGTAAATACAAACAGTATTCTCTTCATTGATCAGCCTCATACACATACTCTGAGCTTTAAAAACAGAAATTCCTCATGTTGGAAGCACTTTCTTTGGAAAAACACCATCTAGAGTAGCCGGAATTGTAAACATTATCATTACTCTCTTCATTTGAGAGTTTTCTACCTCTAATCTCGGTGATTGAACTAGGCCATCAGGATAGAAAGGCTCTATTTGCCCGTATTTAAACTGTTTCTTACATGTCTCTAATCATTTCTGGGACTATCATTGTGTATTTTTAGAGTTTTACCAAAAGTAGACAGTTTTCCCAGAAATATACACATGAATCTTCAAGAGTTAAATTGTGCCATTCAGAAAACGCCAGGCAATTCGGCCTCAGTTGTGAATATAAAAAGTATTCTCTTCATTTCTCAGCTTCATACCCATATTCTCAGCTTTTTAAACGGAAATTCTTAATGTTTGAAAGCACTTTCTTCGGAAATACATCATCTAAAGTAGCCAGAATGGTAAACATTATCTGTACTCTCGTCACTATGCAGCATTCTATCTCTACTCTCCGTGACTGAACATGAACATAAAGATAGAACGGCTCTATGTACCAGCATTTCAACTGTTTCTTACATGTTTCTAGTCATTTCTCGCGACTATCATGGTGTACGTTAAGCGTTTTACCAAAAGTAGACAGTTTTCCTAGAAGTATACACAGGAATCTTCAAGATTTGAAATGAGTCATTCAGAAAACGCCAGTCTAATCAGAATCATGTGTAAATAGAAACAGTATTCTCTTTATTTATCAGCTTCCTACATATTCTGAGCTTTATAAACAGCAATTCTTAATGTTTTAAAGCACATTCTTCGGAAATATGTCATCTAAAGTAGCCAGAATGGTAAATATTATCTGTACTCTCGTCACTATGCAGCATTCTATCTCTAATATCCGTGACTGAACATAAACATAAAGATAGAACGGCTCTATGTACCAGCATTTCAAGTGTTTCTTACATGTTTCTAATCATTTCTCGGGACTGTCATGGTGTATGTTAAGCGTTTAACCAAAAGTAGACAGTTTTCCTAGAAGAATACACAGGAATCTTCAAGGTTTCAAATGAGTCATTCAGAAAACGCCAGTCTAATCACAATCACCTGTAAATAGAAACAGTATTCTCTTTATTTATCAGCTTCCTACATATTCTGAGCTTTATAAACAGCAATTCTTAATGTTTGAAAGCACATTCTTCGGAAATATGTCATCTAAAGTAGCCAGAATGGTAAACATTATCTGTACTCTCGTCACTATGCAGCATTCTATCTCTAATATCCGTGATTGAATATAAACATAAAGATAGAACGGCTCTATGTACCAGCCTTTCAAGTGTTTCTTACAAGTTTCTAATCATTTCTCGGGACTATGATTGCGTATGTAAGCGTTTTACCAAAACTAGACAGTTTTTCTAGAAGTATACACAGGAATCTTCAAGGTTTCAAATGAGTCATTCAGAAAACGCCAGTCTAATTACAATCACCTGTAAAAAGAAACAGTATTCTCTTTATTTATCACCTTCCTACATATTCTGAGCTTTATAAACAGCAATTCTTAATGTTTTAAAGCACATTCTTCGAAATATGTCATCTAATGTAGCCAGAATGGTAAATATTATCTGTACTCTCGTCACTATGCAGCATTCTATCTCTAATATCCGTGATTGAACAAAAACATAAAGATAGAACGGCTCTATGTACCAGCATTTCAAGTGTTTCTTACATGTTTCTAATCATTTCTCGGGACTATCATTGCGTATGTTAAGCGTTTTACCAAAAGTAGCGAGTTTTTCTAGAAGTATCCACAGCAATCTTCAAGGTTTCAATTGAGTCATTCAGAAAACGCCAGTCTAATCAGAATCACCTGTAAATAGAAACAGTATTCTCTTTATTTATCAGCTTCCTACATATTCTGAGCTTTATAAACAGCAATTCTTAATGTTTGAAAGCACTTTCCTTGGAAAAACAACATCTAGAGTAGCCGCAATTGTAAACTTCATCCTTCCTCTCCTCACTTGAGAGTTTTTTACCTCTAATCTCAGTCATTGAACTAGGCCATAAAGATAGCACGGCTCTATTATACAGCATTTCAAGTGTTTCTTACATGTTTCTAGTCACTTCCTGGACTATCCTAGTGTATTTTAAGAGTTTTTCCAAAATTAGACATGTTTCCAGAAGTAGATACATGAATCTTCAGGATGTAAACTTTGTCATTAAGAAAATGCCAGGCAATTCAGCCTCAATTGTAAATACAAACAGTATTCTCTTCATTGATCAGCCTCATACACATACTCTGAGCTTTAAAAACAGAAATTCCTCATGTTGGAAGCACTTTCTTTGGAAAAACACCATCTAGAGTAGCCGAAATTGTAAACATTATCATTACTCTCTTCATTTGAGAGTTTTCTACCTCTAATCTCGGTGATTGAACTAGGCCATCAGGATAGAAAGGCTCTATTTGCCCGTATTTAAACTGTTTCTTACATGTCTCTAATCATTTCTGGGACTATCATTGTGTATTTTTAGAGTTTTACCAAAAGTAGACAGTTTTCCCAGAAATATACACATGAATCTTCAAGAGTTAAATTGTGCCATTCAGAAAACGCCAGGCAATTCGGCCTCAGTTGTGAATATAAAAAGTATTCTCTTCATTTCTCAGCTTCATACCCATACTCTCAGCTTTTTAAACGGAAATTCTTAATGTTTGAAAGCACTTTCTTCAGAAATACATCATCTAAAGTAGCCAGAATGGTAAACATTATCTGTACTCTCGTCACTATGCAGCATTCTATCTCTACTCTCCGTGACTGAACATGAACATAAAGATAGAACGGCTCTATGTACCAGCATTTCAACTGTTTCTTACATGTTTCTAGTCATTTCTCGCGACTATCATGGTGTACGTTAAGCGTTTTACCAAAAGTAGACAGTTTTCCTAGAAGTATACACAGGAATCTTCAAGATTTGAAATGAGTCATTCAGAAAACGCCAGTCTAATCAGAATCATGTGTAAATAGAAACAGTATTCTCTTTATTTATCAGCTTCCTACATATTCTGAGCTTTATAAACAGCAATTCTTAATGTTTTAAAGCACATTCTTCGGAAATATGTCATCTAAAGTAGCCAGAATGGTAAATATTATCTGTACTCTCGTCACTATGCAGCATTCTATCTCTACTCTCCGTGACTGAACATGAACATAAAGATAGAACGGCTCTATGTACCAGCATTTCAAGTGTTTCTTACATGTTTCTAATCATTTCTCTGGACTGTCATGGTGTATGTTAAGCGTTTAACCAAAAGTAGACAGTTTTCCTAGAAGAATACACAGGAATCTTCAAGGTTTCAAATGAGTCATTCAGAAAACGCCAGTCTAATCACAATCACCTGTTAATAGAAACAGTATTCTCTTTATTTATCAGCTTCCTACATATTCTGAGCTTTATAAACAGCAATTCTTAATGTTTGAAAGCACATTCTTCGGAAATATGTCATCTAAAGTAGCCAGAATGGTAAACATTATCTGTACTCTCGTCACTATGCAGCATTCTATCTCTAATATCCGTGATTGAATATAAACATAAAGATAGAACGGCTCTATGTACCAGCCTTTCAAGTGTTTCTTACAAGTTTCTAATCATTTCTCGGGACTATCATTGCGTATGTTAAGTGTTTTACCAAAACTAGACAGTTTTTCTAGAAGTATACATAGGAATCTTCAAGGTTTCAAATGAGTCATTCAGAAAACGCCAGTCTAATTACAATCACCTGTAAAAAGCAACAGTATTCTCTTTATTTATCACCTTCCTACATATTCTGAGCTTTATAAACAGCAATTCTTAATGTTTGAAAGCACATTCTTCGGAATATGTCATCTAAAGTAGCCAGAATGGTAAATATTATCTGTACTCTGGTCACTATGCAGCATTCTATCTCTAATATCCGTGATTGAACAAAAACATAAAGATAGAACGGCTCTATGTACCAGCATTTCAAGTGTTTCTTACATGTTTCTAATCATTTCTCGGGACTATCATTGCGTATGTTAAGCGTTTTACCAAAAGTAGCGAGTTTTTCTAGAAATATACACAGCAATCTTCAAGGTTTCAATTGAGTCATTCAGAAAACGCCAGTCTAATCAGAATCACCTGTAAATAGAAACAGTATTCTCTTTATTTATCAGCTTCCTACATATTCTGAGCTTTATAAACAGCAATTCTTAATGTTTGAAAGCACTTTCCTTGGAAAAACAACATCTAGAGTAGCCGCAATTGTAAACTTCATCCTTCCTCTCCTCACTTGAGAGTTTTTTTACCTCTAATCTCAGTCATTGAACTAGGCCATAAAGATAGCACGGCTCTATTATACGGCATTTCAAGTGTTTCTTACATGTTTCTAGTCACTTCCTGGACTATCCTAGTGTATTTTAAGAGTTTTTTCCAAAATTAGACATTTTTCCCAGAAGTAGATACATGAATCTTCAGGATGTAAACTTTGTCATTAAGAAAATGCCAGGCAATTCAGCCTCAATTGTAAATACAAACAGTATTCTCTTCATTGATCAGCCTCATACACATACTCTGAGCTTTAAAAACAGAAATTCCTCATGTTGGAAGCACTTTCCTTTGGAAAAACACCATCTAGAGTAGCCGGAATTGTAAACATTATCATTACTCTCTTCATTTGAGAGTTTTCTACCTCTAATCTCGGTGATTGAACTAGGCCATCAGGATAGAAAGGCTCTATTTGCCCGTATTTAAACTGTTTCTTACATGTCTCTAATCATTTCTGGGACTATCATTGTGTATTTTTAGAGTTTTACCAAAAGTAGACAGTTTTCCCAGAAGTATACACATGAATCTTCAAGAGTTAAATTGTGCCATTCAGAAAACGCCAGGCAATTCGGCCTCAGTTGTGAATATAAAAAGTATTCTCTTCATTTCTCAGCTTCATACCCATATTCTCAGCTTTTTAAACGGAAATTCTTAATGTTTGAAAGCACTTTCTTCGGAAATACATCATCTAAAGTAGCCAGAATGGTAAACATTATCTGTACTCCTCGTCACTATGCAGCATTCTATCTCTACTCTCCGTGACTGAACATGAACATAAAGATAGAACGGCTCTATGTACCAGCATTTCAACTGTTTCTTACATGTTTCTAGTCATTTCTCGCGACTATCATGGTGTACGTTAAGCGTTTTACCAAAAGTAGACAGTTTTCCTAGAAGTATACACAGGAATCTTCAAGATTTGAAATGAGTCCATTCAGAAAAACGCCAGTCTAATCAGAATCATGTGTAAATAGAAACAGTATTCTCTTTATTTATCAGCTTCCTACATATTCTGAGCTTTATAAACAGCAATTCTTAATGTTTTCAAGCACATTCTTCGGAAATATGTCATCTAAAGTAGCCAGAATGGTAAATATTATCTGTACTCTCGTCACTATGCAGCATTCTATCTCTAATATCCGTGATTGAACATAAACATAAGATAGAACGGCTCTATGTACCAGCATTTCAAGTGTTTCTTACATGTTTCTAATCATTTCTCGGGACTGTCATGGTGTATGTTAAGCGTTTAAACCAAAAGTAGACAGTTTTCCTAGAAGAATACACAGGAATCTTCAAGGTTTCAAATGAGTCATTCAGAAAACGCCAGTCTAATCACAATCACCTGTAAATAGAAACAGTATTCTCTTTATTTATCAGCTTCCTACATATTCTGAGCTTTATAAACACTAATTCTTAATGTTTGAAAGCACATTCTTCGGAAATATGTCATCTAAAGTAGCCAGATTGGTAAACATTATCTGTACTCTCGTCACTATGCAGCATTCTATCTCTAATATCCGTGATTGAACATAAACATAAAGATAGAACGGCTCTATGTACCAGCCTTTCAAGTGTCTCTTACAAATTTCTAATCATTTCTCGGGACTATCATTGCGTATGTTAAGCGTTTTACCAAAAGTAGACAGTTTTTCTAGAAGTATACACAGGAATCTTCAAGGTTTCAAATGAGTCATTCAGAAAACGCCAGTCTAATTACAATCACCTGTAAAAAGCAACAGTATTCTCTTTATTTATCACCTTCCTACATATTCTGAGCTTTATAAACAGCAATTCTTAATGTTTGAAAGCACATTCTTCGGAAATATGTCATCTAAAGTAGCCAGAATGGTAAATATTATCTGTACTCTGGTCACTATGCAGCATTCTATCTCTAATATCCGTGATTGAACAAAAACATAAAGATAGAACGGCTCTATGTACCAGCATTTCAAGTGTTTCTTACATGTTTCTAATCATTTCTCGGGACTATCATTGCGTATGTTAAGCGTTTTACCAAAAGTAGCGAGTTTTTCTAGAAGTATACACAGCAATCTTCAAGGTTTCAATTGAGTCATTTCAGAAAACGCCAGTCTAATCAGAATCACCTGTAAATAGAAACAGTATTCTCTTTATTTATCAGCTTCCTACATATTCTGAGCTTTATAAACAGCAATTCTCTAATGTTTGAAAGCACTTTCCTTGGAAAAACAACATCTAGAGTAGCCGCAATTGTAAACTTCATCCTTCCTCTCCTCACTTGAGAGTTTTTTACCTCTAATCTCAGTCATTGAACTAGGCCATAAAGATAGCACCGGCTCTATTATACGGCATTTCAAGTGTTTCTTACATGTTTCTAGTCACTTCCTGGACTATCCTAGTGTATTTTAAGAGTTTTTCCAAAATTAGACATTTTTCCAGAAGTAGATACATGAATCTTCAGGATGTAAACTTTGTCATTAAGAAAATGCCAGGGCAATTCAGCCTCAATTGTAAATACAAACAGTATTCTCTTCATTGATCAGCCTCATACACATACTCTGAGCTTTAAAAACAGAAATTCCTCATGTTGGAAGCACTTTCTTTGGAAAAACACCATCTAGAGTAGCCGGAATTGTAAACATTATCATTACTCTCTTCATTTGAGAGTTTTCTACCTCTAATCTCGGTGATTGAACTAGGCCATCAGGATAGAAAGGCTCTATTTGCCCGTATTTAAACTGTTTCTTACATGTCTCTAATCATTTCTGGGACTATCATTGTGTATTTTTAGAGTTTTACCAAAAGTAGACAGTTTTCCCAGAAGTATACACATGAATCTTCAAGAGTTAAATTGTGCCATTCAGAAAACGCCAGGCAATTCGGCCTCAGTTGTGAATATAAAAAAAGTATTCTCTTCATTTCTCAGCTTCATACCCATATTCTCAGCTTTTTAAACGGAAATTCTTAATGTTTGAAAGCACTTTCTTCGGAAATACATCATCTAAAGTAGCCAGAATGGTAAACATTATCTGTACTCTCGTCACTATGCAGCATTCTATCTCTACTCTCCGTGACTGAACATGAACATAAAGATAGAACGGCTCTATGTACCAGCATTTCAACTGTTTCTTACATGTTTCTAGTCATTTCTCGCGACTATCATGGTGTACGTTAAGCGTTTTAACCAAAAGTAGACAGTTTTCCTAGAAGTATACACAGGAATCTTCAAGATTTGAAATGAGTCATTCAGAAAACGCCAGTCTAATCAGAATAATGTGTAAATAGAAACAGTATTCTCTTTATTTATCAGCTTCCTACATATTCTGAGCTTTATAAACAGCAATTCTTAATGTTTTAAAGCACATTCTTCGGAAATATGTCATCTAAAGTAGCCAGAATGGTAAATATTATCTGTACTCTCGTCACTATGCAGCATTCTATCTCTAATATCCGTGATTGAACATAAACATAAAGATAGAACGGCTTCTATGTACCAGCATTTCAAGTGTTTCTTACATGTTTCTAATCATTTCTCGGGACTGTCATGGTGTATGTTAAGCGTTTAACCAAAAGTAGACAGTTTTCCTAGAAGAATACACAGGAATCTTCAAGGTTTCAAATGAGTCATTCAGAAAACGCCAGTCTAATCACAATCACCTGTAAATAGAAACAGTATTCTCTTTATTTATCAGCTTCCTACATATTCTGAGCTTTATAAACACTAATTCTTAATGTTTGAAAGCCATTCTTCGGAAATATGTCATCTAAAGTAGCCAGATTGGTAAACATTATCTGTACTCTCGTCACTATGCAGCATTCTATCTCTATTATCCGTGATTGAACATAAACATAAAGATAGAACGGCTCTATGTACCAGCCTTTCAAGTGTTTCTTACAAATTTCTAATCATTTCTCGGGACTATCATTGCGTATGTTAAGCGTTTTACCAAAAGTAGACAGTTTTTCTAGAAGTATACACAGGAATCTTCAAGGTTTCAAATGAGTCATTCAGAAAACGCCAGTCTAATTACAATCACCTGTAAAAAGCAACAGTATTCTCTTTATTTATCACCTTCCTACATATTCTGAGCTTTATAAACAGCAATTCTTAATGTTTGAAAGCACATTCTTCGGAAATATGTCATCTAAAGTAGCCAGAATGGTAAATATTATCTGTACTCTGGTCACTATGCAGCATTCTATCTCTAATATCCGTGATTGAACAAAAACATAAAGATAGAACGGCTCTATGTACCAGCATTTCAAGTGTTTCTTACATGTTTCTAATCATTTCTCGGGACTATCATTGCGTATGTTAAGCGTTTTAACCAAAAGTAGCGAGTTTTTCTAGAAGTATACACAGCAATCTTCAAGGTTTCAATTGAGTCATTCATAAAACGCCAGTCTAATCAGAATCACCTGTAAATAGAAACAGTATTCTCTTTATTTATCAGCTTCCTACATATTCTGAGCTTTATAAACAGCAATTCTTAATGTTTGAAAGCACTTTCCTTGGAAAACCAACATCTAGAGTAGCCGCAATTGTAAACTTCATCCTTACTCTCCTCACTTGAGAGTTTTTTACCTCTAATCTCAGTCATTGAACTAGGCCATAAAGATAGCACGGCTCTATTATACGGCATTTCAAGTGTTTCTTACATGTTTCTAGTCACTTCCTGGACTATCCTAGTGTATTTTAATAGTTTTACCAAAATTAGACATTTTTCCAGAAGTAGATACATGAATCTTCAGGATGTCAACTTTGTCATTAAGAAAATGCCAGGCAATTCAGCCTCAATTGTAAATACAAACAGTATTCTCTTCATTGATCAGCCTCATACAGATACTCTGAGCTTTAAAAACAGAAATTCCTCATGTTGGAAGCACTTTCTTTGGCAAAACACCATCTAGAGTAGCCGGAATTGTAAACATTATCATTACTCTCTTCATTTGAGAGTTTTCTACCTCTAATCTCGGTGATTGAACTAGGCCATCAGGATAGAACGGCTCTATTTGCCCGTATTTAAACTGTTTCTTACATGTCTCTAATCATTTCTGGGACTATCATTGTGTATTTTTAGAGTTTTACCAAAAGTAGACAGTTTTCCCAGAAGTATACACATGAATCTTCAAGAGTTAAATTGTGCCATTCAGAAAACGCCAGGCAATTCGGCCTCAGTTGTGAATATAAAAAGTATTCTCTTCATTTCTCAGCTTCATACCCATATTCTCAGCTTTTTAAACGGAAATTCTTAATGTTTGAAAGCACTTTCTTCGGAAATACATCATCTAAAGTAGCCAGAATGGTAAACATTATCTGTACTCTCGTCACTATGCAGCATTCTATCTCTAATCTCCGTGATTGAACATGAACATAAAGATAGAACGGCTCTATGTACCAGCATTTCAACTGTTTCTTACATGTTTCTAGTCATTTCTCGCGACTATCATGGTGTACGTTAAGCGTTTTACCAAAAGTAGACAGTTTTCCTAGAAGTATACACAGGAATCTTCAAGGTTTCAAATGAGTCATTCAGAAAACGCCAGTCCAATCACAATCACCTGTAAATAGAAACAGTATTCTCTATATTTATCAGCTTCCTACATATTCTGAGCTTTATAAACAGCAATTCTTAATGTTTTAAAGCACATTCTTCGGAAATATGTCATCTAAAGTAGCCAGAATGGTAAATATTATCTGTACTCTCGTCATTATGCAGCATTCTATCTCTAATATCCGTGATTGAACATAAACATAAAGATAGATCGGCTCTATGTACCAGCATTTCAAGTGTTTCTTACATGTTTCTAATCATTTCTCGGGACTGTCATGGTGTATGTTAAGCGTTTAACCAAAAGTAGACAGTTTTCCTAGAAGAATACACAGGAATCTTCAAGGTTTCAAATGAGTCATTCAGAAAACGCCAGTCTAACACAATCACCTGTAAATAGAAACAGTATTCTCTTTATTTATCAGCTTCCTACATATTCTGAGCTTTATAAATAGCAATTCTTAATATTTGAAAGCACATTCTTCGGAAATATGTCATCTAAAGTAGCCAGAATGGTAAACATTATCTGTACTCTCGTCACTATGCAGCATTCTATCTCTAATATCCGTGATTGAATATAAACATAAAGATAGAACGGCTCTATGTACCAGCCTTTCAAGTGTTTCATACAAGTTACTAATAATTTCTCGGGACTATCATTGCGTATGTTAAGCGTTTTACCAAAAGTAGACAGTTTTTCTAGAAGTATACACAGGAATCTTCAAGGTTTCAAATGAGTCATTCAGAAAACGCCAGTCTAATTACAATCACCTGTAAATAGAAACAGTATTCTCTTTATTTATCAGCTTCCTACATATTCTGAGCTTTATAAACAGCAATTTTTAATGTTTGAAAGCACATTTTTCAGAAATACATCATCTAAAGTAGCCAGAATGGTAAACATTATCTGTACACTCGTCACTATGCAGCATTCTATCTCTAATCTCCGTGATTGAACATGAACATAAAGATAGAACGGCTCTATGTACCAGCATTTCAAGTGTTTCTTACTTGTTTCTAGTCATTTCTCGCGACTATCATGGTGTATGTTAAGCGTTTTACCAAAAGTAGAGAGTTTTTCTAGAAGTATACACAGCAATCTTCAAGGTTTCAATTGAGTCATTCAGAAAACGCCAGTCTAATCACAATCACCTGTAAATAGAAACAGTATTCTCTTTATTTATTAGCTTCCTGCATATTCTGAGCTTTATAAACAGCAATTCTTAATGTTTGAAAGCACTTTTTTTGGAAAAAACAACATTTAGAGTAGCCGCAATTGTAAACTTCATCCTTACTCTCCTCACTTGAGAGTTTTTTACCTCTAATCTCAGTCATTGAACTAGGCCATAAAGATAGCACGGCTCTATTATACGACATTTCAAGTGTTTCTTACATGTTTCTAGTCACTTCCTGGACTATCCTAGTGTATTTTAAGAGTTTTACCAAAATTAGACACTTTTCCAGAAGTAGATACATGAATCTTCAGGATGTAAACTTTGTCATTAAGAAAATGCCAGGCAATTCAGCCTCAATTGTATATATAAACAGTATTCTCTTCATTGATCAGCCTCATACACATATTCTGAGCTTTAAAATCAGCAATTCCTCATGTTGGAAGCACTTTCTTTGGAAAAACAATATCTAGAGTAGCCGGAATTGTAAACATTATCATTACTCTCTTCATTTGAGAGTTTTATACCTCTAATCTCGGTGATTGAACTATGCCATCAGGATAGAACGGCTCGATTTACCAGTATTTAAACTGTTTCTTACATGTCACTAATCATTTCTGGGACTATCACTGTGTATTGTAAGAGTGTTACCAAAAGTAGACAGTTTTCCCAGAAGTATACACGTGAATCTTCAAGGGTTAAATTGTGCCATTCAGAAAACACCAGGCAATTCGGCCTCTGTTGTAAATATAAAAAGTATTCTCTTCATTTATCAGCTTCATACCCATATTCTGAGCTTTTGAAACGGAAATTCTTAATGTTTGATAGCACATTCTTCAGAAATACATCATCTAAAGTAGCCAGAATGGTAAACATTATCTGTACTCTCGTCACTACGCAGCATTCTATCTCTAATCTCCGTGATTGAACAAGAACATAAAGATAGAACGGCTCTATGTACCAGCATTTCAAGTGTTTCTTACAAGTTTCTAACCATTTCTCGGGACTATCATTGCGTATGTTTAGCGTTTTACCAAAAGTAGACAGTTTTCCTAGAAGTATACACAGGAATCTTCAAGGTTTCAATTGAGTCATTCAGAAAACGCCAGTCTAATCTGAATCACCTGTAAATAGAAACAGTATTCTCTTTATTTATCAGCTTCATACATATTCTGAGCTTTATAAACAGCAATTCTTAATGTTTGAAAACACCTTCCTTGGAAAAACAACATCTAGAGTAGCCGCAATTGTAAACTTCATCCTTACTCTCCTCAGTTGAGAGTTTGTTACCTCTAATCTCAGTGATTGAACTAGGCCATAAAGATAGCACGGCTCTATTATACAGCATTTCAAGTGTTTCTTACATGTTTCTAGTCACTTCCCGGGACTATCATAGTGTATTTTAAGAGTTTTACCATAATTAGACATTTTCCCAGAAGTAGATACATGAATCTTCAGGATGTAAACTTTGTCATTAAGAAAATGCCAGGCAATTCAACCTCAATTGTATATATAAACAGTATTCTCTTCATTGATCAGCCTCATACACATATTCTGATCTTTAAAAACAGCAATTCCTCATGTTGGAAGCACTTTCTTTGGAAAAACACCATCTAGAGTAGCCGGAATTGTAAACATTATCATTACTTTCTTCATTTCAGAGTTTTCTACCTGTAATCTCGGTGATTTAACTAGGCCATCAGGATAGAACGACTCTATTTACCCGTATTTAAACTGTTTCTTACATGTCTCTAATCATTTCTGGGACTATCATTGTGTATTTTAAGAGTTTTACGAAAAGTAGACAGTTTTCCCAGAAGTATACACATGAATCTTCAAGAGTTAAATTGTGCCATTCAGAAAACACCAGGCAATTCGGCCTCAGTTGTAAATATAAAAAGTATTCTCTTCATTTATCAGCTTCATACTTATATTCTCAGCTTTTTAAACGGAACTTCTTAATGTTTGAAAGCACATTTTTCAGAAATACATCATCTAAAGTAGCCAGAATGGTAAACATTATCTGTACACTCGTCACTATGCAGCATTCTATCTCTAATCTCCGTGATTGAACATGAACATAAAGATAGAACGGCTCTATGTACCAGCATTTCAAGTGTTTCTTACTTGTTTCTAGTCATTTCTCGCGACTATCATGGTGTATGTTAAGCGTTTTACCAAAAGTAGAGAGTTTTTCTAGAAGTATACACAGCAATCTTCAAGGTTTCAATTGAGTCATTCAGAAAACGCCAGTCTAATCACAATCACCTGTAAATAGAAACAGTATTCTCTTTATTTATTAGCTTCCTGCATATTCTGAGCTTTATAAACAGCAATTCTTAATGTTTGAAAGCACTTTTTTTGGAAAAACAACATTTAGAGTAGCCGCAATTGTAAACTTCATCCTTACTCTCCTCACTTGAGAGTTTTTTACCTCTAATCTCAGTCATTGAACTAGGCCATAAAGATAGCACGGCTCTATTATACGACATTTCAAGTGTTTCTTACATGTTTCTAGTCACTTCCTGGACTATCCTAGTGTATTTTAAGAGTTTTACCAAAATTAGACACTTTTCCAGAAGTAGATACATGAATCTTCAGGATGTAAACTTTGTCATTAAGAAAATGCCAGGCAATTCAGCCTCAATTGTATATATAAACAGTATTCTCTTCATTGATCAGCCTCATACACATATTCTGAGCTTTAAAATCAGCAATTCCTCATGTTGGAAGCACTTTCTTTGGAAAAACAATATCTAGAGTAGCCGGAATTGTAAACATTATCATTACTCTCTTCATTTGAGAGTTTTATACCTCTAATCTCGGTGATTGAACTATGCCATCAGGATAGAACGGCTCGATTTACCAGTATTTAAACTGTTTCTGACATGTCACTAATCATTTCTGGGACTATCACTGTGTATTGTAAGAGTGTTACCAAAAGTAGACAGTTTTCCCAGAAGTATACACGTGAATCTTCAAGGGTTAAATTGTGCCATTCAGAAAACACCAGGCAATTCGGCCTCTGTTGTAAATATAAAAAGTATTCTCTTCATTTATCAGCTTCATACCCATATTCTGAGCTTTTGAAACGGAAATTCTTAATGTTTGATAGCACATTCTTCAGAAATACATCATCTAAAGTAGCCAGAATGGTAAACATTATCTGTACTCTCGTCACTACGCAGCATTCTATCTCTAATCTCCGTGATTGAACAAGAACATAAAGTAAGAACGGCTCTATGTACCAGCATTTCAGATGTTTCTTACAAGTTTCTAATCATTTCTCGGGACTATCATTGCGTATGTTTAGCGTTTTACAAAAGGTAGACAGTTTTCCTGGAAGTATACACAGGAATCTTGAAGGTTTCAATTTAGTCATTCAGAAAACGCCAGTCTAATCAGAATCACCTGTAAATAGAAACAGTATTCTCTTTATTTATCAGCTTCCTAAATATTCTGAGCTTTATAAACAGCAATTCTTAATGTTTGAAAGCACTTTCCTTGGAAAAACAACATCTAGAGTAGCCGCAATTGTAAACTTCATCCTTACTCTCCTCAGTTTAGAGTTTGTTACCTCTAATCTCAGTGATTGAACTAGGCCATAAAGATAGCACGGCTCTATTATACAGCATTTCAAGTGTTTCTTACATGTTTCTAGTCACTTCCCGGGACTATCATAGTGTATTTCAAGAGTTTTACCATAATTAGACATTTTCCCAGAAGTAGATACATGAATCTTCAGGATGTAAACTTTGTCATTAAGAAAATGCCAGGCAATTCAACCTCAATTGTATATATAAACAGTATTCTCTTCATTGATCAGCCTCATACACATATTCTGATCTTTAAAAACAGCAATTCCTCATGTTGGAAGCACTTTCTTTGGAAAAACACCATCTAGAGTAGCCGGAATTGTAAACATTATCATTACTTTTTCATTTCAGAGTTTTCTACCTGTAATCTCGGTGATTTAACTAGGCCATCAGGATAGAACGACTCTATTTACCCGTATTTAAACTGTTTCTTACATGTCTCTAATCATTTCTGGGACAATCATTGTGTATTTTAAGAGTTTTACGAAAAGTAGACAGTTTTCCCAGAAGTATACACATGAATCTTCAAGAGTTAAATTGTGCCATTCAGAAAACACCAGGCAATTCGGCCTCAGTTGTAAATATAAAAAGTATTCTCTTCATTTATCAGCTTCATACTTATATTCTCAGCTTTTTAAACGGAACTTCTTAATGTTTGAAAGCACATTTTTCAGAAATACATCATCTAAAGTAGCCAGAATGGTAAACATTATCTGTACACTCGTCACTATGCAGCATTCTATCTCTAATCTCCGTGATTGAACATGAACATAAAGATAGAACGGCTCTATGTACCAGCATTTCAAGTGTTTCTTACTTGTTTCTAGTCATTTCTCGCGACTATCATGGTGTATGTTAAGCGTTTTACCAAAAGTAGAGAGTTTTTCTAGAAGTATACACAGCAATCTTCAAGGTTTCAATTGAGTCATTCAGAAAACGCCAGTCTAATCACAATCACCTGTAAATAGAAACAGTATTCTCTTTATTTATTAGCTTCCTGCATATTCTGAGCTTTATAAACAGCAATTCTTAATGTTTGAAAGCACTTTTTTTGGAAAAACAACATTTAGAGTAGCCGCAATTGTAAACTTCATCCTTACTCTCCTCACTTGAGAGTTTTTTACCTCTAATCTCAGTCATTGAACTAGGCCATAAAGATAGCACGGCTCTATTATACGACATTTCAAGTGTTTCTTACATGTTTCTAGTCACTTCCTGGACTATCCTAGTGTATTTTAAGAGTTTTACCAAAATTAGACACTTTTCCAGAAGTAGATACATGAATCTTCAGGATGTAAACTTTGTCATTAAGAAAATGCCAGGCAATTCAGCCTCAATTGTATATATAAACAGTATTCTCTTCATTGATCAGCCTCATACACATATTCTGAGCTTTAAAATCAGCAATTCCTCATGTTGGAAGCACTTTCTTTGGAAAAACAATATCTAGAGTAGCCGGAATTGTAAACATTATCATTACTCTCTTCATTTGAGAGTTTTATACCTCTAATCTCGGTGATTGAACTATGCCATCAGGATAGAACGGCTCGATTTACCAGTATTTAAACTGTTTCTTACATGTCACTAATCATTTCTGGGACTATCACTGTGTATTGTAAGAGTGTTACCAAAAGTAGACAGTTTTCCCAGAAGTATACACGTGAATCTTCAAGGGTTAAATTGTGCCATTCAGAAAACACCAGGCAATTCGGCCTCTGTTGTAAATATAAAAAGTATTCTCTTCATTTATCAGCTTCATACCCATATTCTGAGCTTTTGAAACGGAAATTCTTAATGTTTGATAGCACATTCTTCAGAAATACATCATCTAAAGTAGCCAGAATGGTAAACATTATCTGTACTCTCGTCACTACGCAGCATTCTATCTCTAATCTCCGTGATTGAACAAGAACATAAAGAAAGAACGGCTCTATGTACCAGCATTTCAGGTGTTTCTTACAAGTTTCTAATCATTTCTCGGGACTATCATTGCGTATGTTTAGCGTTTTACAAAAGGTAGACAGTTTTCCTGGAAGTATACACAGGAATCTTGAAGGTTTCAATTTAGTCATTCAGAAAACGCCAGTCTAATCAGAATCACCTGTAAATAGAAACAGTATTCTCTTTATTTATCAGCTTCCTAAATATTCTGAGCTTTATAAACAGCAATTCTTAATGTTTGAAAGCACTTTCCTTGGAAAAACAACATCTAGAGTAGCCGCAATTGTAAACTTCATCCTTACTCTCCTCAGTTTAGAGTTTGTTACCTCTAATCTCAGTGATTGAACTAGGCCATAAAGATAGCACGGCTCTATTATACAGCATTTCAAGTGTTTCTTACATGTTTCTAGTCACTTCCCGGGACTATCATAGTGTATTTCAAGAGTTTTACCATAATTAGACATTTTCCCAGAAGTAGATACATGAATCTTCAGGATGTAAACTTTGTCATTAAGAAAATGCCAGGCAATTCAACCTCAATTGTATATATAAACAGTATTCTCTTCATTGATCAGCCTCATACACATATTCTGATCTTTAAAAACAGCAATTCCTCATGTTGGAAGCACTTTCTTTGGAAAAACACCATCTAGAGTAGCCGGAATTGTAAACATTATCATTACTTTCTTCATTTCAGAGTTTTCTACCTGTAATCTCGGTGATTTAACTAGGCCATCAGGATAGAACGACTCTATTTACCCGTATTTAAACTGTTTCTTACATGTCTCTAATCATTTCTGGGACTATCATTGTGTATTTTAAGAGTTTTACGAAAAGTAGACAGTTTTCCCAGAAGTATACACATGAATCTTCAAGAGTTAAATTGTGCCATTCAGAAAACACCAGGCAATTCGGCCTCAGTTGTAAATATAAAAAGTATTCTCTTCATTTATCAGCTTCATACTTATATTCTCAGCTTTTTAAACGGAACTTCTTAATGTTTGAAAGCACATTTTTCAGAAATACATCATCTAAAGTAGCCAGAATGGTAAACATTATCTGTACACTCGTCACTATGCAGCATTCTATCTCTAATCTCCGTGATTGAACATGAACATAAAGATAGAACGGCTCTATGTACCAGCATTTCAAGTGTTTCTTACTTGTTTCTAGTCATTTCTCGCGACTATCATGGTGTATGTTAAGCGTTTTACCAAAAGTAGAGAGTTTTTCTAGAAGTATACACAGCAATCTTCAAGGTTTCAATTGAGTCATTCAGAAAACGCCAGTCTAATCACAATCACCTGTAAATAGAAACAGTATTCTCTTTATTTATTAGCTTCCTGCATATTCTGAGCTTTATAAACAGCAATTCTTAATGTTTGAAAGCACTTTTTTTGGAAAAACAACATTTAGAGTAGCCGCAATTGTAAACTTCATCCTTACTCTCCTCACTTGAGAGTTTTTTACCTCTAATCTCAGTCATTGAACTAGGCCATAAAGATAGCACGGCTCTATTATACGACATTTCAAGTGTTTCTTACATGTTTCTAGTCACTTCCTGGACTATCCTAGTGTATTTTAAGAGTTTTACCAAAATTAGACACTTTTCCAGAAGTAGATACATGAATCTTCAGGATGTAAACTTTGTCATTAAGAAAATGCCAGGCAATTCAGCCTCAATTGTATATATAAACAGTATTCTCTTCATTGATCAGCCTCATACACATATTCTGAGCTTTAAAATCAGCAATTCCTCATGTTGGAAGCACTTTCTTTGGAAAAACAATATCTAGAGTAGCCGGAATTGTAAACATTATCATTACTCTCTTCATTTGAGAGTTTTATACCTCTAATCTCGGTGATTGAACTATGCCATCAGGATAGAACGGCTCGATTTACCAGTATTTAAACTGTTTCTTACATGTCACTAATCATTTCTGGGACTATCACTGTGTATTGTAAGAGTGTTACCAAAAGTAGACAGTTTTCCCAGAAGTATACACGTGAATCTTCAAGGGTTAAATTGTGCCATTCAGAAAACACCAGGCAATTCGGCCTCTGTTGTAAATATAAAAAGTATTCTCTTCATTTATCAGCTTCATACCCATATTCTGAGCTTTTGAAACGGAAATTCTTAATGTTTGATAGCACATTCTTCAGAAATACATCATCTAAAGTAGCCAGAATGGTAAACATTATCTGTACTCTCGTCACTACGCAGCATTCTATCTCTAATCTCCGTGATTGAACAAGAACATAAAGAAAGAACGGCTCTATGTACCAGCATTTCAGGTGTTTCTTACAAGTTTCTAATCATTTCTCGGGACTATCATTGCGTATGTTTAGCGTTTTACAAAAGGTAGACAGTTTTCCTGGAAGTATACACAGGAATCTTGAAGGTTTCAATTTAGTCATTCAGAAAACGCCAGTCTAATCAGAATCACCTGTAAATAGAAACAGTATTCTCTTTATTTATCAGCTTCCTAAATATTCTGAGCTTTATAAACAGCAATTCTTAATGTTTGAAAGCACTTTCCTTGGAAAAACAACATCTAGAGTAGCCGCAATTGTAAACTTCATCCTTACTCTCCTCAGTTTAGAGTTTGTTACCTCTAATCTCAGTGATTGAACTAGGCCATAAAGATAGCACGGCTCTATTATACAGCATTTCAAGTGTTTCTTACATGTTTCTAGTCACTTCCCGGGACTATCATAGTGTATTTCAAGAGTTTTACCATAATTAGACATTTTCCCAGAAGTAGATACATGAATCTTCAGGATGTAAACTTTGTCATTAAGAAAATGCCAGGCAATTCAACCTCAATTGTATATATAAACAGTATTCTCTTCATTGATCAGCCTCATACACATATTCTGATCTTTAAAAACAGCAATTCCTCATGTTGGAAGCACTTTCTTTGGAAAAACACCATCTAGAGTAGCCGGAATTGTAAACATTATCATTACTTTCTTCATTTCAGAGTTTTCTACCTGTAATCTCGGTGATTTAACTAGGCCATCAGGATAGAACGACTCTATTTACCCGTATTTAAACTGTTTCTTACATGTCTCTAATCATTTCTGGGACTATCATTGTGTATTTTAAGAGTTTTACGAAAAGTAGACAGTTTTCCCAGAAGTATACACATGAATCTTCAAGAGTTAAATTGTGCCATTCAGAAAACACCAGGCAATTCGGCCTCAGTTGTAAATATAAAAAGTATTCTCTTCATTTATCAGCTTCATACTTATATTCTCAGCTTTTTAAACGGAACTTCTTAATGTTTGATTGCACATTCTTCAGAAATATGTCATCTAAAGTAGCCAGAATGGTAAACATTATCTGTACTCTCGTCACTATGCAGCATTCTATATCTAATCTCTGTGCTTGAACATCAACATAAAGATAGAACGGATCTATGTACCAGCATTTCAAGTGTTTCTTACATGTTTCTAATCATTTCTCCGGACTATCATGGTGTATGTTAAGCGTTTAACCAAAAGTAGACAGTATTCCTAGAAGTATACCCAGGAATCTTGAAGGTTTCAATTGAGTCATTCGGAAAACGCCAGTCTAATTAGAATCACTAGTAAATATAAACAGTATTCTCTTTATTTATCAGCTTTCTACATATGCTGAGTTTTATAAACAGCAATTCTTAATGTTGGAAAGCACATTCTTCGGAAATATGCAATCCAAAGTAGCCAGAATGGTAAACATTATCTGTACTCTCGTCATTTCGCAGCATTCTATCTCTAATCTCCGTGATTGAACATGAACATAAAGATAGAACGGCTCTATGTACCAGCATTTCAAGTGTTTCTTACATGTTTCTAATCATTTCTCCTGACTATCATGGTGTATGTTAAGCTTTTAACCAAAAGTAGACAGTTTTCCTAGAAGTATACCCAGGAATCTTGAAGGTTTCAATTGAGTCATTCGGAAAACGCCAGTCTAATTAGAATCACTAGTAAATATAAACAGTATTCTCTTTATTTATCAGCTTCCTACATATTCTGAGCTTTATAAACAGCAATTCTTAATGTTTGAAAGCACATTCTTCGGAAATATATCATCTAAAGTAGCCAGAATGGTAAATATTATCTGTACTCTGGTCACTATGAAGCATTCTATCTCTAATATCCGTGATTGAACATAAACATAAAGATAGAACGGCTCTATGTACCAGCCTTTCAAGTGTTTCTTACAAGTTTCTAATCATTTCTCGGGACTATCATTGCGTATGTTAAGCGTTTTACCAAAAGTAGACAGTTTTTCTAGAAGTATACACAGGAATCTTCAAGGTTTCAAATGAGTCATTCAGAAAACGCCAGTCTAATTACAATCACCTGTAAAAAGCAACAGTATTCTCTTTATTTATCACCTTCCTACATATTCTGAGCTTTATAAACAGCAATTCTTAATGTTTGAAAGCACATTCTTCGGAAATATGTCATCTAAAGTAGCCAGAATGGTAAATATTATCTGTACTCTCGTCACTATGCAGCATTCTATCTTTAATATCCGTGATTGAACAAAAACAGAAAGATAGAACGGCTCTATGTACCAGCATTTCAAGTGTTTCTTACATGTTTCTAATCATTTCTCGGGACTATCATTGCGTATGTTAAGCGTTTTACCAAAAGTAGCGAGTTTTTCTAGAAGTATACACAGCAATCTTCAAGGTTTCAATTGAGTCATTCAGAAAACGCCAGTCTAATCAGAATCACCTGTAAATAGAAACAGTATTCTCTTTATTTATCAGCTTCCTACATATTCTGAGCTTTATAAACAGCAATTCTTAATGTTTGAAAGCACTTTCCTTGGAAAAACAACATCTAGAGTAGCCGCAATTGTAAACTTCATCCTTCCTCTCCTCACTTGAGAGTTTTTTACCTCTAATCTCAGTCATTGAACTAGGCCATAAAGATAGCACGGCTCTATTATACGGCATTTCAAGTGTTTCTTACATGTTTCTAGTCACTTCCTGGACTATCCTAGTGTATTTTAAGAGTTTTTCCAAAATTAGACATTTTTCCAGAAGTAGATACATGAATCTTCAGGATGTAAACTTTGTCATTAAGAAAATGCCAGGCAATTCAGCCTCAATTGTAAATACAAACAGTATTCTCTTCATTGATCAGCCTCATACACATACTCTGAGCTTTAAAAACAGAAATTCCTCATGTTGGAAGCACTTTCTTTGGAAAAACACCATCTAGAGTAGCCGGAATTGTAAACATTATCATTACTCTCTTCATTTGAGAGTTTTCTACCTCTAATCTCGGTGATTGAACTAGGTCATCAGGATAGAAAGGCTCTATTTGCCCGTATTTAAACTGTTTCTTACATGTCTCTAATCATTTCTGGGACTATCATTGTGTATTTTTAGAGTTTTACCAAAAGTAGACAGTTTTCCCAGAAGTATACACATGAATCTTCAAGAGTTAAATTGTGCCATTCAGAAAACGCCAGGCAATTCGGCCTCAGTTGTGAATATAAAAAGTATTCTCTTCATTTCTCAGCTTCATACCCATATTCTCAGCTTTTTAAACAAAAATTCTTAATGTTTGAAAGCACGTTCTTCGGAAATACATCATCTAAAGTAGCCAGAATGGTAAACATTATCTGTACTCTCGTCACTATGCAGCATTCTATCTCTAATCTCCGTGACTGAACATGAACATAAAGATAGAACGGCTCTATGTACCAGCATTTCAACTGTTTCTTACATGTTTCTAGTCATTTCTCGCGACTATCATGGTGTACGTTAAGCGTTTTACCAAAAGTAGACAGTTTTCCTAGAAGTATACACAGGAATCTTCATGATTTGAAATGAGTCATTCAGAAATCGCCAGTCTAATCAGAATCATGTGTAAATAGAAACAGTATTCTCTTTATTTATCAGCTTCCTACATATTCTGAGCTTTATAAACAGCAATTCTTAATGTTTTAAAGCACATTCTTCGGAAATATGTCATCTAAAGTAGCCAGAATGGTAAATATTATCTGTACTCTCGTCACTATGCAGCATTCTATCTCTAATATCCGTGATTGAACATAAACATAAAGATAGAACGGCTCTATGTACCAGCATTTCAAGTGTTTCTTACATGTTTCTAATCATTTCTCGGGACTGTCATGGTGTATGTTAAGCGTTTAACCTAAAGTAGACAGTTTTCCTAGAAGAATACACAGGAATCTTCAAGGTTTCAAATGAGTCATTCAGAAAACGCCAGTCTAATCACAATCACCTGTAAATAGAAACAGTATTCTCTTTATTTATCAGCTTCCTACATATTCTGAGCTTTATAAACACTAATTCTTAATGTTTGAAAGCACATTCTTCGGAAATATGTCATCTAAAGTAGCCAGATTGGTAAACATTATCTGTACTCTCGTCACTATGCAGCATTCTATCTCTAATATCCGTGATTGAACATAAACATAAAGATAGAACGGCTCTATGTACCAGCCTTTCAAGTGTTTCTTACAAATTTCTAATCATTTCTCGGGACTATCATTGCGTATGTTAAGCGTTTTACCAAAAGTAGACAGTTTTCCTAGAAGTATACACAGGAATCTTCAAGGTTTCAAATGAGTCATTCAGAAAACGCCAGTCTAATTACAATCACCTGTAAAAAGCAACAGTATTCTCTTTATTTATCACCTTCCTACATATTCTGAGCTTTATAAACAGCAATTCTTAATGTTTGAAAGCACATTCTTCGGAAATATGTCATCTAAAGTAGCCAGAATGGTAAATATTATCTGTACTCTCGTCACTATGCAGCATTCTATCTCTAATATCCGTGATTGAACATAAACATAAAGATAGAACGGCTCTATGTACCAGCATTTCAAGTGTTTCTTACATGTTTCTAATCATTTCTCGGGACTGTCATGGTGTATGTTAAGCGTTTAACCAAAAGTACACAGTTTTCCTAGAAGAATACACAGGAATCTTCAAGGTTTCAAATGAGTCATTCAGAAAACGCCAGTCTAATCACAATCACCTGTAAATAGAAACAGTATTCTCTTTATTTATCAGCTTCCTACATATTCTGAGCTTTATAAACACTAATTCTTAATGTTTGAAAGCACATTCTTCGGAAATATGTCATCTAAAGTAGCCAGAATGGTAAATATTATCTGTACTCTCGTCACTATGCAGCATTCTATCTCTAATATCCGTGATTGAACATAAACATAAAGATAGAACGGCTCTATGTACCAGCCTTTCAAGTGTTTCTTACAAATTTCTAATCATTTCTCGGGACTATCATTGCGTATGTTAAGCGTTTTACCAAAAGTAGACAGTTTTTCTAGAAGTATACACAGGAATCTTCAAGGTTTCAAATGAGTCATTCAGAAAACGCCAGTCTAATTACAATCACCTGTAAAAAGCAACAGTATTCTCTTTATTTATCACCTTCCTACATATTCTGAGCTTTATAAACAGCAATTCTTAATGTTTGAAAGCACATTCTTCGGAAATATGTCATCTAAAGTAGCCAGAATGGTAAATATTATCTGTACTCTGGTCACTATGCAGCATTCTATCTCTAATATCCGTGATTGAACAAAAACATAAAGATAGAACGGCTCTATGTACCAGCATTTCAAGTGTTTCTTACAAGTTTCTAATCATTTCTCGGGACTATCATTGCGTATGTTAAGCGTTTTACCAAAAGTAGCGAGTTTTTCTAGAAGTATACACAGCAATCTTCAAGGTTTCAATTGAGTCATTCAGAAAACGCCAGTCTAATCAGAATCACCTGTAAATAGAAACAGTATTCTCTTTATTTATCAGCTTCCTACATATTCTGTGCTTTATAAACAGCAATTCTTAATGTTTGAAAGCACTTTCCTTGGAAAAACAACATCTAGAGTAGCCGCAATTGTAAACTTCATCCTTCCTCTCCTCACTTGAGAGTTTTTTACCTCTAATCTCAGTCATTGAACTAGGCCATAAAGATAGCACGGCTCTATTATACGGCATTTCAAGTGTTTCTTACATGTTTCTAGTCACTTCCTGGACTATCCTAGTGTATTTTAAGAGTTTTTCCAAAATTAGACATTTTTCCAGAAGTAGATACATGAATCTTCAGGATGTAAACTTTGTCATTAAGAAAATGCCAGGCAATTCAGCCTCAATTGTAAATACAAACAGTATTCTCTTCATTGATCAGCCTCATACACATACTCTGAGCTTTAAAAACAGAAATTCCTCATGTTGGAAGCACTTTCTTTGGAAAAACACCATCTAGAGTAGCCGGAATTGTAAACATTATCATTACTCTCTTCATTTGAGAGTTTTCTACCTCTAATCTCGGTGATTGAACTAGGCCATCAGGATAGAAAGGCTCTATTTCCCCGTATTTAAACTGTTTCTTACATGTCTCTAATCATTTCTGGGACTATCATTGTGTATTTTTAGAGTTTTACCAAAAGTAGACAGTTTTCCCAGAAGTATACACATGAATCTTCAAGAGTTAAATTGTGCCATTCAGAAAACGCCAGGCAATTCGGCCTCAGTTGTGAATATAAAAAGTATTCTCTTCATTTCTCAGCTTCATACCCATATTCTCAGCTTTTTAAACGGAAATTCTTAATGTTTGAAAGCACTTTCTTCGGAAATACATCATCTAAAGTAGCCAGAATGGTAAACATTATCTGTACTCTCGTCACTATGCAGCATTCTATCTCTACTCTCCGTGACTGAACATGAACATAAAGATAGAACGGCTCTATGTACCAGCATTTCAACTGTTTCTTACATGTTTCTAGTCATTTCTCGCGACTATCATGGTGTACGTTAAGCGTTTTACCAAAAGTAGACAGTTTTCCTAGAAGTATACACAGGAATCTTCAAGATTTGAAATGAGTCATTCAGAAAACGCCAGTCTAATCAGAATCATGTGTAAATAGAAACAGTATTCTCTTTATTTATCAGCTTCCTACATATTCTGAGCTTTATAAACAGCAATTCTTAATGTTTTAAAGCACATTCTTCGGAAATATGTCATCTAAAGTAGCCAGAATGGTAAATATTATCTGTACTCTCGTCACTATGCAGCATTCTATCTCTAATATCCGTGATTGAACATAAACATAAAGATAGAACGGCTCTATGTACCAGCATTTCAAGTGTTTCTTACATGTTTCTAATCATTTCTCGGGACTGTCATGGTGTATGTTAAGCGTTTAACCTAAAGTAGACAGTTTTCCTAGAAGAATACACAGGAATCTTCAAGGTTTCAAATGAGTCATTCAGAAAACGCCAGTCTAATCACAATCACCTGTAAATAGAAACAGTATTCTCTTTATTTATCAGCTTCCTACATATTCTGAGCTTTATAAACACTAATTCTTAATGTTTGAAAGCACATTCTTCGGAAATATGTCATCTAAAGTAGCCAGATTGGTAAACATTATCTGTACTCTCGTCACTATGCAGCATTCTATCTCTAATATCCGTGATTGAACATAAACATAAAGATAGAACGGCTCTATGTACCAGCCTTTCAAGTGTTTCTTACAAATTTCTAATCATTTCTCGGGACTATCATTGCGTATGTTAAGCGTTTTACCAAAAGTAGACAGTTTTCCTAGAAGTATACACAGGAATCTTCAAGGTTTCAAATGAGTCATTCAGAAAACGCCAGTCTAATTACAATCACCTGTAAAAAGCAACAGTATTCTCTTTATTTATCACCTTCCTACATATTCTGAGCTTTATAAACAGCAATTCTTAATGTTTGAAAGCACATTCTTCGGAAATATGTCATCTAAAGTAGCCAGAATGGTAAATATTATCTGTACTCTCGTCACTATGCAGCATTCTATCTCTAATATCCGTGATTGAACATAAACATAAAGATAGAACGGCTCTATGTACCAGCATTTCAAGTGTTTCTTACAAGTTTCTAATCATTTCTCGGGACTGTCATGGTGTATGTTAAGCGTTTAACCAAAAGTACACAGTTTTCCTAGAAGAATACACAGGAATCTTCAAGGTTTCAAATGAGTCATTCAGAAAACGCCAGTCTAATCACAATCACCTGTAAATAGAAACAGTATTCTCTTTATTTATCAGCTTCCTACATATTCTGAGCTTTATAAACAGCAATTCTTAATGTTTGAAAGCACTTTCCTTGGAAAAACAACATCTAGAGTAGCCGCAATTGTAAACTTCATCCTTCCTCTCCTCACTTGAGAGTTTTTTACCTCTAATCTCAGTCATTGAACTAGGCCATAAAGATAGCACGGCTCTATTATACGGCATTTCAAGTGTTTCTTACATGTTTCTAGTCACTTCCTGGACTATCCTAGTGTATTTTAAGAGTTTTTCCAAAATTAGACATTTTTCCAGAAGTAGATACATGAATCTTCAGGATGTAAACTTTGTCATTAAGAAAATGCCAGGCAATTCAGCCTCAATTGTAAATACAAACAGTATTCTCTTCATTGATCAGCCTCATACACATACTCTGAGCTTTAAAAACAGAAATTCCTCATGTTGGAAGCACTTTCTTTGGAAAAACACCATCTAGAGTAGCCGGAATTGTAAACATTATCATTACTCTCTTCATTTGAGAGTTTTCTACCTCTAATCTCGGTGATTGAACTAGGCCATCAGGATAGAAAGGCTCTATTTGCCCGTATTTAAACTGTTTCTTACATGTCTCTAATCATTTCTGGGACTATCATTGTGTATTTTTAGAGTTTTACCAAAAGTAGACAGTTTTCCCAGAAGTATACACATGAATCTTCAAGAGTTAAATTGTGCCATTCAGAAAACGCCAGGCAATTCGGCCTCAGTTGTGAATATAAAAAGTATTCTCTTCATTTCTCAGCTTCATACCCATATTCTCAGCTTTTTAAACGGAAATTCTTAATGTTTGAAAGCACTTTCTTCGGAAATACATCATCTAAAGTAGCCAGAATGGTAAACATTATCTGTACTCTCGTCACTATGCAGCATTCTATCTCTACTCTCCGTGACTGAACATGAACATAAAGATAGAACGGCTCTATGTACCAGCATTTCAACTGTTTCTTACATGTTTCTAGTCATTTCTCGCGACTATCATGGTGTACGTTAAGCGTTTTACCAAAAGTAGACAGTTTTCCTAGAAGTATACACAGGAATCTTCAAGATTTGAAATGAGTCATTCAGAAAACGCCAGTCTAATCAGAATCATGTGTAAATAGAAACAGTATTCTCTTTATTTATCAGCTTCCTACATATTCTGAGCTTTATAAACAGCAATTCTTAATGTTTTAAAGCACATTCTTCGGAAATATGTCATCTAAAGTAGCCAGAATGGTAAATATTATCTGTACTCTCGTCACTATGCAGCATTCTATCTCTAATATCCGTGATTGAACATAAACATAAAGATAGAACGGCTCTATGTACCAGCATTTCAAGTGTTTCTTACATGTTTCTAATCATTTCTCGGGACTGTCATGGTGTATGTTAAGCGTTTAACCTAAAGTAGACAGTTTTCCTAGAAGAATACACAGGAATCTTCAAGGTTTCAAATGAGTCATTCAGAAAACGCCAGTCTAATCACAATCACCTGTAAATAGAAACAGTATTCTCTTTATTTATCAGCTTCCTACATATTCTGAGCTTTATAAACACTAATTCTTAATGTTTGAAAGCACATTCTTCGGAAATATGTCATCTAAAGTAGCCAGATTGGTAAACATTATCTGTACTCTCGTCACTATGCAGCATTCTATCTCTAATATCCGTGATTGAACATAAACATAAAGATAGAACGGCTCTATGTACCAGCCTTTCAAGTGTTTCTTACAAATTTCTAATCATTTCTCGGGACTATCATTGCGTATGTTAAGCGTTTTACCAAAAGTAGACAGTTTTCCTAGAAGTATACACAGGAATCTTCAAGGTTTCAAATGAGTCATTCAGAAAACGCCAGTCTAATTACAATCACCTGTAAAAAGCAACAGTATTCTCTTTATTTATCACCTTCCTACATATTCTGAGCTTTATAAACAGCAATTCTTAATGTTTGAAAGCACATTCTTCGGAAATATGTCATCTAAAGTAGCCAGAATGGTAAATATTATCTGTACTCTCGTCACTATGCAGCATTCTATCTCTAATATCCGTGATTGAACATAAACATAAAGATAGAACGGCTCTATGTACCAGCATTTCAAGTGTTTCTTACAAGTTTCTAATCATTTCTCGGGACTGTCATGGTGTATGTTAAGCGTTTAACCAAAAGTACACAGTTTTCCTAGAAGAATACACAGGAATCTTCAAGGTTTCAAATGAGTCATTCAGAAAACGCCAGTCTAATCACAATCACCTGTAAATAGAAACAGTATTCTCTTTATTTATCAGCTTCCTACATATTCTGAGCTTTATAAACAGCAATTCTTAATGTTTGAAAGCACTTTCCTTGGAAAAACAACATCTAGAGTAGCCGCAATTGTAAACTTCATCCTTCCTCTCCTCACTTGAGAGTTTTTTACCTCTAATCTCAGTCATTGAACTAGGCCATAAAGATAGCACGGCTCTATTATACGGCATTTCAAGTGTTTCTTACATGTTTCTAGTCACTTCCTGGACTATCCTAGTGTATTTTAAGAGTTTTTCCAAAATTAGACATTTTTCCAGAAGTAGATACATGAATCTTCAGGATGTAAACTTTGTCATTAAGAAAATGCCAGGCAATTCAGCCTCAATTGTAAATACAAACAGTATTCTCTTCATTGATCAGCCTCATACACATACTCTGAGCTTTAAAAACAGAAATTCCTCATGTTGGAAGCACTTTCTTTGGAAAAACACCATCTAGAGTAGCCGGAATTGTAAACATTATCATTACTCTCTTCATTTGAGAGTTTTCTACCTCTAATCTCGGTGATTGAACTAGGCCATCAGGATAGAAAGGCTCTATTTGCCCGTATTTAAACTGTTTCTTACATGTCTCTAATCATTTCTGGGACTATCATTGTGTATTTTTAGAGTTTTACCAAAAGTAGACAGTTTTCCCAGAAGTATACACATGAATCTTCAAGAGTTAAATTGTGCCATTCAGAAAACGCCAGGCAATTCGGCCTCAGTTGTGAATATAAAAAGTATTCTCTTCATTTCTCAGCTTCATACCCATATTCTCAGCTTTTTAAACGGAAATTCTTAATGTTTGAAAGCACTTTCTTCGGAAATACATCATCTAAAGTAGCCAGAATGGTAAACATTATCTGTACTCTCGTCACTATGCAGCATTCTATCTCTACTCTCCGTGACTCAACATGAACATAAAGATAGAACGGCTCTATGTACCAGCATTTCAACTGTTTCTTACATGTTTCTAGTCATTTCTCGCGACTATCATGGTGTACGTTAAGCGTTTTACCAAAAGTAGACAGTTTTCCTAGAAGTATACACAGGAATCTTCAAGATTTGAAATGAGTCATTCAGAAAACGCCAGTCTAATCAGAATCATGTGTAAATAGAAACAGTATTCTCTTTATTTATCAGCTTCCTACATATTCTGAGCTTTATAAACAGCAATTCTTAATGTTTTAAAGCACATTCTTCGGAAATATGTCATCTAAAGTAGCCAGAATGGTAAATATTATCTGTACTCTCGTCACTATGCAGCATTCTATCTCTACTCTCCGTGACTGAACATGAACATAAAGATAGAACGGCTCTATGTACCAGCATTTCAAGTGTTTCTTACATGTTTCTAATCATTTCTCGGGACTGTCATGGTGTATGTTAAGCGTTTAACCAAAAGTAGACAGTTTTCCTAGAAGAATACACAGGAATCTTCAAGGTTTCAAATGAGTCATTCAGAAAACGCCAGTCTAATCACAATCACCTGTAAATAGAAACAGTATTCTCTTTATTTATCAGCTTCCTACATATTCTGAGCTTTATAAACAGCAATTCTTAATGTTTGAAAGCACATTCTTCGGAAATATGTCATCTAAAGTAGCCAGAATGGTAAACATTATCTGTACTCTCGTCACTATGCAGCATTCTATCTCTAATATCCGTGATTGAATATAAACATAAAGATAGAACGGCTCTATGTACCAGCCTTTCAAGTGTTTCTTACAAGTTTCTAATCATTTCTCGGGACTATCATTGCGTATGTTAAGCGTTTTACCAAAACTAGACAGTTTTTCTAGAAGTATACACAGGAATCTTCAAGGTTTCAAATGAGTCATTCAGAAAACGCCAGTCTAATTACAATCACCTGTAAAAAGAAACAGTATTCTCTTTATTTATCACCTTCCTACATATTCTGAGCTTTATAAACAGCAATTCTTAATGTTTTAAAGCACATTCTTCGAAATATGTCATCTAATGTAGCCAGAATGGTAAATATTATCTGTACTCTCGTCACTATGCAGCATTCTATCTCTAATATCCGTGATTGAACAAAAACATAAAGATAGAACGGCTCTATGTACCAGCATTTCAAGTGTTTCTTACATGTTTCTAATCATTTCTCGGGACTATCATTGCGTATGTTAAGCGTTTTACCAAAAGTAGCGAGTTTTTCTAGAAGTATCCACAGCAATCTTCAAGGTTTCAATTGAGTCATTCAGAAAACGCCAGTCTAATCAGAATCACCTGTAAATAGAAACAGTATTCTCTTTATTTATCAGCTTCCTACATATTCTGAGCTTTATAAACAGCAATTCTTAATGTTTGAAAGCACTTTCCTTGGAAAAACAACATCTAGAGTAGCCGCAATTGTAAACTTCATCCTTCCTCTCCTCACTTGAGAGTTTTTTACCTCTAATCTCAGTCATTGAACTAGGCCATAAAGATAGCACGGCTCTATTATACGGCATTTCAAGTGTTTCTTACATGTTTCTAGTCACTTCCTGGACTATCCTAGTGTATTTTAAGAGTTTTTCCAAAATTAGACATTTTTCCAGAAGTAGATACATGAATCTTCAGGATGTAAACTTTGTCATTAAGAAAATGCCAGGCAATTCAGCCTCAATTGTAAATACAAACAGTATTCTCTTCATTGATCAGCCTCATACACATACTCTGAGCTTTAAAAACAGAAATTCCTCATGTTGGAAGCACTTTCTTTGGAAAAACACCATCTAGAGTAGCCGGAATTGTAAACATTATCATTACTCTCTTCATTTGAGAGTTTTCTACCTCTAATCTCGGTGATTGAACTAGGCCATCAGGATAGAAAGGCTCTATTTGCCCGTATTTAAACTGTTTCTTACATGTCTCTAATCATTTCTGGGACTATCATTGTGTATTTTTAGAGTTTTACCAAAAGTAGACAGTTTTCCCAGAAGTATACACATGAATCTTCAAGAGTTAAATTGTGCCATTCAGAAAACGCCAGGCAATTCGGCCTCAGTTGTGAATATAAAAAGTATTCTCTTCATTTCTCAGCTTCATACCCATATTCTCAGCTTTTTAAACGGAAATTCTTAATGTTTGAAAGCACTTTCTTCGGAAATACATCATCTAAAGTAGCCAGAATGGTAAACATTATCTGTACTCTCGTCACTATGCAGCATTCTATCTCTACTCTCCGTGACTCAACATGAACATAAAGATAGAACGGCTCTATGTACCAGCATTTCAACTGTTTCTTACATGTTTCTAGTCATTTCTCGCGACTATCATGGTGTACGTTAAGCGTTTTACCAAAAGTAGACAGTTTTCCTAGAAGTATACACAGGAATCTTCAAGATTTGAAATGAGTCATTCAGAAAACGCCAGTCTAATCAGAATCATGTGTAAATAGAAACAGTATTCTCTTTATTTATCAGCTTCCTACATATTCTGAGCTTTATAAACAGCAATTCTTAATGTTTTAAAGCACATTCTTCGGAAATATGTCATCTAAAGTAGCCAGAATGGTAAATATTATCTGTACTCTCGTCACTATGCAGCATTCTATCTCTACTCTCCGTGACTGAACATGAACATAAAGATAGAACGGCTCTATGTACCAGCATTTCAAGTGTTTCTTACATGTTTCTAATCATTTCTCGGGACTGTCATGGTGTATGTTAAGCGTTTAACCAAAAGTAGACAGTTTTCCTAGAAGAATACACAGGAATCTTCAAGGTTTCAAATGAGTCATTCAGAAAACGCCAGTCTAATCACAATCACCTGTAAATAGAAACAGTATTCTGTTTATTTATCAGCTTCCTACATATTCTGAGCTTTATAAACAGCAATTCTTAATGTTTGAAAGCACATTCTTCGGAAATATGTCATCTAAAGTAGCCAGAATGGTAAACATTATCTGTACTCTCGTCACTATGCAGCATTCTATCTCTAATATCCGTGATTGAATATAAACATAAAGATAGAACGGCTCTATGTACCAGCCTTTCAAGTGTTTCTTACAAGTTTCTAATCATTTCTCGGGACTATCATTGCGTATGTTAAGCGTTTTACCAAAACTAGACAGTTTTTCTAGAAGTATACACAGGAATCTTCAAGGTTTCAAATGAGTCATTCAGAAAACGCCAGTCTAATTACAATCACCTGTAAAAAGAAACAGTATTCTCTTTATTTATCACCTTCCTACATATTCTGAGCTTTATAAACAGCAATTCTTAATGTTTTAAAGCACATTCTTCGAAATATGTCATCTAATGTAGCCAGAATGGTAAATATTATCTGTACTCTCGTCACTATGCAGCATTCTATCTCTAATATCCGTGATTGAACAAAAACATAAAGATAGAACGGCTCTATGTACCAGCATTTCAAGTGTTTCTTACATGTTTCTAATCATTTCTCGGGACTGTCATGGTGTATGTTAAGCGTTTAACCAAAAGTAGACAGTTTTCCTAGAAGAATACACAGGAATCTTCAAGGTTTCAAATGAGTCATTCAGAAAACGCCAGTCTAATCACAATCACCTGTAAATAGAAACAGTATTCTCTTTATTTATCAGCTTCCTACATATTCTGAGCTTTATAAACAGCAATTCTTAATGTTTGAAAGCACATTCTTCGGAAATATGTCATCTAAAGTAGCCAGAATGGTAAACATTATCTGTACTCTCGTCACTATGCAGCATTCTATCTCTAATATCCGTGATTGAATATAAACATAAAGATAGAACGGCTCTATGTACCAGCCTTTCAAGTGTTTCTTACAAGTTTCTAATCATTTCTCGGGACTATCATTGCGTATGTTAAGCGTTTTACCAAAACTAGACAGTTTTTCTAGAAGTATACACAGGAATCTTCAAGGTTTCAAATGAGTCATTCAGAAAACGCCAGTCTAATTACAATCACCTGTAAAAAGAAACAGTATTCTCTTTATTTATCACCTTCCTACATATTCTGAGCTTTATAAACAGCAATTCTTAATGTTTGAAAGCACATTCTTCGAAATATGTCATCTAATGTAGCCAGAATGGTAAATATTATCTGTACTCTCGTCACTATGCAGCATTCTATCTCTAATATCCGTGATTGAACAAAAACAGAAAGATAGAACGGCTCTATGTACCAGCATTTCAAGTGTTTCTTACATGTTTCTAATCATTTCTCGGGACTATCATTGCGTATGTTAAGCGTTTTACCAAAAGTAGCGAGTTTTTCTAGAAGTATCCACAGCAATCTTCAAGGTTTCAATTGAGTCATTCAGAAAACGCCAGTCTAATCAGAATCACCTGTAAATAGAAACAGTATTCTCTTTATTTATCAGCTTCCTACATATTCTGAGCTTTATAAACAGCAATTCTTAATGTTTGAAAGCACTTTCCTTGGAAAAACAACATCTAGAGTAGCCGCAATTGTAAACTTCATCCTTCCTCTCTTCACTTGAGAGTTTTTTACCTCTAATCTCAGTCATTGAACTAGGCCATAAAGATAGCACGGCTCTATTATACGGCATTTCAAGTGTTTCTTACATGTTTCTAGTCACTTCCTGGACTATCCTAGTGTATTTTAAGAGTTTTTCCAAAATTAGACATTTTTCCAGAAGTAGATACATGAATCTTCAGGATGTAAACTTTGTCATTAAGAAAATGCCAGGCAATTCAGCCTCAATTGTAAATACAAACAGTATTCTCTTCATTGATCAGCCTCATACACATACTCTGAGCTTTAAAAACAGAAATTCCTCATGTTGGAAGCACTTTCTTTGGAAAAACACCATCTAGAGTAGCCGGAATTGTAAACATTATCATTACTCTCTTCATTTGAGAGTTTTCTACCTCTAATCTCGGTGATTGAACTAGGCCATCAGGATAGAAAGGCTCTATTTGCCCGTATTTAAACTGTTTCTTACATGTCTCTAATCATTTCTGGGACTATCATTGTGTATTTTTAGAGTTTTACCAAAAGTAGACAGTTTTCCCAGAAGTATACACATGAATCTTCAAGAGTTAAATTGTGCCATTCAGAAAACGCCAGGCAATTCGGCCTCAGTTGTGAATATAAAAAGTATTCTCTTCATTTCTCAGCTTCATACCCATATTCTCAGCTTTTTAAACGGAAATTCTTAATGTTTGAAAGCACTTTCTTCGGAAATACATCATCTAAAGTAGCCAGAATGGTAAACATTATCTGTACTCTCGTCACTATGCAGCATTCTATCTCTACTCTCCGTGACTCAACATGAACATAAAGATAGAACGGCTCTATGTACCAGCATTTCAACTGTTTCTTACATGTTTCTAGTCATTTCTCGCGACTATCATGGTGTACGTTAAGCGTTTTACCAAAAGTAGACAGTTTTCCTAGAAGTATACACAGGAATCTTCAAGATTTGAAATGAGTCATTCAGAAAACGCCAGTCTAATCACAATCACCTGTAAATAGAAACAGTATTCTCTTTATTTATCAGCTTCCTACATATTCTGAGCTTTATAAACAGCAATTCTTAATGTTTTAAAGCACATTCTTCGGAAATATGTCATCTAAAGTAGCCAGAATGGTAAATATTATCTGTACTCTCGTCACTATGCAGCATTCTATCTCTACTCTCCGTGACTGAACATGAACATAAAGATAGAACGGCTCTATGTACCAGCATTTCAAGTGTTTCTTACATGTTTCTAATCATTTCTCGGGACTGTCATGGTGTATGTTAAGCGTTTAACCAAAAGTAGACAGTTTTCCTAGAAGAATACACAGGAATCTTCAAGGTTTCAAATGAGTCATTCAGAAAACGCCAGTCTAATCACAATCACCTGTAAATAGAAACAGTATTCTCTTTATTTATCAGCTTCCTACATATTCTGAGCTTTATAAACAGCAATTCTTAATGTTTGAAAGCACATTCTTCGGAAATATGTCATCTAAAGTAGCCAGAATGGTAAACATTATCTGTACTCTCGTCACTATGCAGCATTCTATCTCTAATATCCGTGATTGAATATAAACATAAAGATAGAACGGCTCTATGTACCAGCCTTTCAAGTGTTTCTTACAAGTTTCTAATCATTTCTCGGGACTATCATTGCGTATGTTAAGCGTTTTACCAAAACTAGACAGTTTTTCTAGAAGTATACACAGGAATCTTCAAGGTTTCAAATGAGTCATTCAGAAAACGCCAGTCTAATTACAATCACCTGTAAAAAGAAACAGTATTCTCTTTATTTATCACCTTCCTACATATTCTGAGCTTTATAAACAGCAATTCTTAATGTTTGAAAGCACATTCTTCGAAATATGTCATCTAATGTAGCCAGAATGGTAAATATTATCTGTACTCTCGTCACTATGCAGCATTCTATCTCTAATATCCGTGATTGAACAAAAACAGAAAGATAGAACGGCTCTATGTACCAGCATTTCAAGTGTTTCTTACATGTTTCTAATCATTTCTCGGGACTATCATTGCGTATGTTAAGCGTTTTACCAAAAGTAGCGAGTTTTTCTAGAAGTATCCACAGCAATCTTCAAGGTTTCAATTGAGTCATTCAGAAAACGCCAGTCTAATCAGAATCACCTGTAAATAGAAACAGTATTCTCTTTATTTATCAGCTTCCTACATATTCTGAGCTTTATAAACAGCAATTCTTAATGTTTGAAAGCACTTTCCTTGGAAAAACAACATCTAGAGTAGCCGCAATTGTAAACTTCATCCTTCCTCTCCTCACTTGAGAGTTTTTTACCTCTAATCTCAGTCATTGAACTAGGCCATAAAGATAGCACGGCTCTATTATACGGCATTTCAAGTGTTTCTTACATGTTTCTAGTCACTTCCTGGACTATCCTAGTGTATTTTAAGAGTTTTTCCAAAATTAGACATTTTTCCAGAAGTAGATACATGAATCTTCAGGATGTAAACTTTGTCATTAAGAAAATGCCAGGCAATTCAGCCTCAATTGTAAATACAAACAGTATTCTCTTCATTGATCAGCCTCATACACATACTCTGAGCTTTAAAAACAGAAATTCCTCATGTTGGAAGCACTTTCTTTGGAAAAACACCATCTAGAGTAGCCGGAATTGTAAACATTATCATTACTCTCTTCATTTGAGAGTTTTCTACCTCTAATCTCGGTGATTGAACTAGGCCATCAGGATAGAAAGGCTCTATTTGCCCGTATTTAAACTGTTTCTTACATGTCTCTAATCATTTCTGGGACTATCATTGTGTATTTTTAGAGTTTTACCAAAAGTAGACAGTTTTCCCAGAAGTATACACATGAATCTTCAAGAGTTAAATTGTGCCATTCAGAAAACGCCAGGCAATTCGGCCTCAGTTGTGAATATAAAAAGTATTCTCTTCATTTCTCAGCTTCATACCCATATTCTCAGCTTTTTAAACGGAAATTCTTAATGTTTGAAAGCACTTTCTTCGGAAATACATCATCTAAAGTAGCCAGAATGGTAAACATTATCTGTACTCTCGTCACTATGCAGCATTCTATCTCTACTCTCCGTGACTCAACATGAACATAAAGATAGAACGGCTCTATGTACCAGCATTTCAACTGTTTCTTACATGTTTCTAGTCATTTCTCGAGACTATCATGGTGTACGTTAAGCGTTTTACCAAAAGTAGACAGTTTTCCTAGAAGTATACACAGGAATCTTCAAGATTTGAAATGAGTCATTCAGAAAACGCCAGTCTAATCACAATCACCTGTAAATAGAAACAGTATTCTCTTTATTTATCAGCTTCCTACATATTCTGAGCTTTATAAACAGCAATTCTTAATGTTTTAAAGCACATTCTTCGGAAATATGTCATCTAAAGTAGCCAGAATGGTAAATATTATCTGTACTCTCGTCACTATGCAGCATTCTATCTCTACTCTCCGTGACTGAACATGAACATAAAGATAGAACGGCTCTATGTACCAGCATTTCAAGTGTTTCTTACATGTTTCTAATCATTTCTCGGGACTGTCATGGTGTATGTTAAGCGTTTAACCAAAAGTAGACAGTTTTCCTAGAAGAATACACAGGAATCTTCAAGGTTTCAAATGAGTCATTCAGAAAACGCCAGTCTAATCACAATCACCTGTAAATAGAAACAGTATTCTCTTTATTTATCAGCTTCCTACATATTCTGAGCTTTATAAACAGCAATTCTTAATGTTTGAAAGCACATTCTTCGGAAATATGTCATCTAAAGTAGCCAGAATGGTAAACATTATCTGTACTCTCGTCACTATGCAGCATTCTATCTCTAATATCCGTGATTGAATATAAACATAAAGATAGAACGGCTCTATGTACCAGCCTTTCAAGTGTTTCTTACAAGTTTCTAATCATTTCTCGGGACTATCATTGCGTATGTTAAGCGTTTTACCAAAACTAGACAGTTTTTCTAGAAGTATACACAGGAATCTTCAAGGTTTCAAATGAGTCATTCAGAAAACGCCAGTCTAATTACAATCACCTGTAAAAAGAAACAGTATTCTCTTTATTTATCAGCTTCCTACATATTCTGAGCTTTATAAACAGCAATTCTTAATGTTTTAAAGCACATTCTTCGAAATATGTCATCTAATGTAGCCAGAATGGTAAATATTATCTGTACTCTCGTCACTATGCAGCATTCTATCTCTAATATCCGTGATTGAACAAAAACAGAAAGATAGAACGGCTCTATGTACCAGCATTTCAAGTGTTTCTTACATGTTTCTAATCATTTCTCGGGACTATCATTGCGTATGTTAAGCGTTTTACCAAAAGTAGCGAGTTTTTCTAGAAGTATCCACAGCAATCTTCAAGGTTTCAATTGAGTCATTCAGAAAACGCCAGTCTAATCAGAATCACCTGTAAATAGAAACAGTATTCTCTTTATTTATCAGCTTCCTACATATTCTGAGCTTTATAAACAGCAATTCTTAATGTTTGAAAGCACTTTCCTTGGAAAAACAACATCTAGAGTAGCCGCAATTGTAAACTTCATCCTTCCTCTCCTCACTTGAGAGTTTTTTACCTCTAATCTCAGTCATTGAACTAGGCCATAAAGATAGCACGGCTCTATTATACGGCATTTCAAGTGTTTCTTACATGTTTCTAGTCACTTCCTGGACTATCCTAGTGTATTTTAAGAGTTTTT
The DNA here is from genome assembly GCF_028538775.1 of Myotis yumanensis. Lineage (NCBI taxonomy): Eukaryota > Metazoa > Chordata > Mammalia > Chiroptera > Vespertilionidae > Myotis > Myotis yumanensis. The sequence continues at coordinate 127,756 of NW_027223767.1, forward strand.
CCAAAATTAGACATTTTTCCAGAAGTAGATACATGAATCTTCAGGATGTAAACTTTGTCATTAAGAAAATGCCAGGCAATTCAGCCTCAATTGTAAATACAAACAGTATTCTCTTCATTGATCAGCCTCATACACATACTCTGAGCTTTAAAAACAGAAATTCCTCATGTTGGAAGCACTTTCTTTGGAAAAACACCATCTAGAGTAGCCGGAATTGTAAACATTATCATTACTCTCTTCATTTGAGAGTTTTCTACCTCTAATCTCGGTGATTGAACTAGGCCATCAGGATAGAAAGGCTCTATTTGCCCGTATTTAAACTGTTTCTTACATGTCTCTAATCATTTCTGGGACTATCATTGTGTATTTTTAGAGTTTTACCAAAAGTAGACAGTTTTCCCAGAAGTATACACATGAATCTTCAAGAGTTAAATTGTGCCATTCAGAAAACGCCAGGCAATTCGGCCTCAGTTGTGAATATAAAAAGTATTCTCTTCATTTCTCAGCTTCATACCCATATTCTCAGCTTTTTAAACGGAAATTCTTAATGTTTGAAAGCACTTTCTTCGGAAATACATCATCTAAAGTAGCCAGAATGGTAAACATTATCTGTACTCTCGTCACTATGCAGCATTCTATCTCTACTCTCCGTGACTCAACATGAACATAAAGATAGAACGGCTCTATGTACCAGCATTTCAACTGTTTCTTACATGTTTCTAGTCATTTCTCGCGACTATCATGGTGTACGTTAAGCGTTTTACCAAAAGTAGACAGTTTTCCTAGAAGTATACACAGGAATCTTCAAGATTTGAAATGAGTCATTCAGAAAACGCCAGTCTAATCACAATCACCTGTAAATAGAAACAGTATTCTCTTTATTTATCAGCTTCCTACATATTCTGAGCTTTATAAACAGCAATTCTTAATGTTTTAAAGCACATTCTTCGGAAATATGTCATCTAAAGTAGCCAGAATGGTAAATATTATCTGTACTCTCGTCACTATGCAGCATTCTATCTCTACTCTCCGTGACTGAACATGAACATAAAGATAGAACGGCTCTATGTACCAGCATTTCAAGTGTTTCTTACATGTTTCTAATCATTTCTCGGGACTGTCATGGTGTATGTTAAGCGTTTAACCAAAAGTAGACAGTTTTCCTAGAAGAATACACAGGAATCTTCAAGGTTTCAAATGAGTCATTCAGAAAACGCCAGTCTAATCACAATCACCTGTAAATAGAAACAGTATTCTCTTTATTTATCAGCTTCCTACATATTCTGAGCTTTATAAACAGCAATTCTTAATGTTTGAAAGCACATTCTTCGGAAATATGTCATCTAAAGTAGCCAGAATGGTAAACATTATCTGTACTCTCGTCACTATGCAGCATTCTATCTCTAATATCCGTGATTGAATATAAACATAAAGATAGAACGGCTCTATGTACCAGCCTTTCAAGTGTTTCTTACAAGTTTCTAATCATTTCTCGGGACTATCATTGCGTATGTTAAGCGTTTTACCAAAACTAGACAGTTTTTCTAGAAGTATACACAGGAATCTTCAAGGTTTCAAATGAGTCATTCAGAAAACGCCAGTCTAATTACAATCACCTGTAAAAAGAAACAGTATTCTCTTTATTTATCAGCTTCCTACATATTCTGAGCTTTATAAACAGCAATTCTTAATGTTTTAAAGCACATTCTTCGGAAATATGTCATCTAATGTAGCCAGAATGGTAAATATTATCTGTACTCTCGTCACTATGCAGCATTCTATCTCTAATATCCGTGATTGAACAAAAACAGAAAGATAGAACGGCTCTATGTACCAGCATTTCAAGTGTTTCTTACATGTTTCTAATCATTTCTCGGGACTATCATTGCGTATGTTAAGCGTTTTACCAAAAGTAGCGAGTTTTTCTAGAAGTATCCACAGCAATCTTCAAGGTTTCAATTGAGTCATTCAGAAAACGCCAGTCTAATCAGAATCACCTGTAAATAGAAACAGTATTCTCTTTATTTATCAGCTTCCTACATATTCTGAGCTTTATAAACAGCAATTCTTAATGTTTGAAAGCACTTTCCTTGGAAAAACAACATCTAGAGTAGCCGCAATTGTAAACTTCATCCTTCCTCTCCTCACTTGAGAGTTTTTTACCTCTAATCTCAGTCATTGAACTAGGCCATAAAGATAGCACGGCTCTATTATACGGCATTTCAAGTGTTTCTTACATGTTTCTAGTCACTTCCTGGACTATCCTAGTGTATTTTAAGAGTTTTTCCAAAATTAGACATTTTTCCAGAAGTAGATACATGAATCTTCAGGATGTAAACTTTGTCATTAAGAAAATGCCAGGCAATTCAGCCTCAATTGTAAATACAAACAGTATTCTCTTCATTGATCAGCCTCATACACATACTCTGAGCTTTAAAAACAGAAATTCCTCATGTTGGAAGCACTTTCTTTGGAAAAACACCATCTAGAGTAGCCGGAATTGTAAACATTATCATTACTCTCTTCATTTGAGAGTTTTCTACCTCTAATCTCGGTGATTGAACTAGGCCATCAGGATAGAAAGGCTCTATTTGCCCGTATTTAAACTGTTTCTTACATGTCTCTAATCATTTCTGGGACTATCATTGTGTATTTTTAGAGTTTTACCAAAAGTAGACAGTTTTCCCAGAAGTATACACATGAATCTTCAAGAGTTAAATTGTGCCATTCAGAAAACGCCAGGCAATTCGGCCTCAGTTGTGAATATAAAAAGTATTCTCTTCATTTCTCAGCTTCATACCCATATTCTCAGCTTTTTAAACGGAAATTCTTAATGTTTGAAAGCACTTTCTTCGGAAATACATCATCTAAAGTAGCCAGAATGGTAAACATTATCTGTACTCTCGTCACTATGCAGCATTCTATCTCTACTCTCCGTGACTCAACATGAACATAAAGATAGAACGGCTCTATGTACCAGCATTTCAACTGTTTCTTACATGTTTCTAGTCATTTCTCGCGACTATCATGGTGTACGTTAAGCGTTTTACCAAAAGTAGACAGTTTTCCTAGAAGTATACACAGGAATCTTCAAGATTTGAAATGAGTCATTCAGAAAACGCCAGTCTAATCAGAATCATGTGTAAATAGAAACAGTATTCTCTTTATTTATCAGCTTCCTACATATTCTGAGCTTTATAAACAGCAATTCTTAATGTTTTAAAGCACATTCTTCGGAAATATGTCATCTAAAGTAGCCAGAATGGTAAATATTATCTGTACTCTCGTCACTATGCAGCATTCTATCTCTACTCTCCGTGACTGAACATGAACATAAAGATAGAACGGCTCTATGTACCAGCATTTCAAGTGTTTCTTACATGTTTCTAATCATTTCTCGGGACTGTCATGGTGTATGTTAAGCGTTTAACCAAAAGTAGACAGTTTTCCTAGAAGAATACACAGGAATCTTCAAGGTTTCAAATGAGTCATTCAGAAAACGCCAGTCTAATCACAATCACCTGTAAATAGAAACAGTATTCTCTTTATTTATCAGCTTCCTACATATTCTGAGCTTTATAAACAGCAATTCTTAATGTTTGAAAGCACATTCTTCGGAAATATGTCATCTAAAGTAGCCAGAATGGTAAACATTATCTGTACTCTCGTCACTATGCAGCATTCTATCTCTAATATCCGTGATTGAATATAAACATAAAGATAGAACGGCTCTATGTACCAGCCTTTCAAGTGTTTCTTACAAGTTTCTAATCATTTCTCGGGACTATCATTGCGTATGTTAAGCGTTTTACCAAAACTAGACAGTTTTTCTAGAAGTATACACAGGAATCTTCAAGGTTTCAAATGAGTCATTCAGAAAACGCCAGTCTAATTACAATCACCTGTAAAAAGAAACAGTATTCTCTTTATTTATCACCTTCCTACATATTCTGAGCTTTATAAACAGCAATTCTTAATGTTTGAAAGCACTTTCCTTGGAAAAACAACATCTAGAGTAGCCGCAATTGTAAACTTCATCCTTCCTCTCCTCACTTGAGAGTTTTTTACCTCTAATCTCAGTCATTGAACTAGGCCATAAAGATAGCACGGCTCTATTATACGGCATTTCAAGTGTTTCTTACATGTTTCTAGTCACTTCCTGGACTATCCTAGTGTATTTTAAGAGTTTTTCCAAAATTAGACATTTTTCCAGAAGTAGATACATGAATCTTCAGGATGTAAACTTTGTCATTAAGAAAATGCCAGGCAATTCAGCCTCAATTGTAAATACAAACAGTATTCTCTTCATTGATCAGCCTCATACACATACTCTGAGCTTTAAAAACAGAAATTCCTCATGTTGGAAGCACTTTCTTTGGAAAAACACCATCTAGAGTAGCCGGAATTGTAAACATTATCATTACTCTCTTCATTTGAGAGTTTTCTACCTCTAATCTCGGTGATTGAACTAGGCCATCAGGATAGAAAGGCTCTATTTGCCCGTATTTAAACTGTTTCTTACATGTCTCTAATCATTTCTGGGACTATCATTGTGTATTTTTAGAGTTTTACCAAAAGTAGACAGTTTTCCCAGAATTATACACATGAATCTTCAAGAGTTAAATTGTGCCATTCAGAAAACGCCAGGCAATTCGGCCTCAGTTGTGAATATAAAAAGTATTCTCTTCATTTCTCAGCTTCATACCCATATTCTCAGCTTTTTAAACGGAAATTCTTAATGTTTGAAAGCACTTTCTTCGGAAATACATCATCTAAAGTAGCCAGAATGGTAAACATTATCTGTACTCTCGTCACTATGCAGCATTCTATCTCTACTCTCCGTGACTCAACATGAACATAAAGATAGAACGGCTCTATGTACCAGCATTTCAACTGTTTCTTACATGTTTCTAGTCATTTCTCGCGACTATCATGGTGTACGTTAAGCGTTTTACCAAAAGTAGACAGTTTTCCTAGAAGTATACACAGGAATCTTCAAGATTTGAAATGAGTCATTCAGAAAACGCCAGTCTAATCAGAATCATGTGTAAATAGAAACAGTATTCTCTTTATTTATCAGCTTCCTACATATTCTGAGCTTTATAAACAGCAATTCTTAATGTTTTAAAGCACATTCTTCGGAAATATGTCATCTAAAGTAGCCAGAATGGTAAATATTATCTGTACTCTCGTCACTATGCAGCATTCTATCTCTACTCTCCGTGACTGAACATGAACATAAAGATAGAACGGCTCTATGTACCAGCATTTCAAGTGTTTCTTACATGTTTCTAATCATTTCTCGGGACTGTCATGGTGTATGTTAAGCGTTTAACCAAAAGTAGACAGTTTTCCTAGAAGAATACACAGGAATCTTCAAGGTTTCAAATGAGTCATTCAGAAAACGCCAGTCTAATCACAATCACCTGTAAATAGAAACAGTATTCTCTTTATTTATCAGCTTCCTACATATTCTGAGCTTTATAAACAGCAATTCTTAATGTTTGAAAGCACATTCTTCGGAAATATGTCATCTAAAGTAGCCAGAATGGTAAACATTATCTGTACTCTCGTCACTATGCAGCATTCTATCTCTAATATCCGTGATTGAATATAAACATAAAGATAGAACGGCTCTATGTACCAGCCTTTCAAGTGTTTCTTACAAGTTTCTAATCATTTCTCGGGACTATCATTGCGTATGTTAAGCGTTTTACCAAAACTAGACAGTTTTTCTAGAAGTATACACAGGAATCTTCAAGGTTTCAAATGAGTCATTCAGAAAACGCCAGTCTAATTACAATCACCTGTAAAAAGAAACAGTATTCTCTTTATTTATCACCTTCCTACATATTCTGAGCTTTATAAACAGCAATTCTTAATGTTTTAAAGCACATTCTTCGAAATATGTCATCTAATGTAGCCAGAATGGTAAATATTATCTGTACTCTCGTCACTATGCAGCATTCTATCTCTAATATCCGTGATTGAACAAAAACATAAAGATAGAACGGCTCTATGTACCAGCATTTCAAGTGTTTCTTACATGTTTCTAATCATTTCTCGGGACTATCATTGCGTATGTTAAGCGTTTTACCAAAAGTAGCGAGTTTTTCTAGAAGTATCCACAGCAATCTTCAAGGTTTCAATTGAGTCATTCAGAAAACGCCAGTCTAATCAGAATCACCTGTAAATAGAAACAGTATTCTCTTTATTTATCAGCTTCCTACATATTCTGAGCTTTATAAACAGCAATTCTTAATGTTTGAAAGCACTTTCCTTGGAAAAACAACATCTAGAGTAGCCGCAATTGTAAACTTCATCCTTCCTCTCCTCACTTGAGAGTTTTTTACCTCTAATCTCAGTCATTGAACTAGGCCATAAAGATAGCACGGCTCTATTATACGGCATTTCAAGTGTTTCTTACATGTTTCTAGTCACTTCCTGGACTATCCTAGTGTATTTTAAGAGTTTTTCCAAAATTAGACATTTTTCCAGAAGTAGATACATGAATCTTCAGGATGTAAACTTTGTCATTAAGAAAATGCCAGGCAATTCAGCCTCAATTGTAAATACAAACAGTATTCTCTTCATTGATCAGCCTCATACACATACTCTGAGCTTTAAAAACAGAAATTCCTCATGTTGGAAGCACTTTCTTTGGAAAAACACCATCTAGAGTAGCCGGAATTGTAAACATTATCATTACTCTCTTCATTTGAGAGTTTTCTACCTCTAATCTCGGTGATTGAACTAGGCCATCAGGATAGAAAGGCTCTATTTGCCCGTATTTAAACTGTTTCTTACATGTCTCTAATCATTTCTGGGACTATCATTGTGTATTTTTAGAGTTTTACCAAAAGTAGACAGTTTTCCCAGAAGTATACACATGAATCTTCAAGAGTTAAATTGTGCCATTCAGAAAACGCCAGGCAATTCGGCCTCAGTTGTGAATATAAAAAGTATTCTCTTCATTTCTCAGCTTCATACCCATATTCTCAGCTTTTTAAACGGAAATTCTTAATGTTTGAAAGCACTTTCTTCGGAAATACATCATCTAAAGTAGCCAGAATGGTAAACATTATCTGTACTCTCGTCACTATGCAGCATTCTATCTCTACTCTCCGTGACTCAACATGAACATAAAGATAGAACGGCTCTATGTACCAGCATTTCAACTGTTTCTTACATGTTTCTAGTCATTTCTCGCGACTATCATGGTGTACGTTAAGCGTTTTACCAAAAGTAGACAGTTTTCCTAGAAGTATACACAGGAATCTTCAAGATTTGAAATGAGTCATTCAGAAAACGCCAGTCTAATCAGAATCATGTGTAAATAGAAACAGTATTCTCTTTATTTATCAGCTTCCTACATATTCTGAGCTTTATAAACAGCAATTCTTAATGTTTTAAAGCACATTCTTCGGAAATATGTCATCTAAAGTAGCCAGAATGGTAAATATTATCTGTACTCTCGTCACTATGCAGCATTCTATCTCTACTCTCCGTGACTGAACATGAACATAAAGATAGAACGGCTCTATGTACCAGCATTTCAAGTGTTTCTTACATGTTTCTAATCATTTCTCGGGACTGTCATGGTGTATGTTAAGCGTTTAACCAAAAGTAGACAGTTTTCCTAGAAGAATACACAGGAATCTTCAAGGTTTCAAATGAGTCATTCAGAAAACGCCAGTCTAATCACAATCACCTGTAAATAGAAACAGTATTCTCTTTATTTATCAGCTTCCTACATATTCTGAGCTTTATAAACAGCAATTCTTAATGTTTGAAAGCACATTCTTCGGAAATATGTCATCTAAAGTAGCCAGAATGGTAAACATTATCTGTACTCTCGTCACTATGCAGCATTCTATCTCTAATATCCGTGATTGAATATAAACATAAAGATAGAACGGCTCTATGTACCAGCCTTTCAAGTGTTTCTTACAAGTTTCTAATCATTTCTCGGGACTATCATTGCGTATGTTAAGCGTTTTACCAAAACTAGACAGTTTTTCTAGAAGTATACACAGGAATCTTCAAGGTTTCAAATGAGTCATTCAGAAAACGCCAGTCTAATTACAATCACCTGTAAAAAGAAACAGTATTCTCTTTATTTATCACCTTCCTACATATTCTGAGCTTTATAAACAGCAATTCTTAATGTTTTAAAGCACATTCTTCGAAATATGTCATCTAATGTAGCCAGAATGGTAAATATTATCTGTACTCTCGTCACTATGCAGCATTCTATCTCTAATATCCGTGATTGAACAAAAACATAAAGATAGAACGGCTCTATGTACCAGCATTTCAAGTGTTTCTTACATGTTTCTAATCATTTCTCGGGACTATCATTGCGTATGTTAAGCGTTTTACCAAAAGTAGCGAGTTTTTCTAGAAGTATCCACAGCAATCTTCAAGGTTTCAATTGAGTCATTCAGAAAACGCCAGTCTAATCAGAATCACCTGTAAATAGAAACAGTATTCTCTTTATTTATCAGCTTCCTACATATTCTGAGCTTTATAAACAGCAATTCTTAATGTTTGAAAGCACTTTCCTTGGAAAAACAACATCTAGAGTAGCCGCAATTGTAAACTTCATCCTTCCTCTCCTCACTTGAGAGTTTTTTACCTCTAATCTCAGTCATTGAACTAGGCCATAAAGATAGCACGGCTCTATTATACGGCATTTCAAGTGTTTCTTACAGGTTTCTAGTCACTTCCTGGACTATCCTAGTGTATTTTAAGAGTTTTTCCAAAATTAGACATTTTTCCAGAAGTAGATACATGAATCTTCAGGATGTAAACTTTGTCATTAAGAAAATGCCAGGCAATTCAGCCTCAATTGTAAATACAAACAGTATTCTCTTCATTGATCAGCCTCATACACATACTCTGAGCTTTAAAAACAGAAATTCCTCATGTTGGAAGCACTTTCTTTGGAAAAACACCATCTAGAGTAGCCGGAATTGTAAACATTATCATTACTCTCTTCATTTGAGAGTTTTCTACCTCTAATCTCGGTGATTGAACTAGGCCATCAGGATAGAAAGGCTCTATTTGCCCGTATTTAAACTGTTTCTTACATGTCTCTAATCATTTCTGGGACTATCATTGTGTATTTTTAGAGTTTTACCAAAAGTAGACAGTTTTCCCAGAAGTATACACATGAATCTTCAAGAGTTAAATTGTGCCATTCAGAAAACGCCAGGCAATTCGGCCTCAGTTGTGAATATAAAAAGTATTCTCTTCATTTCTCAGCTTCATACCCATATTCTCAGCTTTTTAAACGGAAATTCTTAATGTTTGAAAGCACTTTCTTCGGAAATACATCATCTAAAGTAGCCAGAATGGTAAACATTATCTGTACTCTCGTCACTATGCAGCATTCTATCTCTACTCTCCGTGACTCAACATGAACATAAAGATAGAACGGCTCTATGTACCAGCATTTCAACTGTTTCTTACATGTTTCTAGTCATTTCTCGCGACTATCATGGTGTACGTTAAGCGTTTTACCAAAAGTAGACAGTTTTCCTAGAAGTATACACAGGAATCTTCAAGATTTGAAATGAGTCATTCAGAAAACGCCAGTCTAATCAGAATCATGTGTAAATAGAAACAGTATTCTCTTTATTTATCAGCTTCCTACATATTCTGAGCTTTATAAACAGCAATTCTTAATGTTTTAAAGCACATTCTTCGGAAATATGTCATCTAAAGTAGCCAGAATGGTAAATATTATCTGTACTCTCGTCACTATGCAGCATTCTATCTCTACTCTCCGTGACTGAACATGAACATAAAGATAGAACGGCTCTATGTACCAGCATTTCAAGTGTTTCTTACATGTTTCTAATCATTTCTCGGGACTGTCATGGTGTATGTTAAGCGTTTAACCAAAAGTAGACAGTTTTCCTAGAAGAATACACAGGAATCTTCAAGGTTTCAAATGAGTCATTCTGAAAACGCCAGTCTAATCACAATCACCTGTAAATAGAAACAGTATTCTCTTTATTTATCAGCTTCCTACATATTCTGAGCTTTATAAACAGCAATTCTTAATGTTTGAAAGCACATTCTTCGGAAATATGTCATCTAAAGTAGCCAGAATGGTAAACATTATCTGTACTCTCGTCACTATGCAGCATTCTATCTCTAATATCCGTGATTGAATATAAACATAAAGATAGAACGGCTCTATGTACCAGCCTTTCAAGTGTTTCTTACAAGTTTCTAATCATTTCTCGGGACTATCATTGCGTATGTTAAGCGTTTTACCAAAACTAGACAGTTTTTCTAGAAGTATACACAGGAATCTTCAAGGTTTCAAATGAGTCATTCAGAAAACGCCAGTCTAATTACAATCACCTGTAAAAAGAAACAGTATTCTCTTTATTTATCACCTTCCTACATATTCTGAGCTTTATAAACAGCAATTCTTAATGTTTTAAAGCACATTCTTCGAAATATGTCATCTAATGTAGCCAGAATGGTAAATATTATCTGTACTCTCGTCACTATGCAGCATTCTATCTCTAATATCCGTGATTGAACAAAAACATAAAGATAGAACGGCTCTATGTACCAGCATTTCAAGTGTTTCTTACATGTTTCTAATCATTTCTCGGGACTATCATTGCGTATGTTAAGCGTTTTACCAAAAGTAGCGAGTTTTTCTAGAAGTATCCACAGCAATCTTCAAGGTTTCAATTGAGTCATTCAGAAAACGCCAGTCTAATCAGAATCACCTGTAAATAGAAACAGTATTCTCTTTATTTATCAGCTTCCTACATATTCTGAGCTTTATAAACAGCAATTCTTAATGTTTGAAAGCACTTTCCTTGGAAAAACAACATCTAGAGTAGCCGCAATTGTAAACTTCATCCTTCCTCTCCTCACTTGAGAGTTTTTTACCTCTAATCTCAGTCATTGAACTAGGCCATAAAGATAGCACGGCTCTATTATACGGCATTTCAAGTGTTTCTTACATGTTTCTAGTCACTTCCTGGACTATCCTAGTGTATTTTAAGAGTTTTTCCAAAATTAGACATTTTTCCAGAAGTAGATACATGAATCTTCAGGATGTAAACTTTGTCATTAAGAAAATGCCAGGCAATTCAGCCTCAATTGTAAATACAAACAGTATTCTCTTCATTGATCAGCCTCATACACATACTCTGAGCTTTAAAAACAGAAATTCCTCATGTTGGAAGCACTTTCTTTGGAAAAACACCATCTAGAGTAGCCGGAATTGTAAACATTATCATTACTCTCTTCATTTGAGAGTTTTCTACCTCTAATCTCGGTGATTGAACTAGGCCATCAGGATAGAAAGGCTCTATTTGCCCGTATTTAAACTGTTTCTTACATGTCTCTAATCATTTCTGGGACTATCATTGTGTATTTTTAGAGTTTTACCAAAAGTAGACAGTTTTCCCAGAAGTATACACATGAATCTTCAAGAGTTAAATTGTGCCATTCAGAAAACGCCAGGCAATTCGGCCTCAGTTGTGAATATAAAAAGTATTCTCTTCATTTCTCAGCTTCATACCCATATTCTCAGCTTTTTAAACGGAAATTCTTAATGTTTGAAAGCACTTTCTTCGGAAATACATCATCTAAAGTAGCCAGAATGGTAAACATTATCTGTACTCTCGTCACTATGCAGCATTCTATCTCTACTCTCCGTGACTCAACATGAACATAAAGATAGAACGGCTCTATGTACCAGCATTTCAACTGTTTCTTACATGTTTCTAGTCATTTCTCGCGACTATCATGGTGTACGTTAAGCGTTTTACCAAAAGTAGACAGTTTTCCTAGAAGTATACACAGGAATCTTCAAGATTTGAAATGAGTCATTCAGAAAACGCCAGTCTAATCAGAATCATGTGTAAATAGAAACAGTATTCTCTTTATTTATCAGCTTCCTACATATTCTGAGCTTTATAAACAGCAATTCTTAATGTTTTAAAGCACATTCTTCGGAAATATGTCATCTAAAGTAGCCAGAATGGTAAATATTATCTGTACTCTCGTCACTATGCAGCATTCTATCTCTACTCTCCGTGACTGAACATGAACATAAAGATAGAACGGCTCTATGTACCAGCATTTCAAGTGTTTCTTACATGTTTCTAATCATTTCTCGGGACTGTCATGGTGTATGTTAAGCGTTTAACCAAAAGTAGACAGTTTTCCTAGAAGAATACACAGGAATCTTCAAGGTTTCAAATGAGTCATTCAGAAAACGCCAGTCTAATCACAATCACCTGTAAATAGAAACAGTATTCTCTTTATTTATCAGCTTCCTACATATTCTGAGCTTTATAAACAGCAATTCTTAATGTTTGAAAGCACATTCTTCGGAAATATGTCATCTAAAGTAGCCAGAATGGTAAACATTATCTGTACTCTCGTCACTATGCAGCATTCTATCTCTAATATCCGTGATTGAATATAAACATAAAGATAGAACGGCTCTATGTACCAGCCTTTCAAGTGTTTCTTACAAGTTTCTAATCATTTCTCGGGACTATCATTGCGTATGTTAAGCGTTTTACCAAAAGTAGCGAGTTTTTCTAGAAGTATACACAGCAATCTTCAAGGTTTCAATTGAGTCATTCAGAAAACGCCAGTCTAATCAGAATCACCTGTAAATAGAAACAGTATTCTCTTTATTTATCAGCTTCCTACATATTCTGAGCTTTATAAACAGCAATTCTTAATGTTTGAAAGCACTTTCCTTGGAAAAACAACATCTAGAGTAGCCGCAATTGTAAACTTCATCCTTCCTCTCCTCACTTGAGAGTTTTTTACCTCTAATCTCAGTCATTGAACTAGGCCATAAAGATAGCACGGCTCTATTATACGGCATTTCAAGTGTTTCTTACATGTTTCTAGTCACTTCCTGGACTATCCTAGTGTATTTTAAGAGTTTTTCCAAAATTAGACATTTTTCCAGAAGTAGATACATGAATCTTCAGGATGTAAACTTTGTCATTAAGAAAATGCCAGGCAATTCAGCCTCAATTGTAAATACAAACAGTATTCTCTTCATTGATCAGCCTCATACACATACTCTGAGCTTTAAAAACAGAAATTCCTCATGTTGGAAGCACTTTCTTTGGAAAAACACCATCTAGAGTAGCCGGAATTGTAAACATTATCATTACTCTCTTCATTTGAGAGTTTTCTACCTCTAATCTCGGTGATTGAACTAGGCCATCAGGATAGAAAGGCTCTATTTGCCCGTATTTAAACTGTTTCTTACATGTCTCTAATCATTTCTGGGACTATCATTGTGTGTTTTTAGAGTTTTACCAAAAGTAGACAGTTTTCCCAGAAGTATACACATGAATCTTCAAGAGTTAAATTGTGCCATTCAGAAAACGCCAGGCAATTCGGCCTCAGTTGTGAATATAAAAAGTATTCTCTTCATTTCTCAGCTTCATACCCATATTCTCAGCTTTTTAAATGGAAATTCTTAATGTTTGAAAGCACGTTCTTCGGAAATACATCATCTAAAGTAGCCAGAATGGTAAACATTATCTGTACTCTCGTCACTATGCAGCATTCTATCTCTAATCTCCGTGACTGAACATGAACATAAAGATAGAACGGCTCTATGTACCAGCATTTCAACTGTTTCTTACATATTTCTAGTCATTTCTCGCGACTATCATGGTGTACGTTAAGCGTTTTACCAAAAGTAGACAGTTTTCCTAGAAGTATACACAGGAATCTTCAAGATTTGAAATGAGTCATTCAGAAAACGCCAGTCTAATCAGAATCATGTGTAAATAGAAACAGTATTCTCTTTATTTATCAGCTTCCTACATATTCTGAGCTTTATAAACAGCAATTCTTAATGTTTTAAAGCACATTCTTCGGAAATATGTCATCTAAAGTAGCCAGAATGGTAAATATTATCTGTACTCTCGTCATTATGCAGCATTCTATCTCTAATATCCGTGATTGAATATAAACATAAAGATAGAACGGCTCTATGTACCAGCCTTTCAAGTGTTTCTTACAAGTTTCTAATCATTTCTCGGGACTATCATTGCGTATGTTAAGCGTTTTACCAAAACTAGACAGTTTTTCTAGAAGTATACACAGGAATCTTCAAGGTTTCAAATGAGTCATTCAGAAAACGCCAGTCTAATTACAATCACCTGTAAAAAGAAACAGTATTCTCTTTATTTATCACCTTCCTACATATTCTGAGCTTTATAAACAGCAATTCTTAATGTTTTAAAGCACATTCTTCGAAATATGTCATCTAATGTAGCCAGAATGGTAAATATTATCTGTACTCTCGTCACTACGCAGCATTCTATCTCTAATATCCGTGATTGAACAAAAACAGAAAGATAGAACGGCTCTATGTACCAGCATTTCAAGTGTTTCTTACATGTTTCTAATCATTTCTCGGGACTATCATTGCGTATGTTAAGCGTTTTACCAAAAGTAGCGAGTTTTTCTAGAAGTATCCACAGCAATCTTCAAGGTTTCAATTGAGTCATTCAGAAAACGCCAGTCTAATCAGAATCACCTGTAAATAGAAACAGTATTCTCTTTATTTATCAGCTTCCTACATATTCTGAGCTTTATAAACAGCAATTCTTAATGTTTGAAAGCACTTTCCTTGGAAAAACAACATCTAGAGTAGCCGCAATTGTAAACTTCATCCTTCCTCTCCTCACTTGAGAGTTTTTTACCTCTAATCTCAGTCATTGAACTAGGCCATAAAGATAGCACGGCTCTATTATACGGCATTTCAAGTGTTTCTTACAGGTTTCTAGTCACTTCCTGGACTATCCTAGTGTATTTTAAGAGTTTTTCCAAAATTAGACATTTTTCCAGAAGTAGATACATGAATCTTCAGGATGTAAACTTTGTCATTAAGAAAATGCCAGGCAATTCAGCCTCAATTGTAAATACAAACAGTATTCTCTTCATTGATCAGCCTCATACACATACTCTGAGCTTTAAAAACAGAAATTCCTCATGTTGGAAGCACTTTCTTTGGAAAAACACCATCTAGAGTAGCCGGAATTGTAAACATTATCATTACTCTCTTCATTTGAGAGTTTTCTACCTCTAATCTCGGTGATTGAACTAGGCCATCAGGATAGAAAGGCTCTATTTGCCCGTATTTAAACTGTTTCTTACATGTCTCTAATCATTTCTGGGACTATCATTGTGTATTTTTAGAGTTTTACCAAAAGTAGACAGTTTTCCCAGAAGTATACACATGAATCTTCAAGAGTTAAATTGTGCCATTCAGAAAACGCCAGGCAATTCGGCCTCAGTTGTGAATATAAAAAGTATTCTCTTCATTTCTCAGCTTCATACCCATATTCTCAGCTTTTTAAACGGAAATTCTTAATGTTTGAAAGCACTTTCTTCGGAAATACATCATCTAAAGTAGCCAGAATGGTAAACATTATCTGTACTCTCGTCACTATGCAGCATTCTATCTCTACTCTCCGTGACTGAACATGAACATAAAGATAGAACGGCTCTATGTACCAGCATTTCAACTGTTTCTTACATGTTTCTAGTCATTTCTCGCGACTATCATGGTGTACGTTAAGCGTTTTACCAAAAGTAGACAGTTTTCCTAGAAGTATACACAGGAATCTTCAAGATTTGAAATGAGTCGTTCAGAAAACGCCAGTCTAATCAGAATCATGTGTAAATAGAAACAGTATTCTCTTTATTTATCAGCTTCCTACATATTCTGAGCTTTATAAACAGCAATTCTTAATGTTTTCAAGCACATTCTTCGGAAATATGTCATCTAAAGTAGCCAGAATGGTAAATATTATCTGTACTCTCGTCACTATGCAGCATTCTATCTCTAATATCCGTGATTGAACATAAACATAAAGATAGAACGGCTCTATGTACCAGCATTTCAAGTGTTTCTTACATGTTTCTAATCATTTCTCGGGACTGTCATGGTGTATGTTAAGCGTTTAACCAAAAGTAGACAGTTTTCCTAGAAGAATACACAGGAATCTTCAAGGTTTCAAATGAGTCATTCAGAAAACGCCAGTCTAATCACAATCACCTGTAAATAGAAACAGTATTCTCTTTATTTATCAGCTTCCTACATATTCTGAGCTTTATAAACACTAATTCTTAATGTTTGAAAGCACATTCTTCGGAAATATGTCATCTAAAGTAGCCAGATTGGTAAACATTATCTGTACTCTCGTCACTATGCAGCATTCTATCTCTAATATCCGTGATTGAACATAAACATAAAGATAGAACGGCTCTATGTACCAGCCTTTCAAGTGTTTCTTACAAGTTTCTAATCATTTCTCGGGACTATCATTGCGTATGTTAAGCGTTTTACCAAAAGTAGACAGTTTTTCTAGAAGTATACACAGGAATCTTCAAGGTTTCAAATGAGTCATTCAGAAAACGCCAGTCTAATTACAATCACCTGTAAAAAGCAACAGTATTCTCTTTATTTATCACCTTCCTACATATTCTGAGCTTTATAAACAGCAATTCTTAATGTTTGAAAGCACATTCTTCGGAAATATGTCATCTAAAGTAGCCAGAATGGTAAATATTATCTGTACTCTGGTCACTATGCAGCATTCTATCTCTAATATCCGTGATTGAACAAAAACATAAAGATAGAACGGCTCTATGTACCAGCATTTCAAGTGTTTCTTACATGTTTCTAATCATTTCTCGGGACTATCATTGCGTATGTTAAGCGTTTTACCAAAAGTAGCGAGTTTTTCTAGAAGTATACACAGCAATCTTCAAGGTTTCAATTGAGTCATTCATAAAACGCCAGTCTAATCAGAATCACCTGTAAATAGAAACAGTATTCTCTTTATTTATCAGCTTCATACATATTCTGAGCTTTATAAACAGCAATTCTTAATGTTTGAAAGCACTTTCCTTGGAAAAACAACATCTAGAGTAGCCGCAATTGTAAACTTCATCCTTCCTCTCCTCACTTGAGAGTTTTTTACCTCTAATCTCAGTCATTGAACTAGGCCATAAAGATAGCACGGCTCTATTATACGGCATTTCAAGTGTTTCTTACATGTTTCTAGTCACTTCCTGGACTATCCTAGTGTATTTTAAGAGTTTTTCCAAAATTAGACATTTTTCCAGAAGTAGATACATGAATCTTCAGGATGTAAACTTTGTCATTAAGAAAATGCCAGGCAATTCAGCCTCAATTGTAAATACAAACAGTATTCTCTTCATTGATCAGCCTCATACACATACTCTGAGCTTTAAAAACAGAAATTCCTCATGTTGGAAGCACTTTCTTTGGAAAAACACCATCTAGAGTAGCCGGAATTGTAAACACTATCATTACTCTCTTCATTTGAGAGTTTTCTACCTCTAATCTCGGTGATTGAACTAGGCCATCAGGATAGAACGGCTCTATTTGCCCGTATTTAAACTGTTTCTTACATGTCTCTAATCATTTCTGGGACTATCATTGTGTATTTTTAGAGTTTTACCAAAAGTAGACAGTTTTCCCAGAAGTATACACATGAATCTTCAAGAGTTAAATTGTGCCATTCAGAAAACGCCAGGCAATTCGGCCTCAGTTGTGAATATAAAAAGTATTCTCTTCATTTCTCAGCTTCATACCCATATTCTCAGCTTTTTAAACGGAAATTCTTAATGTTTGAAAGCACTTTCTTCGGAAATACATCATCTAAAGTAGCCAGAATGGTAAACATTATCTGTACTCTCGTCACTATGCAGCATTCTATCTCTACTCTCCGTGACTGAACATGAACATAAAGATAGAACGGCTCTATGTACCAGCATTTCAACTGTTTCTTACATGTTTCTAGTCATTTCTCGCGACTATCATGGTGTACGTTAAGCGTTTTACCAAAAGTAGACAGTTTTCCTAGAAGTATACACAGGAATCTTCAAGATTTGAAATGAGTCATTCAGAAAACGCCAGTCTTATCAGAATAATGTGTAAATAGAAACAGTATTCTCTTTATTTATCAGCTTCCTACATATTCTGAGCTTTATAAACAGCAATTCTTAATGTTTTAAAGCACATTCTTCGGAAATATGTCATCTAAAGTAGCCAGAATGGTAAACATTATCTGTACTCTCGTCACTATGCAGCATTCTATCTCTAATCTCCGTGATTGAACATGAACATAAAGATAGAACGGCTCTATGTACCAGCATTTCAACTGTTTCTTACATGTTTCTAGTCATTTCTCGCGACTATCATGGTGTACGTTAAGCGTTTTACCAAAAGTAGACAGTTTTCCTAGAAGTATACACAGGAATCTTCAAGGTTTCAAATGAGTCATTCAGAAAACGCCAGTCCAATCACAATCACCTGTAAATAGAAACAGTATTCTCTATATTTATCAGCTTCCTACATATTCTGAGCTTTATAAACAGCAATTCTTAATGTTTTAAAGCACATTCTTCGGAAATATGTCATCTAAAGTAGCCAGAATGGTAAATATTATCTGTACTCTCGTCATTATGCAGCATTCTATCTCTAATATCCGTGATTGAACATAAACATAAAGATAGAACGGCTCTATGTACCAGCATTTCAAGTGTTTCTTACATGTTTCTAATCATTTCTCGGGACTGTCATGGTGTATGTTAAGCGTTTAACCAAAAGTAGACAGTTTTCCTAGAAGAATACACAGGAATCTTCAAGGTTTCAAATGAGTCATTCAGAAAACGCCAGTCTAACACAATCACCTGTAAATAGAAACAGTATTCTCTTTATTTATCAGCTTCCTACATATTCTGAGCTTTATAAACACTAATTCTTAATGTTTGAAAGCACATTCTTCGGAAATATGTCATCTAAAGTAGCCAGATTGGTAAACATTATCTGTACTCTCGTCACTATGCAGCATTCTATCTCTATTATCCGTGATTGAACATAAACATAAAGATAGAACGGCTCTATGTACCAGCCTTTCAAGTGTTTCTTACAAATTTCTAATCATTTCTCGGGACTATCATTGCGTATGTTAAGCGTTTTACCAAAAGTAGACAGTTTTTCTAGAAGTATACACAGGAATCTTCAAGGTTTCAAATGAGTCATTCAGAAAACGCCAGTCTAATTACAATCACCTGTAAAAAGCAACAGTATTCTCTTTATTTATCACCTTCCTACATATTCTGAGCTTTATAAACAGCAATTCTTAATGTTTGAAAGCACATTCTTCGGAAATATGTCATCTAAAGTAGCCAGAATGGTAAATATTATCTGTACTCTGGTCACTATGCAGCATTCTATCTCTAATATCCGTGATTGAACAAAAACATAAAGATAGAACGGCTCTATGTACCAGCATTTCAAGTGTTTCTTACATGTTTCTAATCATTTCTCGGGACTATCATTGCGTATGTTAAGCATTTTACCAAAAGTAGCGAGTTTTTCTAGAAGTATACACAGCAATCTTCAAGGTTTCAATTGAGTCATTCATAAAACGCCAGTCTAATCAGAATCACCTGTAAATAGAAACAGTATTCTCTTTATTTATCAGCTTCATACATATTCTGAGCTTTATAAACAGCAATTCTTAATGTTTGAAAGCACTTTCCTTGGAAAAACAACATCTAGAGTAGCCGCAATTGTAAACTTCATCCTTACTCTCCACACTTGAGAGTTTTTTACCTCTAATCTCAGTCATTGAACTAGGCCATAAAGATAGCACGGCTCTATTATACGGCATTTCAAGTGTTTCTTACATGTTTCTAGTCACTTCCTGGACTATCCTAGTGTATTTTAATAGTTTTACCAAAATTAGACATTTTTCCAGAAGTAGATACATGAATCTTCAGGATGTCAACTTTGTCATTAAGAAAATGCCAGGCAATTCAGCCTCAATTGTAAATACAAACAGTATTCTCTTCATTGATCAGCCTCATACAGATACTCTGAGCTTTAAAAACAGAAATTCCTCATGTTGGAAGCACTTTCTTTGGCAAAACACCATCTAGAGTAGCCGGAATTGTAAACATTATCATTACTCTCTTCATTTGAGAGTTTTCTACCTCTAATCTCGGTGATTGAACTAGGCCATCAGGATAGAACGGCTCTATTTGCCCGTATTTAAACTGTTTCTTACATGTCTCTAATCATTTCTGGGACTATCATTGTGTATTTTTAGAGTTTTACCAAAAGTAGACAGTTTTCCCAGAAGTATACACATGAATCTTCAAGAGTTAAATTGTGCCATTCAGAAAACGCCAGGCAATTCGGCCTCAGTTGTGAATATAAAAAGTATTCTCTTCATTTCTCAGCTTCATACCCATATTCTCAGCTTTTTAAACGGAAATTCTTAATGTTTGAAAGCACTTTCTTCGGAAATACATCATCTAAAGTAGCCAGAATGGTAAACATTATCTGTACTCTCGTCACTATGCAGCATTCTATCTCTAATCTCCGTGATTGAACATGAACATAAAGATAGAACGGCTCTATGTACCAGCATTTCAACTGTTTCTTACATGTTTCTAGTCATTTCTCGCGACTATCATGGTGTACGTTAAGCGTTTTACCAAAAGTAGACAGTTTTCCTAGAAGTATACACAGGAATCTTCAAGGTTTCAAATGAGTCATTCAGAAAACGCCAGTCCAATCACAATCACCTGTAAATACAAACAGTATTCTCTATATTTATCAGCTTCCTACATATTCTGAGCTTTATAAACAGCAATTCTTAATGTTTTAAAGCACATTCTTCGGAAATATGTCATCTAAAGTAGCCAGAATGGTAAATATTATCTGTACTCTCGTCATTATGCAGCATTCTATCTCTAATATCCGTGATTGAACATAAACATAAAGATAGAACGGCTCTATGTACCAGCATTTCAAGTGTTTCTTACATGTTTCTAATCATTTCTCGGGACTGTCATGGTGTATGTTAAGCGTTTAACCAAAAGTAGACAGTTTTCCTAGAAGAATACACAGGAATCTTCAAGGTTTCAAATGAGTCATTCAGAAAACGCCAGTCTAACACAATCACCTGTAAATAGAAACAGTATTCTCTTTATTTATCAGCTTCCTACATATTCTGAGCTTTATAAACACTAATTCTTAATGTTTGAAAGCACATTCTTCGGAAATATGTCATCTAAAGTAGCCAGATTGGTAAACATTATCTGTACTCTCGTCACTATGCAGCATTCTATCTCTATTATCCGTGATTGAACATAAACATAAAGATAGAACGGCTCTATGTACCAGCCTTTCAAGTGTTTCTTACAAATTTCTAATCATTTCTCGGGACTATCATTGCGTATGTTAAGCGTTTTACCAAAAGTAGACAGTTTTTCTAGAAGTATACACAGGAATCTTCAAGGTTTCAAATGAGTCATTCAGAAAACGCCAGTCTAATTACAATCACCTGTAAAAAGAAACAGTATTCTCTTTATTTATCACCTTCCTACATATTCTGAGCTTTATAAACAGCACTTCTTAATGTTTGAAAGCACATTCTTCGGAAATATGTCATCTAAAGTAGCCAGAATGGTAAATATTATCTGTACTCTGGTCACTATGCAGCATTCTATCTCTAATATCCGTGATTGAACAAAAACATAAAGATAGAACGGCTCTATGTACCAGCATTTCAAGTGTTTCTTACATGTTTCTAATCATTTCTCGGGACTATCATTGCGTATGTTAAGCGTTTTACCAAAAGTAGCGAGTTTTTCTAGAAGTATACACAGCAATCTTCAAGGTTTCAATTGAGTCATTCATAAAACGCCAGTCTAATCAGAATCACCTGTAAATAGAAACAGTATTCTCTTTATTTATCAGCTTCATACATATTCTGAGCTTTATAAACAGCAATTCTTAATGTTTGAAAGCACTTTCCTTGGAAAAACAACATCTAGAGTAGCCGCAATTGTAAACTTCATCCTTACTCTCCACACTTGAGAGTTTTTTACCTCTAATCTCAGTCATTGAACTAGGCCATAAAGATAGCACGGCTCTATTATACGGCATTTCAAGTGTTTCTTACATGTTTCTAGTCACTTCCTGGACTATTCTAGTGTATTTTAATAGTTTTACCAAAATTAGACATTTTTCCAGAAGTAGATACATGAATCTTCAGGATGTCAACTTTGTCATTAAGAAAATGCCAGGCAATTCAGCCTCAATTGTAAATACAAACAGTATTCTCTTCATTGATCAGCCTCATACACATACTCTGAGCTTTAAAAACAGAAATTCCTCATGTTGGAAGCACTTTCTTTGGCAAAACACCATCTAGAGTAGCCGGAATTGTAAACATTATCATTACTCTCTTCATTTGAGAGTTTTCTACCTCTAATCTCGGTGATTGAACTAGGCCATCAGGATAGAACGGCTCTATTTGCCCGTATTTAAACTGTTTCTTACATGTCTCTAATCATTTCTGGGACTATCATTGTGTATTTTTAGAGTTTTACCAAAAGTAGACAGTTTTCCCAGAAGTATACACATGAATCTTCAAGAGTTAAATTGTGCCATTCAGAAAACGCCAGGCAATTCGGCCTCAGTTGTGAATATAAAAAGTATTCTCTTCATTTCTCAGCTTCATACCCATATTCTCAGCTTTTTAAACGGAAATTCTTAATGTTTGAAAGCACTTTCTTCGGAAATACATCATCTAAAGTAGCCAGAATGGTAAACATTATCTGTACTCTCGTCACTATGCAGCATTCTATCTCTAATCTCCGTGATTGAACATGAACATAAAGATAGAACGGCTCTATGTACCAGCATTTCAACTGTTTCTTACATGTTTCTAGTCATTTCTCGCGACTATCATGGTGTACGTTAAGCGTTTTACCAAAAGTAGACAGTTTTCCTAGAAGTATACACAGGAATCTTCAAGGTTTCAAATGAGTCATTCAGAAAACGCCAGTCCAATCACAATCACCTGTAAATAGAAACAGTATTCTCTATATTTATCAGCTTCCTACATATTCTGAGCTTTATAAACAGCAATTCTTAATGTTTTAAAGCACATTCTTCGGAAATATGTCATCTAAAGTAGCCAGAATGGTAAATATTATCTGTACTCTCGTCATTATGCAGCATTCAATCTCTAATATCCGTGATTGAACATAAACATAAAGATAGAACGGCTCTATGTACCAGCATTTCAAGTGTTTCTTACATGTTTCTAATCATTTCTCGGGACTGTCATGGTGTATGTTAAGCGTTTAACCAAAAGTAGACAGTTTTCCTAGAAGAATACACAGGAATCTTCAAGGTTTCAAATGAGTCATTCAGAAAACGCCAGTCTAACACAATCACCTGTAAATAGAAACAGTATTCTCTTTATTTATCAGCTTCCTACATATTCTGAGCTTTATAAATAGCAATTCTTAATATTTGAAAGCACATTCTTCGGAAATATGTCATCTAAAGTAGCCAGAATGGTAAACATTATCTGTACTCTCGTCACTATGCAGCATTCTATCTCTAATATCCGTGATTGAATATAAACATAAAGATAGAACGGCTCTATGTACCAGCCTTTCAAGTGTTTCATACAAGTTACTAATAATTTCTCGGGACTATCATTGCGTATGTTAAGCGTTTTACCAAAAGTAGACAGTTTTTCTAGAAGTATACACAGGAATCTTCAAGGTTTCAAATGAGTCATTCAGAAAACGCCAGTCTAATTACAATCACCTGTAAATAGAAACAGTATTCTCTTTATTTATCAGCTTCCTACATATTCTGAGCTTTATAAACAGCAATTTTTAATGTTTGAAAGCACATTTTTCAGAAATACATCATCTAAAGTAGCCAGAATGGTAAACATTATCTGTACACTCGTCACTATGCAGCATTCTATCTCTAATCTCCGTGATTGAACATGAACATAAAGATAGAACGGCTCTATGTACCAGCATTTCAAGTGTTTCTTACTTGTTTCTAGTCATTTCTCGCGACTATCATGGTGTATGTTAAGCGTTTTACCAAAAGTAGAGAGTTTTTCTAGAAGTATACACAGCAATCTTCAAGGTTTCAATTGAGTCATTCAGAAAACGCCAGTCTAATCACAATCACCTGTAAATAGAAACAGTATTCTCTTTATTTATTAGCTTCCTGCATATTCTGAGCTTTATAAACAGCAATTCTTAATGTTTGAAAGCACTTTTTTTGGAAAAACAACATTTAGAGTAGCCGCAATTGTAAACTTCATCCTTACTCTCCTCACTTGAGAGTTTTTTACCTCTAATCTCAGTCATTGAACTAGGCCATAAAGATAGCACGGCTCTATTATACGGCATTTCAAGTGTTTCTTACATGTTTCTAGTCACTTCCTGGACTATCCTAGTGTATTTTAAGAGTTTTACCAAAATTAGACACTTTTCCAGAAGTAGATACATGAATCTTCAGGATGTAAACTTTGTCATTAAGAAAATGCCAGGCAATTCAGCCTCAATTGTATATATAAACAGTATTCTCTTCATTGATCAGCCTCATACACATATTCTGAGCTTTAAAATCAGCAATTCCTCATGTTGGAAGCACTTTCTTTGGAAAAACAATATCTAGAGTAGCCGGAATTGTAAACATTATCATTACTCTCTTCATTTGAGAGTTTTATACCTCTAATCTCGGTGATTGAACTATGCCATCAGGATAGAACGGCTCGATTTACCAGTATTTAAACTGTTTCTTACATGTCACTAATCATTTCTGGGACTATCACTGTGTATTGTAAGAGTGTTACCAAAAGTAGACAGTTTTCCCAGAAGTATACACGTGAATCTTCAAGGGTTAAATTGTGCCATTCAGAAAACACCAGGCAATTCGGCCTCTGTTGTAAATATAAAAAGTATTCTCTTCATTTATCAGCTTCATACCCATATTCTGAGCTTTTGAAACGGAAATTCTTAATGTTTGATAGCACATTCTTCAGAAATACATCATCTAAAGTAGCCAGAATGGTAAACATTATCTGTACTCTCGTCACTACGCAGCATTCTATCTCTAATCTCCGTGATTGAACAAGAACATAAAGATAGAACGGCTCT
The DNA here is from genome assembly GCF_028538775.1 of Myotis yumanensis. Lineage (NCBI taxonomy): Eukaryota > Metazoa > Chordata > Mammalia > Chiroptera > Vespertilionidae > Myotis > Myotis yumanensis. Next base: position 152,818 of record NW_027223767.1, read on the forward strand.
ATGTACCAGCATTTCAAGTGTTTCTTACAAGTTTCTAACCATTTCTCGGGACTATCATTGCGTATGTTTAGCGTTTTACCAAAAGTAGACAGTTTTCCTAGAAGTATACACAGGAATCTTCAAGGTTTCAATTGAGTCATTCAGAAAACGCCAGTCTAATCTGAATCACCTGTAAATAGAAACAGTATTCTCTTTATTTATCAGCTTCATACATATTCTGAGCTTTATAAACAGCAATTCTTAATGTTTGAAAACACCTTCCTTGGAAAAACAACATCTAGAGTAGCCGCAATTGTAAACTTCATCCTTACTCTCCTCAGTTGAGAGTTTGTTACCTCTAATCTCAGTGATTGAACTAGGCCATAAAGATAGCACGGCTCTATTATACAGCATTTCAAGTGTTTCTTACATGTTTCTAGTCACTTCCCGGGACTATCATAGTGTATTTTAAGAGTTTTACCATAATTAGACATTTTCCCAGAAGTAGATACATGAATCTTCAGGATGTAAACTTTGTCATTAAGAAAATGCCAGGCAATTCAACCTCAATTGTATATATAAACAGTATTCTCTTCATTGATCAGCCTCATACACATATTCTGATCTTTAAAAACAGCAATTCCTCATGTTTGAAGCACTTTCTTTGGAAAAACACCATCTAGAGTAGCCGGAATTGTAAACATTATCATTACTTTCTTCATTTGAGAATTTTCTACCTCTAATCTCGGTGATTTAACTAGGCCATCACGATAGAACGACTCTATTTACCCGTATTTAAACTGTTTCTTACATGTCTCTAAACATTTCTGGGACTATCATTGTGTATTTTAAGAGTTTTACCAAAAGGAGACAGTTTTCCCAGAAGTATACACGTGAATCTTCAAGGGTTAAATTGTGCCATTCAGAAAACACCAGGCAATTCGGCCTCTGTTGTAAATATAAAAAGTATTCTCTTCATTTATCAGCTTCATACCCATATTCTCAGCTTTTGAAATGGAAATTCTTAATGTTTGATAGCACATTCTTCAGAAATACATCATCTAAAGTAGCCAGAATGGTAAACATTATCTGTACTCTCGTCACTACGCAGCATTCTATCTCTAATCTCCGTGATTGAACAAGAACATAAAGATAGAACGGCTCTATGTACCAGCATTTCAAGTGTTTCTTACAAGTTTCTAACCATTTCTCGGGACTATCATTGCGTATGTTTAGCGTTTTACCAAAAGTAGACAGTTTTCCTAGAAGTATACACAGGAATCTTCAAGGTTTCAATTGAGTCATTCAGAAAACGCCAGTCTAATCTGAATCACCTGTAAATAGAAACAGTATTCTCTTTATTTATCAGCTTCATACATATTCTGAGCTTTATAAACATCAATTCTTAATGTTTGAAAACACCTTCCTTGGAAAAACAACATCTAGAGTAGCCGCAATTGTAAACATTATCATTACTCTCTTCATTTGAGAGTTTTCTACCTCTAATCTCGGTGATTGAACTAGGCCATCAGGATAGAACGGCTCGATTTACCCGTATTTAAACTGTTTCTTACATGTCTCTAATCATTTCTGGGACTATCACTGTGTATTGTAAGAGTGTTACCAAAAGTAGACAGTTTTCCCAGAAGTATACACGTGAATCTTCAAGGGTTAAATTGTGCCATTCAGAAAACACCAAGCAATTGGGCCTCAGTTGTAAATATAAAAAGTATTCTCTTCATTTATCAGCTTCATACCCATATTCTCAGCTTTTAAAACGGAAATTCTTAATGTTTGATAGCACATTCTTCAGAAATATGTCATCTAAAGTAGCCAGAATGGTAAACATTATCTGTACTCTCGTCACTACGCAGCATTCTAACACTAATCTCCGTGATTGAACATGAACATAAAGATAGAACGGCTCTATGTACCAGCATTTCAGGTGTTTCTTACAAGTTTCTAATCATTTCTCGGGACTATCATTGCGTATGTTTAGCGTTTTACAAAAGGTAGACAGTTTTCCTGGAAGTATACACAGGAATCTTGAAGGTTTCAATTTAGTCATTCAGAAAACGCCAGTCTAATCAGAATCACCTGTAAATAGAAACAGTATTCTCTTTATTTATCAGCTTCCTAAATATTCTGAGCTTTATAAACAGCAATTCTTAATGTTTGAAAGCACTTTCCTTGGAAAAACAACATGTAGAGTAGCCGCAATTGTAAACTTCATCCTTACTCTCCTCAGTTTAGAGTTTGTTACCTCTAATCTCAGTGATTGAACTAGGCCATAAAGATAGCACGGCTCTATTATACAGCATTTCAAGTGTTTCTTACATGTTTCTAGTCACTTCCCGGGACTATCATAGTGTATTTTAAGAGTTTTACCATAATTAGACATTTTCCCAGAAGTAGATACATGAATCTTCAGGATGTAAACTTTGTCATTAAGAAAATGCCAGGCAATTCAACCTCAATTGTATATATAAACAGTATTCTCTTCATTGATCAGCCTCATACACATATTCTGATCTTTAAAAACAGCAATTCCTCATGTTTGAAGCACTTTCTTTGGAAAAACACCATCTAGAGTAGCCGGAATTGTAAACATTATCATTACTTTCTTCATTTGAGAATTTTCTACCTCTAATCTCGGTGATTTAACTAGGCCATCACGATAGAACGACTCTATTTACCCGTATTTAAACTGTTTCTTACATGTCTCTAAACATTTCTGGGACTATCATTGTGTATTTTAAGAGTTTTACCAAAAGGAGACAGTTTTCCCAGAAGTATACACATGAATCTTCAAGAGTTAAATTGTGCCATTCAGAAAACACCAGGCAATTCGGCCTCAGTTGTAAATATAAAAAGTATTCTCTTCATTTATCAGCTTCATACTTATATTCTCAGCTTTTTAAACGGAACTTCTTAATGTTTGATAGCACATTCTTCAGAAATATGTCATCTAAAGTAGCCAGAATGGTAAACATTATCTGTACTCTCGTCACTATGCAGCATTCTATATCTAATCTCTGTGCTTGAACATCAACATAAAGATAGAACGGCTCTATGTACCAGCATTTCAAGTGTTTCTTACAAGTTTCTAATCATTTCTCGGGACTATCATTGCGTATGTTTAGCGTTTTACCAAAAGTAGACAGTTTTCCTAGAAGTATACACAAGAATCTTGAGGGTTTCAATTGAGTCATTCAGAATACGCCAGTCTAATCAGAATCACCTGTAAATAGAAACAGTATTTTCTTTATTTATCAGCTTCCTAAATATTCTGAGCTTTATAAACAGCAATTCTTAATGTTTGAAAGAACTTTCCTTGGAAAAACAACATCTAGAGTAGCCGCAGTTGTAAACATTATCATTACTCTCTTCATTTGAGAGTTTTCTACCTCTAATCTCGGTGATTGAACTAGGCCATCAGGATAGAACGGCTCGATTTACCCGTATTTAAACTGTTTCTTACATGTCTCTAATCATATCTGGGACTATCACTGTGTATTGTAAGAGTGTTACCAAAAGTAGACAGTTTTCCCAGAAGTATACACGTGAATCTTCAAGGGTTAAATTGTGCCATTCAGAAAACACCAAGCAATTGGGCCTCAGTTGTAAATATAAAAAGTATTCTCTTCATTTATCAGCTTCATACCCATATTCTCAGCTTTTTAAACGGAAATTCTTAATGTTTGATAGCACATTCTTCAGAAATATGTCATCTAAAGTAGCCAGAATGGTAAACATTATCTGTACTCTCGTCACTACGCAGCATTATAACACTAATCTCCGTGATTGAACATGAACATAAAGAAAGAACGGCTCTATGTACCAGCATTTCAGGTGTTTCTTACAAGTTTCTAATCATTTCTCGGGACTATCATTGCGTATGTTTAGCGTTTTACAAAAGGTAGACAGTTTTCCTGGAAGTATACACAGGAATCTTGAAGGTTTCAATTTAGTCATTCAGAAAACGCCAGTCTAATCAGAATCACCTGTAAATAGAAACAGTATTCTCTTTATTTATCAGCTTCCTAAATATTCTGAGCTTTATAAACAGCAATTCTTAATGTTTGAAAGCACTTTCCTTGGAAAAACAACATCTAGAGTAGCCGCAATTGTAAACTTCATCCTTACTCTCCTCAGTTTAGAGTTTGTTACCTCTAATCTCAGTGATTGAACTAGGCCATAAAGATAGCACGGCTCTATTATACAGCATTTCAAGTGTTTCTTACATGTTTCTAGTCACTTCCCGGGACTATCATAGTGTATTTCAAGAGTTTTACCATAATTAGACATTTTCCCAGAAGTAGATACATGAATCTTCAGGATGTAAACTTTGTCATTAAGAAAATGCCAGGCAATTCAACCTCAATTGTATATATAAACAGTATTCTCTTCATTGATCAGCCTCATACACATATTCTGATCTTTAAAAACAGCAATTCCTCATGTTGGAAGCACTTTCTTTGGAAAAACACCATCTAGAGTAGCCGGAATTGTAAACATTATCATTACTTTCTTCATTTCAGAGTTTTCTACCTGTAATCTCGGTGATTTAACTAGGCCATCAGGATAGAACGACTCTACTTACCCGTATTTAAACTGTTTCTTACATGTCTCTAATCATTTCTGGGACTATCATTGTGTATTTTAAGAGTTTTACGAAAAGTAGACAGTTTTCCCAGAAGTATACACATGAATCTTCAAGAGTTAAATTGTGCCATTCAGAAAACACCAGGCAATTCGGCCTCAGTTGTAAATATAAAAAGTATTCTCTTCATTTATCAGCTTCATACTTATATTCTCAGCTTTTTAAACGGAACTTCTTAATGTTTGATTGCACATTCTTCAGAAATATGTCATCTAAAGTAGCCAGAATGGTAAACATTATCTGTACTCTCGTCACTATGCAGCATTCTATATCTAATCTCTGTGCTTGAACATCAACATAAAGATAGAACGGATCTATGTACCAGCATTTCAAGTGTTTCTTACATGTTTCTAATCATTTCTCCGGACTATCATGGTGTATGTTAAGCGTTTAACCAAAAGTAGACAGTATTCCTAGAAGTATACCCAGGAATCTTGAAGGTTTCAATTGAGTCATTCGGAAAACGCCAGTCTAATTAGAATCACTAGTAAATATAAACAGTATTCTCTTTATTTATCAGCTTTCTACATATGCTGAGTTTTATAAACAGCAATTCTTAATGTTGGAAAGCACATTCTTCGGAAATATGCAATCCAAAGTAGCCAGAATGGTAAACATTATCTGTACTCTCGTCATTTCGCAGCATTCTATCTCTAATCTGCGTGATTGAACATGAACATAAAGATAGAACGGCTCTATGTACCAGCATTTCAAGTGTTTCTTACATGTTTCTAATCATTTCTCCTGACTATCATGGTGTATGTTAAGCTTTTAACCAAAAGTAGACAGTTTTCCTAGAAGTATACCCAGGAATCTTGAAGGTTTCAATTGAGTCATTCGGAAAACGCCAGTCTAATTAGAATCACTAGTAAATATAAACAGTATTCTCTTTATTTATCAGCTTCCTACATATTCTGAGCTTTATAAACAGCAATTCTTAATGTTTGAAAGCACATTCTTCGGAAATATATCATCTAAAGTAGCCAGAATGGTAAATATTATCTGTACTCTGGTCACTATGCAGCATTCCATCTCTAATATCCGTGATTGAACATAAACATAAAGATAGAACGGCTCTATGTACCAGCCTTTCAAGTGTTTCTTACAAGTTTTTAATCATTTCTCGGGACTATCATTGCGTATGTTAAGCGTTTTACCAAAAGTAGACAGTTTTTCTAGAAGTATACACAGGAATCTTCAAGGTTTCAAATGAGTCATTCAGAAAACGCCAGTCTAATTACAATCACCTGTAAAAAGCAACAGTATTCTCTTTATTTATCACCTTCCTACATATTCTGAGCTTTATAAACAGCAATTCTTAATGTTTGAAAGCACATTCTTCGGAAATATGTCATCTAAAGTAGCCAGAATGGTAAATATTATCTGTACTCTCGTCACTATGCAGCATTCTATCTCTAATATCCGTGATTGAACAAAAACAGAAAGATAGAACGGCTCTATGTACCAGCATTTCAAGTGTTTCTTACAAGTTTCTAATCATTTCTCGGGACTATCATTGCGTATGTTAAGCGTTTTACCAAAAGTAGCGAGTTTTTCTAGAAGTATCCACAGCAATCTTCAAGGTTTCAATTGAGTCATTCAGAAAACGCCAGTCTAATCAGAATCACCTGTAAATAGAAACAGTATTCTCTTTATTTATCAGCTTCCTACATATTCTGAGCTTTATAAACAGCAATTCTTAATGTTTGAAAGCACTTTCCTTGGAAAAACAACATCTAGAGTAGCCGCAATTGTAAACTTCATCCTTCCTCTCCTCACTTGAGAGTTTTTTACCTCTAATCTCAGTCATTGAACTAGGCCATAAAGATAGCACGGCTCTATTATATGGCATTTCAAGTGTTTCTTACATGTTTCTAGTCAGTTCCTGGACTATCCTAGTGTATTTTAAGAGTTTTTCCAAAATTAGACATTTTTCCAGAAGTAGATACATGAATCTTCAGGATGTAAACTTTGTCATTAAGAAAATGCCAGGCAATTCAGCCTCAATTGTAAATACAAACAGTATTCTCTTCATTGATCAGCCTCATACACATACTCTGAGCTTTAAAAACAGAAATTCCTCATGTTGGAAGCACTTTCTTTGGAAAAACACCATCTAGAGTAGCCGGAATTGTAAACATTATCATTACTCTCTTCACTTGAGAGTTTTCTACCTCTAATCTCGGTGATTGAACTAGGCCATCAGGATAGAAAGGCTCTATTTGCCCGTATTTAAACTGTTTCTTACATGTCTCTAATCATTTCTGGGACTATCATTGTGTATTTTTAGAGTTTTACCAAAAGTAGACAGTTTTCCCAGAAGTATACACATGAATCTTCAAGAGTTAAATTGTGCCATTCAGAAAACGCCAGGCAATTCGGCCTCAGTTGTGAATATAAAAAGTATTCTCTTCATTTCTCAGCTTCATACCCATATTCTCAGCTTTTTAAACGGAAATTCTTAATGTTTGAAAGCACGTTCTTCGGAAATACATCATCTAAAGTAGCCAGAATGGTAAACATTATCTGTACTCTCGTCACTATGCAGCATTCTATCTCTAATCTCCGTGACTGAACATGAACATAAAGATAGAACGGCTCTATGTACCAGCATTTCAACTGTTTCTTACATGTTTCTAGTCATTTCTCGCGACTATCATGGTGTACGTTAAGCGTTTTACCAAAAGTAGACAGTTTTCCTAGAAGTATACACAGGAATCTTCAAGATTTGAAATGAGTCATTCAGAAAACGCCAGTCTAATCAGAATCATGTGTAAATAGAAACAGTATTCTCTTTATTTATCAGCTTCCTACATATTCTGAGCTTTATAAACAGCAATTCTTAACGTTTTAAAGCACATTCTTCGGAAATATGTCATCTAAAGTAGCCAGAATGGTAAATATTATCTGTACTCTCGTCACTATGCAGCATTCTATCTCTAATATCCGTGATTGAACGTAAACATAAAGATAGAACGGCTCTATGTACCAGCATTTCAAGTGTTTCTTACATGTTTCTAATCATTTCTCGGGACTGTCATGGTGTATGTTAAGCGTTTAACCAAAAGTAGACAGTTTTCCTAGAAGAATACACAGGAATCTTCAAGGTTTCAAATGAGTCATTCAGAAAACGCCAGTCTAATCACAATCACCTGTAAATAGAAACAGTATTCTCTTTATTTATCAGCTTCCTACATATTCTGAGCTTTATAAACAGCAATTCTTAATGTTTGAAAGCACATTCTTCGGAAATATGTCATCTAAAGTAGCCAGAATGGTAAACATTATCTGTACTCTCGTCATTATGCAGCATTCTATCTCTAATATCCGTGATTGAATATAAACATAAAGATAGAACGGCTCTATGTACCAGCCTTTCAAGTGTTTCTTACAAGTTTCTAATCATTTCTCGGGACTATCATTGCGTATGTTAAGCGTTTTACCAAAACTAGACAGTTTTTCTAGAAGTATACACAGGAATCTTCAAGGTTTCAAATGAGTCATTCAGAAAACGCCAGTCTAATTACAATCACCTGTAAAAAGAAACAGTATTCTCTTTATTTATCACCTTCCTACATATTCTGAGCTTTATAAACAGCAATTCTTAATGTTTTAAAGCACATTCTTCGAAATATGTCATCTAATGTAGCCAGAATGGTAAATATTATCTGTACTCTCGTCACTACGCAGCATTCTATCTCTAATATCCGTGATTGAACAAAAACAGAAAGATAGAACGGCTCTATGTATCAGCATTTCAAGTGTTTCTTACATGTTTCTAATCATTTCTCGGGACTATCATTGCGTATGTTAAGCGTTTTACCAAAAGTAGCGAGTTTTTCTAGAAGTATACACAGCAATCTTCAAGGTTTCAATTGAGTCATTCAGAAAACGCCAGTCTAATCAGAATCACCTGTAAATAGAAACAGTATTCTCTTTATTTATCAGCTTCCTACATATTCTGAGCTTTATAAACAGCAATTCTTAATGTTTGAAAGCACTTTCCTTGGAAAAACAACATCTAGAGTAGCCGCAATTGTAAACTTCATCCTTCCTCTCCTCACTTGAGAGTTTTTTACCTCTAATCTCAGTCATTGAACTAGGCCATAAAGATAGCACGGCTCTATTATACGGCATTTCAAGTGTTTCTTACATGTTTCTAGTCACTTCCTGGACTATCCTAGTGTATTTTAAGAGTTTTTCCAAAATTAGACATTTTTCCAGAAGTAGATACATGAATCTTCAGGATGTAAACTTTGTCATTAAGAAAATGCCAGGCAATTCAGCCTCAATTGTAAATACAAACAGTATTCTCTTCATTGATCAGCCTCATACACATACTCTGAGCTTTAAAAACAGAAATTCCTCATGTTGGAAGCACTTTCTTTGGAAAAACACCATCTAGAGTAGCCGGAATTGTAAACATTATCATTACTCTCTTCATTTGAGAGTTTTCTACCTCTAATCTCGGTGATTGAACTAGGCCATCAGGATAGAAAGGCTCTATTTGCCCGTATTTAAACTGTTTCTTACATGTCTCTAATCATTTCTGGGACTATCATTGTGTATTTTTAGAGTTTTACCAAAAGTAGACAGTTTTCCCAGAAGTATACACATGAATCTTCAAGAGTTAAATTGTGCCATTCAGAAAACGCCAGGCAATTCGGCCTCAGTTGTGAATATAAAAAGTATTCTCTTCATTTCTCAGCTTCATACCCATATTCTCAGCTTTTTAAACGGAAATTCTTAATGTTTGAAAGCACTTTCTTCGGAAATACATCATCTAAAGTAGCCAGAATGGTAAACATTATCTGTACTCTCGTCACTATGCAGCATTCTATCTCTACTCTCCGTGACTCAACATGAACATAAAGATAGAACGGCTCTATGTACCAGCATTTCAACTGTTTCTTACATGTTTCTAGTCATTTCTCGCGACTATCATGGTGTACGTTAAGCGTTTTACCAAAAGTAGACAGTTTTCCTAGAAGTATACACAGGAATCTTCAAGATTTGAAATGAGTCATTCAGAAAACGCCAGTCTAATCAGAATCATGTGTAAATAGAAACAGTATTCTCTTTATTTATCAGCTTCCTACATATTCTGAGCTTTATAAACAGCAATTCTTAATGTTTTCAAGCACATTCTTCGGAAATATGTCATCTAAAGTAGCCAGAATGGTAAATATTATCTGTACTCTCGTCACTATGCAGCATTCTATCTCTAATATCCGTGATTGAACATAAACATAAAGATAGAACGGCTCTATGTACCAGCATTTCAAGTGTTTCTTACATGTTTCTAATCATTTCTCGGGACTGTCATGGTGTATGTTAAGCGTTTAACCAAAAGTAGACAGTTTTCCTAGAAGAATACACAGGAATCTTCAAGGTTTCAAATGAGTCATTCAGAAAACGCCAGTCTAATCACAATCACCTGTAAATAGAAACAGTATTCTTTTTATTTATCAGCTTCCTACATATTCTGAGCTTTATAAACACTAATTCTTAATGTTTGAAAGCACATTCTTCGGAAATATGTCATCTAAAGTAGCCAGATTGGTAAACATTATCTGTACTCTCGTCACTATGCAGCATTCTATCTCTAATATCCGTGATTGAACATAAACATAAAGATAGAACGGCTCTATGTACCAGCCTTTCAAGTGTTTCTTACAAATTTCTAATCATTTCTCGGGACTATCATTGCGTATGTTAAGCGTTTTACCAAAAGTAGACAGTTTTTCTAGAAGTATACACAGGAATCTTCAAGGTTTCAAATGAGTCATTCAGAAAACGCCAGTCTAATTACAATCACCTGTAAAAAGCAACAGTATTCTCTTTATTTATCACCTTCCTACATATTCTGAGCTTTATAAACAGCAATTCTTAATGTTTGAAAGCACATTCTTCGGAAATATGTCATCTAAAGTAGCCAGAATGGTAAATATTATCTGTACTCTCGTCACTATGCAGCATTCTATCTCTAATATCCGTGATTGAACATAAACATAAAGATAGAACGGCTCTATGTACCAGCATTTCAAGTGTTTCTTACATGTTTCTAATCATTTCTCGGGACTGTCATGGTGTATGTTAAGCGTTTAACCAAAAGTAGACAGTTTTCCTAGAAGAATACACAGGAATCTTCAAGGTTTCAAATGAGTCATTCAGAAAACGCCAGTCTAATCACAATCACCTGTAAATAGAAACAGTATTCTCTTTATTTATCAGCTTCCTACATATTCTGAGCTTTATAAACACTAATTCTTAATGTTTGAAAGCACATTCTTCGGAAATATGTCATCTAAAGTAGCCAGATTGGTAAGCATTATCTGTACTCTCGTCACTATGCAGCATTCTATCTCTAATATCCGTGATTGAACATAAACATAAAGATAGAACGGCTCTATGTACCAGCCTTTCAAGTGTTTCTTACAAATTTCTAATCATTTCTCGGGACTATCATTGCGTATGTTAAGCGTTTTACCAAAAGTAGACAGTTTTTCTAGAAGTATACACAGGAATCTTCAAGGTTTCAAATGAGTCATTCAGAAAACGCCAGTCTAATTACAATCACCTGTAAAAAGCAACAGTATTCTCTTTATTTATCACCTTCCTACATATTCTGAGCTTTATAAACAGCAATTCTTAATGTTTGAAAGCACATTCTTCGGAAATATGTCATCTAAAGTAGCCAGAATGGTAAATATTATCTGTACTCTGGTCACTATGCAGCATTCTATCTCTAATATCCGTGATTGAACAAAAACATAAAGATAGAACGGCTCTATGTACCAGCATTTCAAGTGTTTCTTACATGTTTCTAATCATTTCTCGGGACTATCATTGCGTATGTTAAGCGTTTTACCAAAAGTAGCGAGTTTTTCTAGAAGTATACACAGCAATCTTCAAGGTTTCAATTGAGTCATTCAGAAAACGCCAGTCTAATCAGAATCACCTGTAAATAGAAACAGTATTCTCTTTATTTATCAGCTTCATACATATTCTGAGCTTTATAAACAGCAATTCTTAATGTTTGAAAGCACTTTCCTTGGAAAAACAACATCTAGAGTAGCCGCAATTGTAAACTTCATCCTTCCTCTCCTCACTTGAGAGTTTTTTACCTCTAATCTCAGTCATTGAACTAGGCCATAAAGATAGCACGGCTCTATTATACGGCATTTCAACTGTTTCTTACATGTTTCTAGTCACTTCCTGGACTATCCTAGTGTATTTTAAGAGTTTTTCCAAAATTAGACATTTTTCCAGAAGTAGATACATGAATCTTCAGGATGTCAACTTTGTCATTAAGAAAATGCCAGGCAATTCAGCCTCAATTGTAAATACAAACAGTATTCTCTTCATTGATCAGCCTCATACACATACTCTGAGCTTTAAAAACAGAAATTCCTCATGTTGGAAGCACTTTCTTTGGAAAAACACCATCTAGAGTAGCCGGAATTGTAAACATTATCATTACTCTCTTCATTTGAGAGTTTTCTACCTCTAATCTCGGTGATTGAACTAGGCCATCAGGATAGAAAGGCTCTATTTGCCCGTATTTAAACTGTTTCTTACATGTCTCTAATCATTTCTGGGACTATCATTGTGTATTTTTAGAGTTTTACCAAAAGTAGACAGTTTTCCCAGAAGTATACACATGAATCTTCAAGAGTTAAATTGTGCCATTCAGAAAACGCCAGGCAATTCGGCCTCAGTTGTGAATATAAAAAGTATTCTCTTCATTTCTCAGCTTCATACCCATATTCTCAGCTTTTTAAACGGAAATTCTTAATGTTTGAAAGCACTTTCTTCGGAAATACATCATCTAAAGTAGCCAGAATGGTAAACATTATCTGTACTCTCGTCACTATGCAGCATTCTATCTCTACTCTCCGTGACTGAACATGAACATAAAGATAGAACGGCTCTATGTACCAGCATTTCAACTGTTTCTTACATGTTTCTAGTCATTTCTCGCGACTATCATGGTGTACGTTAAGCGTTTTACCAAAAGTAGACAGTTTTCCTAGAAGTATACACAGGAATCTTCAAGATTTGAAATGAGTCATTCAGAAAACGCCAGTCTAATCAGAATAATGTGTAAATAGAAACAGTATTCTCTTTATTTATCAGCTTCCTACATATTCTGAGCTTTATAAACAGCAATTCTTAATGTTTTAAAGCACATTCTTCGGAAATATGTCATCTAAAGTAGCCAGAATGGTAAATATTATCTGTACTCTCGTCACTATGCAGCATTCTATCTCTAATATCCGTGATTGAACATAAACATAAAGATAGAACGGCTCTATGTACCAGCATTTCAAGTGTTTCTTACATGTTTCTAATCATTTCTCGGGACTGTCATGGTGTATGTTAAGCGTTTAACCAAAAGTAGACAGTTTTCCTAGAAGAATACACAGGAATCTTCAAGGTTTCAAATGAGTCATTCAGAAAACGCCAGTCTAATCACAATCACCTGTAAATAGAAACAGTATTCTCTTTATTTATCAGCTTCCTACATATTCTGAGCTTTATAAACACTAATTCTTAATGTTTGAAAGCACATTCTTCGGAAATATGTCATCTAAAGTAGCCAGATTGGTAAACATTATCTGTACTCTCGTCACTATGCAGCATTCTATCTCTATTATCCGTGATTGAACATAAACATAAAGATAGAACGGCTCTATGTACCAGCCTTTCAAGTGTTTCTTACAAATTTCTAATCATTTCTCGGGACTATCATTGCGTATGTTAAGCGTTTTACCAAAAGTAGACAGTTTTTCTAGAAGTATACACAGGAATCTTCAAGGTTTCAAATGAGTCATTCAGAAAACGCCAGTCTAATTACAATCACCTGTAAAAAGCAACAGTATTCTCTTTATTTATCACCTTCCTACATATTCTGAGCTTTATAAACAGCAATTCTTAATGTTTGAAAGCACATTCTTCGGAAATATGTCATCTAAAGTAGCCAGAATGGTAAATATTATCTGTACTCTGGTCACTATGCAGCATTCTATCTCTAATATCCGTGATTGAACAAAAACATAAAGATAGAACGGCTCTATGTACCAGCATTTCAAGTGTTTCTTACATGTTTCTAATCATTTCTCGGGACAATCATTGCGTATGTTAAGCGTTTTACCAAAAGTAGCGAGTTTTTCTAGAAGTATACACAGCAATCTTCAAGGTTTCAATTGAGTCATTCATAAAACGCCAGTCTAATCAGAATCACCTGTAAATAGAAACAGTATTCTCTTTATTTATCAGCTTCATACATATTCTGAGCTTTATAAACAGCAATTCTTAATGTTTGAAAGCACTTTCCTTGGAAAAACAACATCTAGAGTAGCCGCAATTGTAAACTTCATCCTTACTCTCCTCACTTGAGAGTTTTTTACCTCTAATCTCAGTCATTGAACTAGGCCATAAAGATAGCACGGCTCTATTATACGGCATTTCAAGTGTTTCTTACATGTTTCTAGTCACTTCCTGGACTATCCTAGTGTATTTTAATAGTTTTACCAAAATTAGACATTTTTCCAGAAGTAGATACATGAATCTTCAGGATGTAAACTTTGTCATTAAGAAAATGCCAGGCAATTCAGCCTCAATTGTAAATACAAACAGTATTCTCTTCATTGATCAGCCTCATACACATACTCTGAGCTTTAAAAACAGAAATTCCTCATGTTGGAAGCACTTTCTTTGGCAAAACACCATCTAGAGTAGCCGGAATTGTAAACATTATCATTACTCTCTTCATTTGAGAGTTTTCTACCTCTAATCTCGGTGATTGAACTAGGCCATCAGGATAGAAAGGCTCTATTTGCCCGTATTTAAACTGTTTCTTACATGTCTCTAATCATTTCTGGGACTATCATTGTGTATTTTTAGAGTTTTACCAAAAGTAGACAGTTTTCCCAGAAGTATACACATGAATCTTCAAGAGTTAAATTGTGCCATTCAGAAAACGCCAGGCAATTCAGCCTCAGTTGTGAATATAAAAAGTATTCTCTTCATTTCTCAGCTTCATACCCATATTCTCAGCTTTTTAAACGGAAATTCTTAATGTTTGAAAGCACTTTCTTCGGAAATACATCATCTAAAGTAGCCAGAATGGTAAACATTATCTGTACTCTCGTCACTATGCAGCATTCTATCTCTAATCTCCGTGATTGAACATGAACATAAAGATAGAACGGCTCTATGTACCAGCATTTCAACTGTTTCTTACATGTTTCTAGTCATTTCTCGCGACTATCATGGTGTACGTTAAGCGTTTTACCAAAAGTAGACAGTTTTCCTAGAAGTATACACAGGAATCTTCAAGGTTTCAAATGAGTCATTCAGAAAACGCCAGTCCAATCACAATCACCTGTAAATAGAAACAGTATTCTCTATATTTATCAGCTTCCTACATATTCTGAGCTTTATAAACAGCAATTCTTAATGTTTTAAAGCACATTCTTCGGAAATATGTCATCTAAAGTAGCCAGAATGGTAAATATTATCTGTACTCTCGTCATTATGCAGCATTCTATCTCTAATATCCGTGATTGAACATAAACATAAAGATAGAACGGCTCTATGTACCAGCATTTCAAGTGTTTCTTACATGTTTCTAATCATTTCTCGGGACTGTCATGGTGTATGTTAAGCGTTTAACCAAAAGTAGACAGTTTTCCTAGAAGAATACACAGGAATCTTCAAGGTTTCAAATGAGTCATTCAGAAAACGCCAGTCTAACACAATCACCTGTAAATAGAAACAGTATTCTCTTTATTTATCAGCTTCCTACATATTCTGAGCTTTATAAATAGCAATTCTTAATATTTGAAAGCACATTCTTCGGAAATATGTCATCTAAAGTAGCCAGAATGGTAAACATTATCTGTACTCTCGTCACTATGCAGCATTCTATCTCTAATATCCGTGATTGAATATAAACATAAAGATAGAACGGCTCTATGTACCAGCCTTTCAAGTGTTTCATACAAGTTACTAATCATTTCTCGGGACTATCATTGCGTATGTTAAGCGTTTTACCAAAAGTAGACAGTTTTTCTAGAAGTATACACAGGAATCTTCAAGGTTTCAAATGAGTCATTCAGAAAACGCCAGTCTAATTACAATCACCTGTAAATAGAAACAGTATTCTCTTTATTTATCAGCTTCCTACATATTCTGAGCTTTATAAACAGCAATTTTTAATGTTTGAAAGCACATTTTTCAGAAATACATCATCTAAAGTAGCCAGAATGGTAAACATTATCTGTACACTCGTCACTATGCAGCATTCTATCTCTAATCTCCGTGATTGAACATGAACATAAAGATAGAACGACTCTATGTACCAGCATTTCAAGTGTTTCTTACTTGTTTCTAGTCATTTCTCGCGACTATCATGGTGTATGTTAAGCGTTTTACCAAAAGTAGAGAGTTTTTCTAGAAGTATACACAGCAATCTTCAAGGTTTCAAATGAGTCATTCAGAAAACGCCAGTCTAATCACAATCACCTGTAAATAGAAACAGTATTCTCTTTATTTATTAGCTTCCTGCATATTCTGAGCTTTATAAACAGCAATTCTTAATGTTTGAAAGAACTTTTTTTGGAAAAACAACATTTAGAGTAGCCGCAATTGTAAACTTCATCCTTACTCTCCTCACTTGAGAGTTTTTTACCTCTAATCTCAGTCATTGAACTAGGCCATAAAGATAGCACGGCTCTATTATACGGCATTTCAAGTGTTTCTTACATGTTTCTAGTCACTTCCTGGACTATCCTAGTGTATTTTAAGAGTTTTACCAAAATTAGACACTTTTCCAGAAGTAGATACATGAATCTTCAGGATGTAAACTTTGTCATTAAGAAAATGCCAGGCAATTCAGCCTCAATTGTATATATAAACAGTATTCTCTTCATTGATCAGCCTCATACACATATTCTGAGCTTTAAAATCAGCAATTCCTCATGTTGGAAGCACTTTCTTTGGAAAAACAATATCTAGAGTAGCCGGAATTGTAAACATTATCATTACTCTCTTCATTTGAGAGTTTTATACCTCTAATCTCGGTGATTGAACTATGCCATCAGGATAGAACGGCTCGATTTACCAGTATTTAAACTGTTTCTTACATGTCACTAATCATTTCTGGGACTATCACTGTGTATTGTAAGAGTGTTACCAAAAGTAGACAGTTTTCCCAGAAGTATACACGTGAATCTTCAAGGGTTAAATTGTGCCATTCAGAAAACACCAGGCAATTCGGCCTCTGTTGTAAATATAAAAAGTATTCTCTTCATTTATCAGCTTCATACCCATATTCTCAGCTTTTGAAACGGAAATTCTTAATGTTTGATAGCACATTCTTCAGAAATACATCATCTAAAGTAGCCAGAATGGTAAACATTATCTGTACTCTCGTCACTACGCAGCATTCTATCTCTAATCTCCGTGATTGAACAAGAACATAAAGATAGAACGGCTCTATGTGCCAGCATTTCAAGTGTTTCTTACAAGTTTCTAACCATTTCTCGGGACTATCATTGCGTATGTTTAGCGTTTTACCAAAAGTAGACAGTTTTCCTAGAAGTATACACAGGAATCTTCAAGGTTTCAATTGAGTCATTCAGAAAACGCCAGTCTAATCTGAATCACCTGTAAATAGAAACAGTATTCTCTTTATTTATCAGCTTCATACATATTCTGAGCTTTATAAACAGCAATTCTTAATGTTTGAAAACACCTTCCTTGGAAAAACAACATCTAGAGTAGCCGCAATTGTAAACTTCATCCTTACTCTCCTCAGTTGAGAGTTTGTTACCTCTAATCTCAGTGATTGAACTAGGCCATAAAGATAGCACGGCTCTATTATACAGCATTTCAAGTGTTTCTTACATGTTTCTAGTCACTTCCCGGGACTATCATAGTGTATTTTAAGAGTTTTACCATAATTAGACATTTTCCCAGAAGTAGATACATGAATCTTCAGGATGTAAACTTTGTCATTAAGAAAATGCCAGGCAATTCAACCTCAATTGTATATATAAACAGTATTCTCTTCATTGATCAGCCTCATACACATATTCTGATCTTTAAAAACAGCAATTCCTCATGTTTGAAGCACTTTCTTTGGAAAAACACCATCTAGAGTAGCCGGAATTGTAAACATTATCATTACTTTCTTCATTTGAGAATTTTCTACCTCTAATCTCGGTGATTTAACTAGGCCATCACGATAGATCGACTCTATTTACCCGTATTTAAACTGTTTCTTACATGTCTCTAAACATTTCTGGGACTATCATTGTGTATTTTAAGAGTTTTACCAAAAGGAGACAGTTTTCCCAGAAGTATACACGTGAATCTTCAAGGGTTAAATTGTGCCATTCAGAAAACACCAGGCAATTCGGCCTCTGTTGTAAATATAAAAAGTATTCTCTTCATTTATCAGCTTCATACCCATATTCTCAGCTTTTGAAATGGAAATTCTTAATGTTTGATAGCACATTCTTCAGAAATACATCATCTAAAGTAGCCAGAATGGTAAACATTATCTGTACTCTCGTCACTACGCAGCATTCTATCTCTAATCTCCGTGATTGAACAAGAACATAAAGATAGAACGGCTCTATGTACCAGCATTTCAAGTGTTTCTTACAAGTTTCTAACCATTTCTCGGGACTATCATTGCGTATGTTTAGCGTTTTACCAAAAGTAGACAGTTTTCCTAGAAGTATACACAGGAATCTTCAAGGTTTCAATTGAGTCATTCAGAAAACGCCAGTCTAATCTGAATCACCTGTAAATAGAAACAGTATTCTCTTTATTTATCAGCTTCATACATATTCTGAGCTTTATAAACATCAATTCTTAATGTTTGAAAACACCTTCCTTGGAAAAACAACATCTAGAGTAGCCGCAATTGTAAACATTATCATTACTCTCTTCATTTGAGAGTTTTCTACCTCTAATCTCGGTGATTGAACTAGGCCATCAGGATAGAACGGCTCGATTTACCCGTATTTAAACTGTTTCTTACATGTCTCTAATCATTTCTGGGACTATCACTGTGTATTGTAAGAGTGTTACCAAAAGTAGACAGTTTTCCCAGAAGTATACACGTGAATCTTCAAGGGTTAAATTGTGCCATTCAGAAAACACCAAGCAATTGGGCCTCAGTTGTAAATATAAAAAGTATTCTCTTCATTTATCAGCTTCATACCCATATTCTCAGCTTTTTAAACGGAAATTCTTAATGTTTGATAGCACATTCTTCAGAAATATGTCATCTAAAGTAGCCAGAATGGTAAACATTATCTGTACTCTCGTCACTACGCAGCATTCTAACACTAATCTCCGTGATTGAACATGAACATAAAGATAGAACGGCTCTATGTACCAGCATTTCAGGTGTTTCTTACAAGTTTCTAATCATTTCTCGGGACTATCATTGCGTATGTTTAGCGTTTTACAAAAGGTAGACAGTTTTCCTGGAAGTATACACAGGAATCTTGAAGGTTTCAATTTAGTCATTCAGAAAACGCCAGTCTAATCAGAATCACCTGTAAATAGAAACAGTATTCTCTTTATTTATCAGCTTCCTAAATATTCTGAGCTTTATAAACAGCAATTCTTAATGTTTGAAAGCACTTTCCTTGGAAAAACAACATCTAGAGTAGCCGCAATTGTAAACTTCATCCTTACTCTCCTCAGTTTAGAGTTTGTTACCTCTAATCTCAGTGATTGAACTAGGCCATAAAGATAGCACGGCTCTATTATACAGCATTTCAAGTGTTTCTTACATGTTTCTAGTCACTTCCCGGGACTATCATAGTGTATTTTAAGAGTTTTACCATAATTAGACATTTTCCCAGAAGTAGATACATGAATCTTCAGGATGTAAACTTTGTCATTAAGAAAATGCCAGGCAATTCAACCTCAATTGTATATATAAACAGTATTCTCTTCATTGATCAGCCTCATACACATATTCTGATCTTTAAAAACAGCAATTCCTCATGTTTGAAGCACTTCCTTTGGAAAAACACCATCTAGAGTAGCCGGAATTGTAAACATTATCATTACTTTCTTCATTTGAGAATTTTCTACCTCTAATCTCGGTGATTTAACTAGGCCATCACGATAGAACGACTCTATTTACCCGTATTTAAACTGTTTCTTACATGTCTCTAAACATTTCTGGGACTATCATTGTGTATTTTAAGAGTTTTACCAAAAGGAGACAGTTTTCCCAGAAGTATACACATGAATCTTCAAGAGTTAAATTGTGCCATTCAGAAAACACCAGGCAATTCGGCCTCAGTTGTAAATATAAAAAGTATTCTCTTCATTTATCAGCTTCATACTTATATTCTCAGCTTTTTAAACGGAACTTCTTAATGTTTGATAGCACATTCTTCAGAAATATGTCATCTAAAGTAGCCAGAATGGTAAACATTATCTGTACTCTCGTCACTATGCAGCATTCTATATCTAATCTCTGTGCTTGAACATCAACATAAAGATAGAACGGCTCTATGTACCAGCATTTCAAGTGTTTCTTACAAGTTTCTAATCATTTCTCGGGACTATCATTGCGTATGTTTAGCGTTTTACCAAAAGTAGACAGTTTTCCTAGAAGTATACACAAGAATCTTGAGGGTTTCAATTGAGTCATTCAGAATACGCCAGTCTAATCAGAATCACCTGTAAATAGAAACAGTATTTTCTTTATTTATCAGCTTCCTAAATATTCTGAGCTTTATAAACAGCAATTCTTAATGTTTGAAAGAACTTTCCTTGGAAAAACAACATCTAGAGTAGCCGCAGTTGTAAACATTATCATTACTCTCTTCATTTGAGAGTTTTCTACCTCTAATCTCGGTGATTGAACTAGGCCATCAGGATAGAACGGCTCGATTTACCCGTATTTAAACTGTTTCTTACATGTCTCTAATCATATCTGGGACTATCACTGTGTATTGTAAGAGTGTTACCAAAAGTAGACAGTTTTCCCAGAAGTATACACGTGAATCTTCAAGGGTTAAATTGTGCCATTCAGAAAACACCAAGCAATTGGGCCTCAGTTGTAAATATAAAAAGTATTCTCTTCATTTATCAGCTTCATACCCATATTCTCAGCTTTTTAAACGGAAATTCTTAATGTTTGATAGCACATTCTTCAGAAATATGTCATCTAAAGTAGCCAGAATGGTAAACATTATCTGTACTCTCGTCACTACGCAGCATTCTAACACTAATCTCCGTGATTGAACATGAACATAAAGATAGAACGGCTCTATGTACCAGCATTTCAGGTGTTTCTTACAAGTTTCTAATCATTTCTCGGGACTATCATTGCGTATGTTTAGCGTTTTACAAAAGGTAGACAGTTTTCCTGGAAGTATACACAGGAATCTTGAAGGTTTCAATTTAGTCATTCAGAAAACGCCAGTCTAATCAGAATCACCTGTAAATAGAAACAGTATTCTCTTTATTTATCAGCTTCCTAAATATTCTGAGCTTTATAAACAGCAATTCTTAATGTTTGAAAGCACTTTCCTTGGAAAAACAACATCTAGAGTAGCCGCAATTGTAAACTTCATCCTTACTCTCCTCACTTGAGAGTTTTTTACCTCTAATCTCAGTCATTGAACTAGGCCATAAAGATAGCACGGCTCTATTATACGGCATTTCAAGTGTTTCTTACATGTTTCTAGTCACTTCCTGGACTATCCTAGTGTATTTTAATAGTTTTACCAAAATTAGACATTTTTCCAGAAGTAGATACATGAATCTTCAGGATGTAAACTTTGTCATTAAGAAAATGCCAGGCAATTCAGCCTCAATTGTAAATACAAACAGTATTCTCTTCATTGATCAGCCTCATACACATACTCTGAGCTTTAAAAACAGAAATTCCTCATGTTGGAAGCACTTTCTTTGGCAAAACACCATCTAGAGTAGCCGGAATTGTAAACATTATCATTACTCTCTTCATTTGAGAGTTTTCTACCTCTAATCTCGGTGATTGAACTAGGCCATCAGGATAGAAAGGCTCTATTTGCCCGTATTTAAACTGTTTCTTACATGTCTCTAATCATTTCTGGGACTATCATTGTGTATTTTTAGAGTTTTACCAAAAGTAGACAGTTTTCCCAGAAGTATACACATGAATCTTCAAGAGTTAAATTGTGCCATTCAGAAAACGCCAGGCAATTCAGCCTCAGTTGTGAATATAAAAAGTATTCTCTTCATTTCTCAGCTTCATACCCATATTCTCAGCTTTTTAAACGGAAATTCTTAATGTTTGAAAGCACTTTCTTCGGAAATACATCATCTAAAGTAGCCAGAATGGTAAACATTATCTGTACTCTCGTCACTATGCAGCATTCTATCTCTAATCTCCGTGATTGAACATGAACATAAAGATAGAACGGCTCTATGTACCAGCATTTCAACTGTTTCTTACATGTTTCTAGTCATTTCTCGCGACTATCATGGTGTACGTTAAGCGTTTTACCAAAAGTAGACAGTTTTCCTAGAAGTATACACAGGAATCTTCAAGGTTTCAAATGAGTCATTCAGAAAACGCCAGTCCAATCACAATCACCTGTAAATAGAAACAGTATTCTCTATATTTATCAGCTTCCTACATATTCTGAGCTTTATAAACAGCAATTCTTAATGTTTTAAAGCACATTCTTCGGAAATATGTCATCTAAAGTAGCCAGAATGGTAAATATTATCTGTACTCTCGTCATTATGCAGCATTCTATCTCTAATATCCGTGATTGAACATAAACATAAAGATAGAACGGCTCTATGTACCAGCATTTCAAGTGTTTCTTACATGTTTCTAATCATTTCTCGGGACTGTCATGGTGTATGTTAAGCGTTTAACCAAAAGTAGACAGTTTTCCTAGAAGAATACACAGGAATCTTCAAGGTTTCAAATGAGTCATTCAGAAAACGCCAGTCTAACACAATCACCTGTAAATAGAAACAGTATTCTCTTTATTTATCAGCTTCCTACATATTCTGAGCTTTATAAATAGCAATTCTTAATATTTGAAAGCACATTCTTCGGAAATATGTCATCTAAAGTAGCCAGAATGGTAAACATTATCTGTACTCTCGTCACTATGCAGCATTCTATCTCTAATATCCGTGATTGAATATAAACATAAAGATAGAACGGCTCTATGTACCAGCCTTTCAAGTGTTTCATACAAGTTACTAATCATTTCTCGGGACTATCATTGCGTATGTTAAGCGTTTTACCAAAAGTAGACAGTTTTTCTAGAAGTATACACAGGAATCTTCAAGGTTTCAAATGAGTCATTCAGAAAACGCCAGTCTAATTACAATCACCTGTAAATAGAAACAGTATTCTCTTTATTTATCAGCTTCCTACATATTCTGAGCTTTATAAACAGCAATTTTTAATGTTTGAAAGCACATTTTTCAGAAATACATCATCTAAAGTAGCCAGAATGGTAAACATTATCTGTACACTCGTCACTATGCAGCATTCTATCTCTAATCTCCGTGATTGAACATGAACATAAAGATAGAACGACTCTATGTACCAGCATTTCAAGTGTTTCTTACTTGTTTCTAGTCATTTCTCGCGACTATCATGGTGTATGTTAAGCGTTTTACCAAAAGTAGAGAGTTTTTCTAGAAGTATACACAGCAATCTTCAAGGTTTCAAATGAGTCATTCAGAAAACGCCAGTCTAATCACAATCACCTGTAAATAGAAACAGTATTCTCTTTATTTATTAGCTTCCTGCATATTCTGAGCTTTATAAACAGCAATTCTTAATGTTTGAAAGAACTTTTTTTGGAAAAACAACATTTAGAGTAGCCGCAATTGTAAACTTCATCCTTACTCTCCTCACTTGAGAGTTTTTTACCTCTAATCTCAGTCATTGAACTAGGCCATAAAGATAGCACGGCTCTATTATACGGCATTTCAAGTGTTTCTTACATGTTTCTAGTCACTTCCTGGACTATCCTAGTGTATTTTAAGAGTTTTACCAAAATTAGACACTTTTCCAGAAGTAGATACATGAATCTTCAGGATGTAAACTTTGTCATTAAGAAAATGCCAGGCAATTCAGCCTCAATTGTATATATAAACAGTATTCTCTTCATTGATCAGCCTCATACACATATTCTGAGCTTTAAAATCAGCAATTCCTCATGTTGGAAGCACTTTCTTTGGAAAAACAATATCTAGAGTAGCCGGAATTGTAAACATTATCATTACTCTCTTCATTTGAGAGTTTTATACCTCTAATCTCGGTGATTGAACTATGCCATCAGGATAGAACGGCTCGATTTACCAGTATTTAAACTGTTTCTTACATGTCACTAATCATTTCTGGGACTATCACTGTGTATTGTAAGAGTGTTACCAAAAGTAGACAGTTTTCCCAGAAGTATACACGTGAATCTTCAAGGGTTAAATTGTGCCATTCAGAAAACACCAGGCAATTCGGCCTCTGTTGTAAATATAAAAAGTATTCTCTTCATTTATCAGCTTCATACCCATATTCTCAGCTTTTGAAACGGAAATTCTTAATGTTTGATAGCACATTCTTCAGAAATACATCATCTAAAGTAGCCAGAATGGTAAACATTATCTGTACTCTCGTCACTACGCAGCATTCTATCTCTAATCTCCGTGATTGAACAAGAACATAAAGATAGAACGGCTCTATGTGCCAGCATTTCAAGTGTTTCTTACAAGTTTCTAACCATTTCTCGGGACTATCATTGCGTATGTTTAGCGTTTTACCAAAAGTAGACAGTTTTCCTAGAAGTATACACAGGAATCTTCAAGGTTTCAATTGAGTCATTCAGAAAACGCCAGTCTAATCTGAATCACCTGTAAATAGAAACAGTATTCTCTTTATTTATCAGCTTCATACATATTCTGAGCTTTATAAACAGCAATTCTTAATGTTTGAAAACACCTTCCTTGGAAAAACAACATCTAGAGTAGCCGCAATTGTAAACTTCATCCTTACTCTCCTCAGTTGAGAGTTTGTTACCTCTAATCTCAGTGATTGAACTAGGCCATAAAGATAGCACGGCTCTATTATACAGCATTTCAAGTGTTTCTTACATGTTTCTAGTCACTTCCCGGGACTATCATAGTGTATTTTAAGAGTTTTACCATAATTAGACATTTTCCCAGAAGTAGATACATGAATCTTCAGGATGTAAACTTTGTCATTAAGAAAATGCCAGGCAATTCAACCTCAATTGTATATATAAACAGTATTCTCTTCATTGATCAGCCTCATACACATATTCTGATCTTTAAAAACAGCAATTCCTCATGTTTGAAGCACTTTCTTTGGAAAAACACCATCTAGAGTAGCCGGAATTGTAAACATTATCATTACTTTCTTCATTTGAGAATTTTCTACCTCTAATCTCGGTGATTTAACTAGGCCATCACGATAGATCGACTCTATTTACCCGTATTTAAACTGTTTCTTACATGTCTCTAAACATTTCTGGGACTATCATTGTGTATTTTAAGAGTTTTACCAAAAGGAGACAGTTTTCCCAGAAGTATACACGTGAATCTTCAAGGGTTAAATTGTGCCATTCAGAAAACACCAGGCAATTCGGCCTCTGTTGTAAATATAAAAAGTATTCTCTTCATTTATCAGCTTCATACCCATATTCTCAGCTTTTGAAATGGAAATTCTTAATGTTTGATAGCACATTCTTCAGAAATACATCATCTAAAGTAGCCAGAATGGTAAACATTATCTGTACTCTCGTCACTACGCAGCATTCTATCTCTAATCTCCGTGATTGAACAAGAACATAAAGATAGAACGGCTCTATGTACCAGCATTTCAAGTGTTTCTTACAAGTTTCTAACCATTTCTCGGGACTATCATTGCGTATGTTTAGCGTTTTACCAAAAGTAGACAGTTTTCCTAGAAGTATACACAGGAATCTTCAAGGTTTCAATTGAGTCATTCAGAAAACGCCAGTCTAATCTGAATCACCTGTAAATAGAAACAGTATTCTCTTTATTTATCAGCTTCATACATATTCTGAGCTTTATAAACATCAATTCTTAATGTTTGAAAACACCTTCCTTGGAAAAACAACATCTAGAGTAGCCGCAATTGTAAACATTATCATTACTCTCTTCATTTGAGAGTTTTCTACCTCTAATCTCGGTGATTGAACTAGGCCATCAGGATAGAACGGCTCGATTTACCCGTATTTAAACTGTTTCTTACATGTCTCTAATCATTTCTGGGACTATCACTGTGTATTGTAAGAGTGTTACCAAAAGTAGACAGTTTTCCCAGAAGTATACACGTGAATCTTCAAGGGTTAAATTGTGCCATTCAGAAAACACCAAGCAATTGGGCCTCAGTTGTAAATATAAAAAGTATTCTCTTCATTTATCAGCTTCATACCCATATTCTCAGCTTTTTAAACGGAAATTCTTAATGTTTGATAGCACATTCTTCAGAAATATGTCATCTAAAGTAGCCAGAATGGTAAACATTATCTGTACTCTCGTCACTACGCAGCATTCTAACACTAATCTCCGTGATTGAACATGAACATAAAGATAGAACGGCTCTATGTACCAGCATTTCAGGTGTTTCTTACAAGTTTCTAATCATTTCTCGGGACTATCATTGCGTATGTTTAGCGTTTTACAAAAGGTAGACAGTTTTCCTGGAAGTATACACAGGAATCTTGAAGGTTTCAATTTAGTCATTCAGAAAACGCCAGTCTAATCAGAATCACCTGTAAATAGAAACAGTATTCTCTTTATTTATCAGCTTCCTAAATATTCTGAGCTTTATAAACAGCAATTCTTAATGTTTGAAAGCACTTTCCTTGGAAAAACAACATCTAGAGTAGCCGCAATTGTAAACTTCATCCTTACTCTCCTCAGTTTAGAGTTTGTTACCTCTAATCTCAGTGATTGAACTAGGCCATAAAGATAGCACGGCTCTATTATACAGCATTTCAAGTGTTTCTTACATGTTTCTAGTCACTTCCCGGGACTATCATAGTGTATTTTAAGAGTTTTACCATAATTAGACATTTTCCCAGAAGTAGATACATGAATCTTCAGGATGTAAACTTTGTCATTAAGAAAATGCCAGGCAATTCAACCTCAATTGTATATATAAACAGTATTCTCTTCATTGATCAGCCTCATACACATATTCTGATCTTTAAAAACAGCAATTCCTCATGTTTGAAGCACTTCCTTTGGAAAAACACCATCTAGAGTAGCCGGAATTGTAAACATTATCATTACTTTCTTCATTTGAGAATTTTCTACCTCTAATCTCGGTGATTTAACTAGGCCATCACGATAGAACGACTCTATTTACCCGTATTTAAACTGTTTCTTACATGTCTCTAAACATTTCTGGGACTATCATTGTGTATTTTAAGAGTTTTACCAAAAGGAGACAGTTTTCCCAGAAGTATACACATGAATCTTCAAGAGTTAAATTGTGCCATTCAGAAAACACCAGGCAATTCGGCCTCAGTTGTAAATATAAAAAGTATTCTCTTCATTTATCAGCTTCATACTTATATTCTCAGCTTTTTAAACGGAACTTCTTAATGTTTGATAGCACATTCTTCAGAAATATGTCATCTAAAGTAGCCAGAATGGTAAACATTATCTGTACTCTCGTCACTATGCAGCATTCTATATCTAATCTCTGTGCTTGAACATCAACATAAAGATAGAACGGCTCTATGTACCAGCATTTCAAGTGTTTCTTACAAGTTTCTAATCATTTCTCGGGACTATCATTGCGTATGTTTAGCGTTTTACCAAAAGTAGACAGTTTTCCTAGAAGTATACACAAGAATCTTGAGGGTTTCAATTGAGTCATTCAGAATACGCCAGTCTAATCAGAATCACCTGTAAATAGAAACAGTATTTTCTTTATTTATCAGCTTCCTAAATATTCTGAGCTTTATAAACAGCAATTCTTAATGTTTGAAAGAACTTTCCTTGGAAAAACAACATCTAGAGTAGCCGCAGTTGTAAACATTATCATTACTCTCTTCATTTGAGAGTTTTCTACCTCTAATCTCGGTGATTGAACTAGGCCATCAGGATAGAACGGCTCGATTTACCCGTATTTAAACTGTTTCTTACATGTCTCTAATCATATCTGGGACTATCACTGTGTATTGTAAGAGTGTTACCAAAAGTAGACAGTTTTCCCAGAAGTATACACGTGAATCTTCAAGGGTTAAATTGTGCCATTCAGAAAACACCAAGCAATTGGGCCTCAGTTGTAAATATAAAAAGTATTCTCTTCATTTATCAGCTTCATACCCATATTCTCAGCTTTTTAAACGGAAATTCTTAATGTTTGATAGCACATTCTTCAGAAATATGTCATCTAAAGTAGCCAGAATGGTAAACATTATCTGTACTCTCGTCACTACGCAGCATTCTAACACTAATCTCCGTGATTGAACATGAACATAAAGATAGAACGGCTCTATGTACCAGCATTTCAGGTGTTTCTTACAAGTTTCTAATCATTTCTCGGGACTATCATTGCGTATGTTTAGCGTTTTACAAAAGGTAGACAGTTTTCCTGGAAGTATACACAGGAATCTTGAAGGTTTCAATTTAGTCATTCAGAAAACGCCAGTCTAATCAGAATCACCTGTAAATAGAAACAGTATTCTCTTTATTTATCAGCTTCCTAAATATTCTGAGCTTTATAAACAGCAATTCTTAATGTTTGAAAGCACTTTCCTTGAAAAAACAACATCTAGAGTAGCCGCAATTGTAAACTTCATCCTTACTCTCCTCAGTTTAGAGTTTGTTACCTCTAATCTCAGTGATTGAACTAGGCCATAAAGATAGCACGGCTCTATTATACAGCATTTCAAGTGTTTCTTACATGTTTCTAGTCACTTCCCGGGACTATCATAGTGTATTTCAAGAGTTTTACCATAATTAGACATTTTCCCAGAAGTAGATACATGAATCTTCAGGATGTAAACTTTGTCATTAAGAAAATGCCAGGCAATTCAACCTCAATTGTATATATAAACAGTATTCTCTTCATTGATCAGCCTCATACACATATTCTGATCTTTAAAAACAGCAATTCCTCATGTTGGAAGCACTTTCTTTGGAAAAACACCATCTAGAGTAGCCGGAATTGTAAACATTATCATTACTTTCTTCATTTCAGAGTTTTCTACCTGTAATCTCGGTGATTTAACTAGGCCATCAGGATAGAACGACTCTATTTACCCGTATTTAAACTGTTTCTTACATGTCTCTAATCATTTCTGGGACTATCATTGTGTATTTTAAGAGTTTTACGAAAAGTAGACAGTTTTCCCAGAAGTATACACATGAATCTTCAAGAGTTAAATTGTGCCATTCAGAAAACACCAGGCAATTCGGCCTCAGTTGTAAATATAAAAAGTATTCTCTTCATTTATCAGCTTCATACTTATATTCTCAGCTTTTTAAACGGAACTTCTTAATGTTTGATTGCACATTCTTCAGAAATATGTCATCTAAAGTAGCCAGAATGGTAAACATTATCTGTACTCTCGTCACTATGCAGCATTCTATATCTAATCTCTGTGCTTGAACGTCAACATAAAGATAGAACGGATCTATGTACCAGCATTTCAAGTGTTTCTTACATGTTTCTAATCATTTCTCCGGACTATCATGGTGTATGTTAAGCGTTTAACCAAAAGTAGACAGTATTCCTAGAAGTATACCCAGGAATCTTGAAGGTTTCAATTGAGTCATTCGGAAAACGCCAGTCTAATTAGAATCACTAGTAAATATAAACAGTATTCTCTTTATTTATCAGCTTTCTACATATGCTGAGTTTTATAAACAGCAATTCTTAATGTTGGAAAGCACATTCTTCGGAAATATGCAATCCAAAGTAGCCAGAATGGTAAACATTATCTGTACTCTCGTCATTTCGCAGCATTCTATCTCTAATCTCCGTGATTGAACATGAACATAAAGATAGAACGGCTCTATGTACCAGCATTTCAAGTGTTTCTTACATGTTTCTAATCATTTCTCCTGACTATCATGGTGTATGTTAAGCTTTTAACCAAAAGTAGACAGTTTTCCTAGAAGTATACCCAGGAATCTTGAAGGTTTCAATTGAGTCATTCGGAAAACGCCAGTCTAATTAGAATCACTAGTAAATATAAACAGTATTCTCTTTATTTATCAGCTTCCTACATATTCTGAGTTTTATAAACAGCAATTCTTAATGTTGGAAAGCACATTCTTCGGAAATATGGAATCTAAAGTAACCAGAATGGTAAACATTATCTGTACTCTCGTCACTACGCAGCATTCTATCTCTAATCTGCGTGATTGAACATGAACATAAAGATAGAACGGCTCTATGTACCAGCATTTCAGGTGTTTCTTACAAGTTTCTAATCATTTCTCGGGACTATCATTGCGTATGTTTAGCGTTTTACAAAAGGTAGACAGTTTTCCTGGAAGTATACACAGGAATCTTGAAGGTTTCAATTTAGTTATTCAGAAAACGCCAGTCTAATCAGAATTACCAGTAAATAGAAACAGTATTCTCTTTATTTATCAGCTTCCTAAATATTCTGAGCTTTATAAACAGCAATTCTTAATGTTTGAAAGCACTTTCCTTGGAAAAACAACATCTAGAGTAGCCGCAATTGTAAACTTCATCCTTACTCTCCTCAGTTTAGAGTTTGTTACCTCTAATCTCAGTGATTGAACTAGGCCATAAAGATAGCACTGCTCTATTATACAGCATTTCAAGTGTTTCTTACATGTTTCTAGTCACTTCCCGGGACTATCATAGTGTATTTTAAGAGTTTTACCAAAATTAGACATTTTCCGAGAAGTAGATACATGAATCTTCAGGATGTAAACTTTGTCATTAAGAAAATGCCAGGCAATTCAACCTCAATTGTATATATAAACAGTATTCTCTTCATTGATCAGCCTCATACACATATTCTGAGCTTTAAAAACAGCAATTCTTAATGTTGGAAGCACTTTCTTTGGAAAAACACCATCTAGAATAGCCAGAATTGTAAACATTATCATTACTCTCTTTATTTGAGAGTTTTCTACCTCTAATCTCGGTGATTGAACTAGGCCATCAGGATAGAACGGCTCTATTTACCCGTATTTAAAGTGTTTCTCACATGTTTCTAATTATTTCCCGGACTATCATTGTGTATTTTAAGAGTTTTACCAAAAGTAGACAGTTTACCTAGAAGTATACACAGGAATCTTCAAGATTTAAATTGTGCCATTCAGATAACGCCAGGCATTTCAGCCTCAGTTGTAAATATAAACAGTATTCTCTTCATTTATCAGCTTCATACCCATATTCTAGCTTTATAAACGGCAATTCTTTTTTTTTTTTTTATTTTTTTTATTTTCCTCTTAAAGTATTACAAAGGGTATTACATAAGTATCCTTTTTCCCCCCCCCCCGCCCTTGACAAACCCCTACCCTCCCTTACCCCCCAGTGTCTTATGTCCATTAGTTATGCTTATATGCATGCATACAAGTCCTTCGGTTGATCTCCCCTCCCTCCTGCCCCCCAACTCTCTCTGGCCTTCCCACTGCAGTTTGACAATCAGTTTGAGGCAGCTCTGCCTCTGTATCTATTATTGTTCAAAAGTTTGTAATGGTCTTTATTATCCATGAATGAGTGAGATCATGTGGTATTTTTTCTTCATTGACTGGCTTGTTTCACTTAGCATAATGCTCTCCAGTTCCATCCATGATGTTGCAAATGGTAGGAGTTCCTTCTTTTTAACAGCAGCATAGTATTCCATCGTGGAGATGTACCACAGTTTTCTAATCCATTCATCTACTGATGGGCACTTAGGCTGTTTCCAGATCTTAGCTATGGTGAATTGTGCTGCTATGAACATCTGGGTGCATATATCCTTTCTGATAGGTGTTTCTGGTTTCTTGGGATATATTCCTAGTAGTGGGATCACAGGGTCAAATGGGAGTTCCATTTCCAATTTTTTGAGGAACCTCCATACTGCCTTCCATAGTGGCTGCACCAGTCTGCATTCCCACCAGCAGTGCACAAGTGTTCCTTTTTCTCCACATCCTCTCCAGCACTTGTCGTTTGTTGATTTGTTGATGATGGCCATTCTGACAGGTGTGAGATGGTACCTCATTGTTGTTTTGATTTGCATCTCTCGGATGATTAGTGACTTTGAGCATGTTTTCATATGTCTCTTGGCTTTCTGAATGTCCTCTTTGGAAAGGTGTCTATTTAGATCCTTTGCCCATTTTTTGATTGGATTGTTTATCTTCTTTTTGTTAAGTTGTATGAGTTCCCTATAAATTTTGGAGATTAAGCCCTTATCAGATATGACGTTGGCAAATATGTTTTCCCACGAGGTGGGTTTTCTTGTTGTTTTGTTGATGGTTTCTTTTGCTGTGCAGAAGCTTTTTATTTTGATGTAGTCCCATTTGTTCAGTTTCTCTTTAGTTTCAACTGCCCTAGGAGCTGTATCAGTGAAGAAATTGTTTTGGCATATGTCTGAGATTTTGTTGCCTTTGTATTCTTCTAGAATTTTTATGGTTTCCTGTCGTACATTTAAGTCCTTTATCCATTTTGAGTTTATTCTTGTGTATGGTGTAAGTTGGTGGTCTAGTTTCATTTTCTTGCATATGTCTGTCCAATTTTCCCAACACCATTTATTGAAGAGACTATCTTGGCTCCATTGTATGTTCATGCCTCCTTTGTCAAAAATTAATTGAGCATATTGGTTCGGGCTAATTTCTGGACTCTCTATTCTATTCCACTGATCTATATGTCTGTTCTTGTGCCAGTACCAGGCAGTTTTGAGAACAGTGGCTTTGTAATACAGCTTGATATCTGGCATTGAGATCCCACCTACTTTGTTCTTTCTCAGGATCGTTGCAGCTATTCGGGGTCTTTTTTTATTCCAGATGAATTTTTGGAGAGTTCGTTCTAGATCTTTGAAGAAGGCCATTGGTATTTTAATGGGAAGTGCGTTGAATGTATAGATTGCTTTGGGTAGTATGGACATTTTAATGATGTTGATTCTACCAATCCAAGAACATGGTATGTTCTTCCATCTGTTTATGTCTTCCTCTATCTCTTTTTTCAACGTCCTGTAGTTTTCTGAGTAGAGGTCTTTAACCTCTTTAGTTAAGTTTATTCCTAGGTATCTTAATTTTTTTGGTGCGATGGTAAATGGGATTGTTTTTCTGATCTCCCTTTCTGAAAGTTCACTATTGGTGTATAGAAATGCCTCAGATTTCTTGGGGTTAATTTTGTATCCTGCTACATTGCCAAATTCATGTATTAAGTCTAGTAGCTTTTTGATGGAGTCTCTAGGGTTTTGTATGTATAATATCATGTCATCTGCAAATAAGGACAGTTTTACTTCCTCTTTTCCAATTTGGATGCCTTTTATTCCTTCTTCTTGCCTAATTGCAATGGGTAATACTTCCAGTACTATGTTGAACAGGAGTGGTGAGAGTGGGCATCCCTGTCTTGTTCCTGTTCTTAGGGGAAATGGTGTTAGTTTTTGTCCATTGAGTATGATGTTGGCTGTGGGCCTGTCATATATGGCTTTTATTATGTTGAGGTATGATCCTTCTATTCCCACCTTTCTGAGAGTTTTTATCAAAAATGGGTGTTGGATTTTGTCGAATGCTTTTTCTGCATCAATTGATATGACCATGTGGTTTTTTTCTTTCAATTTGTTTATGTGATGTATCACATTTATTGATTTACGGATGTTGTACCATCCTTGCATCTCTGGGATGAATCCTACTTGGTCATGGTGTATGATCCTTCTGATGTACTGCTGGATCCGATTTGCTAAGATTTTGTTGAGGATTTTGGCATCTATGTTCATGAGGGATATTGGCCTGTAATTCTCTTTCATTGTGATGTCTTTACCTGGTTTTGGTATTAGGGTGATGCTGGCTTCATAGAATGAGCTTGGAAGCGTTCCTTCCTCTTGAATTTTTTGTAGTAGTCTGAGGAGGGTAGGTTTTAGTTCTTCCTTGAATGTTTGGTAGAACTCCCCTGTGAAGCCGTCTGGCCCTGGGCTTTTGTTTGCTGGAAGCTTTCTGATGACTGCTTCAATTTCTTCCATAGTTATTGGCCTATTGAGGTTTTTAGATTCTTTCTGATTGAGTTTTGGAATGTTGTATTTTTCTAGGAATTTGTCCATTTCCTCCAGGTTGTCCAGTTTGTTGGAGTAGAGTTGCTCGTAGTATTGTTTAACAATCATTTGTATTTCTGTGGGGTCTGTTGTTATTTCGCCTCTATCATTTCTGATTTGGTTTATTTGGGACCTCTCTCTTTGCTTCTTGGTGAGCCTGGCTAGGGGTTTGTCAATCTTGTTTATCCTTTCAAAGAACCAGCTCTTGGTTTCATTGATTTTCTGTATTGTTTTTTTGGTCTCTATTTCATTGATTTCTGCTCTAATCTTTATTATCTCCTTCCTTCTGCTCACTCTGGGGTTTTCTTGTTGCTCTCTTTCTAATTCTTTGAGTTGTAGAGTTAGATGATTGACTACCATTTTTTCTTGTTTTTTGAGGTAGGCCTGTAGAGCTATAAACTTCCCTCTCAGGACTGCTTTCATTGCGTCCCAGAGGTTTTGGATTGTTGTGTTTTCATTGTCATTAGTGTCCAGGATGTTTTTAATTTCTTCTTTGATGTCATCGGTAACCCAATCAATATTTAATAACATGCTATTCAGCTTCCAAGTGTTTGAGTATTTTGGGTTGTTTTTATTGTAGTTTATTTCTAACATTATGCCATCGTGGTCTGTGAAGAAGCTTTTTATGATTTCAATCTTCTTGAATTTGTGGAGACTTTGCTTGTGACCCAATATGTGGTCTATTTTTGAATATGTCCCATGAGCACCTGAGAGGAATGTATATTCCGCAGCTGTGGGGTGAAGTGTTCTGAAGATGTCAATTAAGTCCATCTGATCTAGTGAGTCATTTAGGATTGCTGTTTCTTTGCTGAGTTTTTGTCTAGCGGATTTATCCAGTGATGTCAGTGGTGTATTAAAGTCCCCTACTATGATTGTATTGTTGTCGATCTCTCCCCTGATATCTTCCAGAAGTTTTCTTATGTATGTGGGTGCTCCTGCATTGGGTGCATATATGTTTACCAGGGTTATATCTTCTTGTTGTATTGATCCCTTTAGTATTATGAAGTGGCCTTCCTTATCTCTGGTTATGGCCTTCACTTTGAGATGTACTTTGTCAGATATAAGTATTGCTACCCCAGCTTTCTTTTCCTTTCCATTTGCGTGAAAGATATTTTTCCATCCCTTCACTTTCAGTCTGTGTGAGTCCCTTCTAATGAGGTGGGTCTCTTGTAGACAGCAGATGTATGGGTCATGTTTTTTTATCCATTCAGCCACTCGATGTCTTTTGGTTGGAGCATTTAGTCCATTTACATTTAAAGTTATTATTGAAAGGTATTTGTTTGTAGCCATTTCTTTTTGTGTGTGTGTGTGTGGCTGTTTTCTTTCTGAGCTTGATATTTCTTCTTTTTACACCAGTCCCTTTAGCATTTCTTGCATGGCTGGCTTGGTGGTGATAAACTCCCTTAGCCCTTTTTTGTCTGTGAAGCTTCTTATTTCCCCTTCAATTTTGAATGATAGCCTTGCTGGATAGAGTATTCTTGGATTCAGTCCTTTGCTTTGCATCACTTTGTAGATTTCCGTCCATTCTTTTCTGGCCTGATGTGTTTCTGTTGAGAAATCATTTGATAATCTAATGGGAGATCCCTTGTATGTTACTTTCCGTCTCTCTCTTGCAGCCTGTAAGATTCTCTCTTTATCCTGAACATTTGCCATGGTAATTATGATGTGTCTTGGTGTGGGTCTTTTCGGGTTCACCTTGTTTGGGACTCTCTGGGCTTGTGTGACTTTTTTCTTCCCCACCTCAGGGAAGTTTTCTGATATTATTTCTTCGAATAGGTTTTCTAATCCATGGTCATCTTTCTGTTGTTCTGGCACCCCTATTATTCGTATGTTGTTTCGTTTCATGTTGTCCCAAAGCTCCCTTAGGCTCTCCTCCTGTCTTTTAATTTTTTTCTCCATTTGCCATACAGTTTGAGTGTGTTTTGCTTCCTTGTCTTCTAATTCACTAATTCGGTCCTCCGCTTCTCCCAGTCTACTGTTGATACTTTCAATGGAGTTTTTTATTGAAGCTATGTCACTCTTCATTTCTTCTTGGGACTTACTTAAGTTGTTGATTTTTTCATCTGTTTCTTCTAGCTTCTTGCATAAGTAGTTGAGTTTTTCATCTGTTTCTTCTTGCTTCTTGAACATGTGGTGCATGTACTCTAGGAACCTTATTCTGAATTCTTTTTCCGTCATGTTGCATATCTCTGTCTCACTTAGCTGCTTTTCTGGCGAGTCCTCCTTTTCTTTCCTTTGGGGGTTTCTTTGCCTACCCATGTTTGATCTCGCTGACATATGTAGATGTTGAGGTGTTCAGTGGCTGCTCCCTGGGTGGCAGGGGCTCCTTGGGTTGTGGTTGCTGCTCAGACGGTTGCGGTAGCAGCTGCTTTCCAGTTGGCAGCAGCTCCTCTGGTGGGTGTTGTTCACAGCTGTGTTGGCTCTTCTGGCTGGTGGGGGGAGGCTTCACGTACAGTTGCTGTTCCACAGACAGAGGGTGTGGTGATCAGGAGGCTGTGGTGATCAGGAGGCTGCGGTGATCAGGGGGCTGCTGTTGCTTGGATCTGCTGCGTTGATTTAAAGGCACAAAATACAACAGAGCAAGGCACAACGTACCAGGCACTGAACACAAGTATATTCACAATATTAATAACCCCAAATAAAGGTGACCACCCGAATTAAGAGAATTAGGGGATAAGGGAGAAAGAAGAGAAGAAGATAAAAGAGAGAACAGAAAAGAAAAATAAGAAAAAAACAAACAAAAAAGGAGTGCAAAAATAGAATTGGGAAAAAAGAGGGGGGAAAAAAAGAGAGCGAAAAAAGAGAATGAAGTAGAAGTGGGGAAGAGACTCCCCGTATGAGGAGCAAACTCCAATAGAACTGCCACTAATCTCAACAAATTCCAGCAACAGATCCCTGGAGATGAATGCAAACTACAAACCACCAATAATATCCAGAGGGGTAAGGGAAAACAGAAGCACAAAAATAACTGGGGTGGGGTGGGGGAGGGAAGGGAAAAACCAGCAGAAAAAAAAAGAAAAAGAAAAAGAAAAAGAAAAACAACCTCACAACCAGTCCTAAAAAAGAAGAAAAAACACAAAACAAAACAAACAAATTAAAAAAAAAAAAAAAAAAAGCCCAATATATTCAACAATCAAGAAAACAATAGAAAGATAAGAGAGAAAAAAAATGGTTGGAAAGTGAAGAAGGATAAAGAATAGGTGTATAAGGATTTAGAGCAGTAGATTGGAAATAGGATATATAAGTAGGGTGGAATTAGACAGGGGGTAAAAAGAGGGAATTGGGAAAGTCTGGAGCAGGAATAGGGTAAGAGAAACAGGACACCAAAAGGGGAAAAGTAAGGAAGAGGGTTTTAGCAAAGAGGTGGAATTGAGATAGGGAAAATTAATGCTAAAGGAACGATGAAAATAGAATGGAGAACACTAATCCCAAAAGAAAATAAAGAGAAAATAAAATGGCACTTTAAAAAATGGTAAAATGGTAGGAGTAATAATACTGGTTAAAAATAAAAATGTGGTAATTGAAAGGGTAAAATCAGGTGATGGAAAAAGAAGAAAAAGAGAAAAAAAAATTGGTTTCTTAGTAAAAAGGTGAAAAAATTAAAAAGAAAAAGAAAAAGAAAAAATTTGCAGTAGTGATGGTCTTTCGGTTCTTCTACTCTTCAGCCTGGTTCGCCTTAGTCCTGCCAGGTATTTAGGAGAGTGTTGAATTTGCCTGCATTACACTGTTCCTCCGTGTTGTAAATCACAGTCCTGATTTTAAAGCAGGCCGTATTTGTGATCCAGTCTGCCTTAATTTGTATTCCCCTAAGAGTCAGTTTGTGGCTCAACCTCTGGGTGGCAGTGTTTTTGGGTTGGCCTCTGAGGCTATACAGCTTCTCTATCCTTTTTTAATCCTTACCCTGCTCTGTGTTGTTGGTGGGACTGAAAATCCCTCTATAGGCCAGACCCTGGTAACTCCCAGGGACTAATCAGCTTGTTTTAGTCCTTTATCTCATACAGGGTGGAATCTGGGTGTGGCTGTGCTCCTTGCCTGGGGGGTTGGGGGGAGGAATTCCACCCTCTGGAGGAATGGCTGCCCCAGTCCTGGGCCCAGGGGGGTCTCAGCACTCAATTCGCTGCCACCTCCTCCGGCTCCCCCTCTTTCCTCAGCCTCTCCCCAGATTCCCCTCGTCTGCACCTTCACCCTCTCTTCAGCACAGGTGAGTGTCTGTATCCGAAC
Organism: Myotis yumanensis; assembly: GCF_028538775.1. Lineage (NCBI taxonomy): Eukaryota > Metazoa > Chordata > Mammalia > Chiroptera > Vespertilionidae > Myotis > Myotis yumanensis. The sequence continues at coordinate 190,969 of NW_027223767.1, forward strand.
TGTCCTATGAGCAGGGTTCAGTGAAAACAAAGAAACAGACAAACGCCGGCCGGCCGCGGAAACGCTCCTCTTACCGGTCTGGGAAACGCTCCTCTTACCAGCACTGCATGGTCTGGGAAACGCTCCTCTCTTATGGGCACTGCATGGTCTGATCAGTTCCTCAGGATGCCCCCTTTAGTCTCAGTTCTCCGCAATCACAAAATCCAAATCTCAAATCTCCTGGCGCCAGCAAACCCGCGGAACTCCTTACCCTGGTCAGGGTCTGTGTCTGTCCCAAGAGACGCGGCTGTCTGCCATGCGGTCTCCCTCCGACCCTCTGGGCTCAGGTCTGGCAAACTTTCCTGCCCAGATCCCTGGTTTTTAACCTTTCCAGGGGAGGTCTGCCCTTCCAGGCTGCAAGCCGTCTCACCAGCTGAGTAAATTTGCCAATTCGGGGTGGGTGTATAAACGGCAATTCTTAATGTTTGAAAGCACATTCTTCGGAAATACATCATCTAAAATAGCCAGAATGGTAAACATTATCTGTACTCTCGTCATTACACAGGATTCTATCTCTAATCTCCGATATTGAACATGAACATAAAGATAGAACGGCTCTATGTACCAGCATTTCAAGTGTTTCTTACATGTTTCTAATCATTTCTCCGTAGTATCATTGTGTATGTGAAGAGTTTTACCAAAGGTAGACAGTTTTCCTAGAAGTATTTACAGGAATCTTCAAGGTTTTAATTGAGTCCTTCAGGAAAGGCAAGTCTAATCATAATCACCTGTAAATATAAACAGTATTCTCTTAATTTATCAGCTTCACACATAATCTGAGCTTTATAAATGGAATTTCTTAATGTTTGAAAGCACTTTCTTTGAAAAACATCATCTAAAGTAGCCAGAATGGTAAACATTATCTGTACTCTCATCATTTCGCAGCATTTTACCTCTAATCTCCGTGATTGAACATGAACATAAAGATAGAACGGCTCTATCTACCAGCATTTCAAGTGTTTCTTACATGCTTCTAATCATTTCTCGGGACTATCATTGTGTATGTTAAGCGTTTTACCAAAAGTAGAGAGTTTTCCTAGAAGTAAACACAGGAATCTTCAAGGTTTCAATTGAGTCATTCAGAAAACGCCAGTCTAATCAGAATCACCTGTAAATATAAACAGTATTCTCTTTATTTATCAGCTTCATACATATTCTGAGCTTTATAAACTGCAATTCTTAATGTTTGAAAACACTTTCCTTGGAAAAACAACATCTAGAGTAGCCGCAATTGTAAACTTCATCATTACTCTCCTCACTTGAGAGTTTTTTACCTCTAATCTCAGTGATTGAACTAGGCCATAAAGATAGAAAGGCTCTATTTAACAGCATTTCAAGAGTTTCGTACATGTTTCTAATCACTTCCCGGGACTATTCTACTATATTTTTCGAGTTTTACCAAAGTTAGACATTTTTCCTGAAGTAGATACATGAATCTTCAGGATGTAAACTTTGTCATTAAGAAAATGCCAGGCAATTCAGCCTCAATTGTAAATATAAACAGTATTCTCTTCATTTATCAGCCTCATACACATATTCTGAGCTTTAAAAACAGCAATTCTTAATGTTGGAAGCACTTTCTTTGGAAAAACACCATCTAGAATAGCCAGAATTGTAAACATTATCATTACTCTCTTCATTTGAGAGTTTTCTACCTCTAATCTCGGTGATTGAACTAGGCCATCAGGATAGAACGGCTCTATTTACCCGTATTTAAAGTGTTTCTCACATGTTTCTAATTATTTCCCGGACTATCATTGTGTATTTTAAGAGTTTTACCAAAAGTAGACAGTTTACCTAGAAGTATACACAGGAATCTTCAAGATTTAAATTGTGCCATTCAGAAAACGCCAGGCAATTCAGCCTCAGTTGTAAATATAAACAGTATTCTCTTCATTTATCAGCTTCATACCCATATTCTAGTTTTATAAACTGCAATTCTTAATGTATTTAAGCACATTCTTCGGAAATACATCATCTAAAGTAGCCAGAAAGGTAAACATTATCATTACCCTCTTCATTTGAGAGTTTTCTACCTCTAATCTCAGTGATTGAACTAGGCCATCAGGATAGAACGGCTCTATTTTCCCCTATTTAAAGTGTTTCTTACATGTTTCTAATCATTTCTGGGACTATCATTGTGTTTTTTTTAGAGTTTTACCAAAAGTAGACAGTTGTCCTAGAAGTATACACAGGAATCTTCAAGATTTAATTATGCTATTCAGAAAACGCCAGGCAATTCAGCCTCAGTTGTAAATATAAACAGTATTCTCTTCATTTATCAGCTTCATACCCATATTCTAGCTTTATAAACGGCAATTCTTAATGTTTGAAAGCACATTCTTCGGAAATACATCATCTAAAATAGCCAGAATGGTAAACATTATCTGTACTCTCGTCATTACACAGGATTCTATCTCTAATCTCCGATATTGAACATGAACATAAAGATAGAACGGCTCTATGTACCAGCATTTCAAGTGTTTCTTACATGTTTCTAATCATTTCTTGGTAGTATCATTGTTTATGTGAAGAGTTTTACCAAAGGTAGACAGTTTTCCTAGAAGTATTTACAGGAATCTTCAAGGTTTTAATTGAGTCCTTCAGTAAAGGCAAGTCTAATCATAATCACCTGTAAATATAAACAGTATTCTCTTAATTTATCAGCTTCACACATAATCTGAGCTTTATAAATGGAATTTCTTAATGTTTGAAAGCACTTTCTTTGAAAAACATCATCTAAAGTAGCCAGAATGGTAAACATTATCCGTACTCTCGTCATTTCGCAGCATTCTACCTCTAATCTCCGTGATTGAACATGAACATAAAGATAGAACGGCTCTATGTACCATCATTTCAAGTGTTTCTTACATGCTTCTAATCATTTCTCGGGACTATCATTGTGTATGTTAAGCGTTTTACCAAAAGTAGAGAGTTTTCCTAGAAGTAAACACAGGAATCTTCAAGGTTTCAATTGAGTCATTCAGAAAACGCCAGTCTAATCAGAATCACCTGTAAATATAAACAGTATTCTCTTTATTTATCAGCTTCATACATATTCTGAGCTTTATAAACTGCAATTCTTAATGTTTGAAAACACTTTCCTTGGAAAAACAACATCTAGAGTAGCCGCAATTGTAAACTTCATCATTACTCTCCTCACTTGAGAGTTTTTTACCTCTAATCTCAGTGATTGAACTAGGCCATAAAGATAGAAAGGCTCTATTTAACAGCATTTCAAGAGTTTCGTACATGTTTCTAATCACTTCCCGGGACTATTCTACTATATTTTTCGAGTTTTACCAAAGTTAGACATTTTTCCTGAAGTAGATACATGAATCTTCAGGATGTAAACTTTGTCATTAAGAAAATGCCAGGCAATTCAGCCTCAATTGTAAATATAAACAGTATTCTCTTCATTTATCAGCCTCATACACATATTCTGAGCTTTAAAAACAGCAATTCTTAATGTTGGAAGCACTTTCTTTGGAAAAACACCATCTAGAATAGCCAGAATTGTAAACATTATCATTACTCTCTTCATTTGAGAGTTTTCTACCTCTAATCTCGGTGATTGAACTAGGCCATCAGGATAGAACGGCTCTATTTACCCGTATTTAAAGTGTTTCTCACATGTTTCTAATTATTTCCCGGACTATCATTGTGTATTTTAAGAGTTTTACCAAAAGTAGACAGTTTACCTAGAAGTATACACAGGAATCTTCAAGATTTAAATTGTGCCATTCAGAAAACGCCAGGCAATTCAGCCTCAGTTGTAAATATAAACAGTATTCTCTTCATTTATCAGCTTCATACCCATATTCTAGTTTTATAAACTGCAATTCTTAATGTATTTAAGCACATTCTTCGGAAATACATCATCTAAAGTAGCCAGAAAGGTAAACATTATCATTACCCTCTTCATTTGAGAGTTTTCTACCTCTAATCTCAGTGATTGAACTAGGCCATCAGGATAGAACGGCTCTATTTTCCCCTATTTAAAGTGTTTCTTACATGTTTCTAATCATTTCTGGGACTATCATTGTGTTTTTTTTAGAGTTTTACCAAAAGTAGACAGTTGTCCTAGAAGTATACACAGGAATCTTCAAGATTTAATTATGCTATTCAGAAAACGCCAGGCAATTCAGCCTCAGTTGTAAATATAAACAGTATTCTCTTCATTTATCAGCTTCATACCCATATTCTAGCTTTATAAACGGCAATTCTTAATGTTTGAAAGCACATTCTTCGGAAATACATCATCTAAAATAGCCAGAATGGTAAACATTATCTGTACTCTCGTCATTACACAGGATTCTATCTCTAATCTCCGATATTGAACATGAACATAAAGATAGAACGGCTCTATGTACCAGCATTTCAAGTGTTTCTTACATGTTTCTAATCATTTCTCGGTAGTATCATTGTTTATGTGAAGAGTTTTACCAAAGGTAGACAGTTTTCCTAGAAGTATTTACAGGAATCTTCAAGGTTTTAATTGAGTCCTTCAGTAAAGGCAAGTCTAATCATAATCACCTGTAAATATAAACAGTATTCTCTTAATTTATCAGCTTCACACATAATCTGAGCTTTATAAATGGAATTTCTTAATGTTTGAAAGCACTTTCTTTGAAAAACATCATCTAAAGTAGCCAGAATGGTAAACATTATCCGTACTCTCGTCATTTCGCAGCATTCTACCTCTAATCTCCGTGATTGAACATGAACATAAAGATAGAACGGCTCTATGTACCATCATTTCAAGTGTTTCTTACATGCTTCTAATCATTTCTCGGGACTATCATTGTGTATGTTAAGCGTTTTACCAAAAGTAGAGAGTTTTCCTAGAAGTAAACACAGGAATCTTCAAGGTTTCAATTGAGTCATTCAGAAAACGCCAGTCTAATCAGAATCACCTGTAAATATAAACAGTAGTCTCTTTATTTATCAGCTTCATACATATCCTGAGCTTTATAAACTGCAATTCTTAATGTTTGAAAACACTTTCCTTGGAAAAACAACATCTAGATTAGCCGCAATTGTAAACTTCATCATTACTCTCCTGTGTTGAGAGTTTTTTACCTCTAATCTCAGTGATTGAACTAGGCCATAAAGATAGAGCGGCTCTATTTAACAGCATTTCAAGTGTTTCGTACATGTTTCTAGTCACTTCCCGGGACTATTCTACTATATTTTTCGAGTTTTACCAAAGTTAGACATTTTTCCTGAAGTAGATACATGAATCTTCAGGGTGTAAACTTTGTCATTAAGAAAATGCCATGCAATTCAGCCTCAATTGTAAATATAAACAGTATTCTCTTCATTCATCATCCTCATACACATATTCTGAGCTTTAAAAACAGCAATTCTTAATGTTGGAAGCACTTTCTTTGGAAAAACACCATCTAGAATAGCCGGAATTGTAAACATTATCATTACTCTCTTCATTTGAGAGTTTTCTACCTCTAATCTCGGTGATTGAACTAGGCCATCAGGATAGAACGGCTCTATTTACCCGTATTTAAAGTGTTTCTCACATGTTTCTAATTATTTCCCGGACTATCATTGTGTATTTTAAGAGTTTTACCAAAAGTAGACAGTTTACCTAGAAGTATACACAGGAATCTTCAGGATTTAAATGGTGCTATTCAGAAAACGCCAGGCAATTCAGCCTCAGTTGTAAATATAAACAGTATTCTCTTCATTTATCAGCTTCATACCCATATTCTAGTTTTATAAACTGCAATTCTTAATGTATGAAAGCACATTCTTCGGAAATACATCATCTAAAGTAGCCAGAAAGGTAAACATTATCATTACCCTCTTCATTTGAGAGTTTTCTACCTCTAATCTCGGTGATTGAACTAGGCCATCAGGATAGAACGGCTCTATTTTCCCCTATTTAAAGTGTTTCTTACATGTTTCTAATCATTTCTGGGACTATCATTGTGTTTTTTTTAGAGTTTTACCAAAAGTAGACAGTTGTCCTAGAAGTATACACAGGAATCTTCAAGATTTAATTATGCTATTCAGAAAACGCCAGGCAATTCAGCCTCAGTTGTAAATATAAACAGTATTCTCTTCATTTATCAGCTTCATACCCATATTCTAGCTTTATAAACGGCAATTTTAATGTTTGAAAGCACATTCTTCGGAAATACATCATCTAAAATAGCCAGAATGGTAAACATTATCTGTACTCTCGTCATTACACAGGATTCTATCTCTAATCTCCGATATTGAACATGAACATAAAGATAGAACGGCTCTATGTACCAGCATTTCAAGTGTTTCTTACATGTTTCTAATCATTTCTCGGTAGTATCATTGTGTATGTGAAGAGTTTTACCAAAGGTAGACAGTTTTCCTAGAAGTATTTACAGGAATCTTCAAGGTTTTAATTGAGTCCTTCAGTAAAGGCAAGTCTAATCATAATCACCTGTAAATATAAACAGTATTCTCTTAATTTATCAGCTTCACACATAATCTGAGCTTTATAAATGGAATTTCTTAATGTTTGAAAGCACTTTCTTTGAAAAACATCATCTAAAGTAGCCAGAATGGTAAACATTATCTGTACTCTCGTCATTTCGCAGCATTCTACCTCTAATCTCCGTGATTGAACATGAACATAAAGATAGAACGGCTCTATGTACCAGCATTTCAAGTGTTTCTTACATGCTTCTAATCATTTCTCGGGACTACCATTGTGTATGTTAAGCGTTTTACCAAAAGTAGAGAGTTTTCCTAGAAGTAAACAGAGGAATCTTCAAGGTTTCAATTGAGTCATTCAGAAAACTCCAGTCTAATCAGAATCACCTGTAAATATAAACAGTATTCTCTTTTTTTATCAGCTTCATACATATTCTGAGCTTTATAAACTGCAATTCTTAATGTTTGAAAACACTTTCCTTGGAAAAACAACATCTAGAGTAGCCGCAATTGTCAACTTCATCATTACTCTCCTCACTTGAGAGTTTTTTACCTCTAATCTCAGTGATTGAACTAGGCCATAAAGATAGAAAGGCTCTATTTAACAGCATTTCAAGTGTTTCGTACATGTTTCTAATCACTTCCCGGGACTATTCTACTATATTTTTCGAGTTTTACCAAAGTTAGACATTTTTCCTGAAGTAGATACATGAATCTTCAGGATGTAAACTTTGTCATTAAGAAAATGCCAGGCAATTCAGCCTCAATAGTAAATATAAACAGTATTCTCTTCATTCATCATCCTCATACACATATTCTGAGCTTTAAAAACAGCAATTCTTAATGTTGGAAGCACTTTCTTTGGAAAAACACCATCTAGAATAGCCAAAATTGTAAACATTATCATTACTCTCTTCATTTGAGAGTTTTCTACCTCTAATCTCGGTGATTGAACTAGGCCATCAGGATAGAACGGCTCTATTTACCCGTATTTAAACTGTTTCTCACATGTTTCTAATTATTTCCCGGACTATCATTGTGTATTTTAAGAGTTTTACCAAAAGTAGACAGTTTACCTAGAAGTATACACAGGAATCTTCAAGATTTAAATTGTGCCATTCAGATAACGCCAGGCAATTCAGCCTCAGTTGTAAATATAAACAGTATTCTCTTCATTTATCAGCTTCATACCCATATTCTAGCTTTATAAACTGCTATTTTTAATGTATGAAAGCACATTCTTCGGAAATACGTCATCTAAAGTAGCCAGAAAAGTAAATATTTTCTGTACTCTCGCAGCATTCTATCTCTAACCTCCGTGATTGAACATGAACATAAAGATAGAACGGCTCTATGTACCAGCATTTCAAGTGTTTCTTACATGTTTCTAATCATTTCTCGGGACTATCATTGTGTATGTGAAGAGCTTCACCAAAGGTAGACAGTTTTCTTGGAAGTATTTACAGGAATCTTCAAGGTTTAAATTGAGTCATTCAGTAAACGCCAATCTAATCATAATCACCTGTAAATATAAACAGTATTCTCTTCATTTATCAGCTTCACACATATTCTGAGCTTTATAATTGGAAATTCGTAATGTTTGAAAGCCCTTCTTTGGAAAAACATCATCTAAAGTAGCCAGAATGGTAAACATTATCTGTACTCTCATCATTTTGCAACATTCTACCTCTGATCTCCGTGATTGAACATGAACATAAAGATAGAACTGCAATTCTTAAGTTTGCAAAAACTTTCCTAGGAAAAACAACATCTAGAGTAGCCGCAATTGTCAACTTCATCATTACTCTCCTGAGTTGAGAGTTTTTTACCTCTAATCTCAGTGATTGAACTAGGCCATAAAGATAGAGCGGCTCTATTTAACAGCATTTCAAGTGTTTCGTACATGTTTCTAGTCACTTCCCGGGACTATTCTACTATACTTTTCGAGTTTTACCAAAGTTAGACATTTTTCCTGAAGTAGATACATGAATCTTCAGGGTGTAAACTTTGTCATTAAGAAAATGCCATGCAATTCAGCCTCAATTGTAAATATAAACAGTATTCTCTTCAGTCATCATCCTCATACACATATTCTGAGCTTTAAAAACAGCAATTCTTAATGTTGGAAGCACTTTCTTTGGAAAAACACCATCTAGAATAGCCGGAATTGTAAACATTATCATTACTCTCTTCATTTGAGAGTTTTCTACCTCTAATCTCGGTGATTGAACTAGGCCATCAGGATAGAACGGCTCTATTTTCCCCTATTTAAAGTGTTTCTTACATGTTTCTAATCATTTCTGGGACTATCATTGTGTTTTTTTTTAGAGTTTTACCAAAAGTAGTCAGTTGTCCTAGAAGTATACACAGGAATCTTCAAGATTTAATTATGCTATTCAGAAAACGCCAGGCAATTCAGCCTCAGTTGTAAATATAAACAGTATTCTCTTCATTTATCAGCTTCATACCCATATTCTAGCTTTATAAACGGCAATTCTTAATGTTTGAAAGCACATTCTTCGGAAATACATCATCTAAAATAGCCAGAATGGTAAACATTATCTGTACTCTCGTCATTACACAGGATTCTATCTCTAATCTCCGATATTGAACATGAACATAAAGATAGAACGGCTCTATGTACCAGCATTTCAAGTGTTTCTTACATGTTTCTAATCATTTCTCGGTAGTATCATTGTGTATGTGAAGAGTTTTACCAAAGGTAGACAGTTTTCCTAGAAGTATTTACAGGAATCTTCAAGGTTTTAATTGAGTCCTTCAGTAAAGGCAAGTCTAATCATAATCACCTGTAAATATAAACAGTATTCTCTTAATTTATCAGCTTCACACATAATCTGAGCTTTATAAATGGAATTTCTTAATGTTTGAAAGCACTTTCTTAGAAAAACATCATCTAAAGTAGCCAGAATGGTAAACATTATCCGTACTCTCGTCATTTCGCAGCATTCTACCTCTAATCTCCGTGATTGAACATGAACATAAAGATAGAACGGCTCTATGTACCATCATTTCAAGTGTTTTTTACATGCTTCTAATCATTTCTCGGGACTATCATTGTGTATGTTAAGCGTTTTACCAAAAGTAGAGAGTTTTCCTAGAAGTAAACACAGGAATCTTCAAGGTTTCAATTGAGTCATTCAGAAAACGCCGGTCTAATCAGAATCACCTGTAAATATAAACAGTAGTCTCTTTATTTATCAGCTTCATACATATCCTGAGCTTTATAAACTGCAATTCTTAATGTTTGAAAACACTTTCCTTGGAAAAACAACATCTAGAGTAGCCGCAATTGTAAACTTCATCATTACTCTCCTGAGTTGAGAGTTTTTTACCTCTAATCTCAGTGATTGAACTAGGCCATAAAGATAGAGCGGCTCTATTTAACAGCATTTCAAGTGTTTCGTACATGTTTCTAGTCACTTCCCGGGACTATTCTACTATATTTTTCGAGTTTTACCAAAGTTAGACATTTTTCCTGAAGTAGATACATGAATCTTCAGGGTGTAAACTTTGTCATTAAGAAAATGCCATGCAATTCAGCCTCAATTGTAAATATAAACAGTATTCTCTTCATTCATCATCCTCATACACATATTCTGAGCTTTAAAAACAGCAATTCTTAATGTTGGAAGCACTTTCTTTGGAAAAACACCATCTAGAATAGCCGGAATTGTAAACATTATCATTACTCTCTTCATTTGAGAGTTTTCTACCTCTAATCTCGGTGATTGAACTAGGCCATCAGGATAGAACGGCTCTATTTACCCGTATTTAAAGTGTTTCTCACATGTTTCTAATTATTTCCCGGACTATCATTGTGTATTTTAAGAGTTTTACCAAAAGTAGACAGTTTACCTAGAAGTATACACAGGAATCTTCAGGATTTAAATGGTGCTATTCAGAAAACGCCAGGCAATTCAGCCTCAGTTGTAAATATAAACAGTATTCTCTTCATTTATCAGCTTCATACCCATATTCTAGTTTTATAAACTGCAATTCTTAATGTATGAAAGCACATTCTTCGGAAATACATCATCTAAAGTAGCCAGAAAGGTAAACATTATCATTACCCTCTTCATTTGAGAGTTTTCTACCTCTAATCTCGGTGATTGAACTAGGCCATCAGGATAGAACGGCTCTATTTTCCCCTATTTAAAGTGTTTCTTACATGTTTCTAATCATTTCTGGGACTATCATTGTGTTTTTTTTAGAGTTTTACCAAAAGTAGACAGTTGTCCTAGAAGTATACACAGGAATCTTCAAGATTTAATTATGCTATTCAGAAAACGCCAGGCAATTCAGCCTTAGTTGTAAATATAAACAGTATTCTCTTCATTTATCAGCTTCATACCCATATTCTAGCTTTATAAACGGCAATTTTAATGTTTGAAAGCACATTCTTCGGAAATACATCATCTAAAATAGCCAGAATGGTAAACATTATCTGTACTCTCGTCATTACACAGGATTCTATCTCTAATCTCCGATATTGAACATGAACATAAAGATAGAACGGCTCTATGTACCAGCATTTCAAGTGTTTCTTACATGTTTCTAATCATTTCTCGGTAGTATCATTGTGTATGTGAAGAGTTTTACCAAAGGTAGACAGTTTTCCTAGAAGTATTTACAGGAATCTTCAAGGTTTTAATTGAGTCCTTCAGTAAAGGCAAGTCTAATCATAATTACCTGTAAATATAAACAGTATTCTCTTAATTTATCAGCTTCACACATAATCTGAGCTTTATAAATGGAATTTCTTAATGTTTGAAAGCACTTTCTTTGAAAAACATCATCTAAAGTAGCCAGAATGGTAAACATTATCTGTACTCTCGTCATTTCGCAGCATTCTACCTCTAATCTCCGTGATTGAACATGAACATAAAGATAGAACGGCTCTATGTACCAGCATTTCAAGTGTTTCTTACATGCTTCTAATCATTTCTCGGGACTACCATTGTGTATGTTAAGCGTTTTACCAAAAGTAGAGAGTTTTCCTAGAAGTAAACAGAGGAATCTTCAAGGTTTCAATTGAGTCATTCAGAAAACTCCAGTCTAATCAGAATCACCTGTAAATATAAACAGTATTCTCTTTTTTTATCAGCTTCATACATATTCTGAGCTTTATAAACTGCAATTCTTAATGTTTGAAAACACTTTCCTTGGAAAAACAACATCTAGAGTAGCCGCAATTGTCAACTTCATCATTACTCTCCTCACTTGAGAGTTTTTTACCTCTAATCTCAGTGATTGAACTAGGCCATAAAGATAGAAAGGCTCTATTTAACAGCATTTCAAGTGTTTCGTACATGTTTCTAATCACTTCCCGGGACTATTCTACTATATTTTTCGAGTTTTACCAAAGTTAGACATTTTTCCTGAAGTAGATACATGAATCTTCAGGATGTAAACTTTGTCATTAAGAAAATGCCAGGCAATTCAGCCTCAATAGTAAATATAAACAGTATTCTCTTCATTCATCATCCTCATACACATATTCTGAGCTTTAAAAACAGCAATTCTTAATGTTGGAAGCACTTTCTTTGGAAAAACACCATCTAGAATAGCCAAAATTGTAAACATTATCATTACTCTCTTCATTTGAGAGTTTTCTACCTCTAATCTCGGTGATTGAACTAGGCCATCAGGATAGAACGGCTCTATTTACCCGTATTTAAACTGTTTCTCACATGTTTCTAATTATTTCCTGGACTATCATTGTGTATTTTAAGAGTTTTACCAAAAGTAGACAGTTTACCTAGAAGTATACACAGGAATCTTCAAGATTTAAATTGTGCCATTCAGATAACGCCAGGCAATTCAGCCTCAGTTGTAAATATAAACAGTATTCTCTTCATTTATCAGCTTCATACCCATATTCTAGCTTTATAAACTGCTATTTTTAATGTATGAAAGCACATTCTTCGGAAATACGTCATCTAAAGTAGCCAGAAAAGTAAATATTTTCTGTACTCTCGCAGCATTCTATCTCTAACCTCCGTGATTGAACATGAACATAAAGATAGAACGGCTCTATGTACCAGCATTTCAAGTGTTTCTTACATGTTTCTAATCATTTCTCGGGACTATCATTGTGTATGTGAAGAGCTTCACCAAAGGTAGACAGTTTTCTTGGAAGTATTTACAGGAATCTTCAAGGTTTAAATTGAGTCATTCAGTAAACGCCAATCTAATCATAATCACCTGTAAATATAAACAGTATTCTCTTCATTTATCAGCTTCACACATATTCTGAGCTTTATAATTGGAAATTCGTAATGTTTGAAAGCCCTTCTTTGGAAAAACATCATCTAAAGTAGCCAGAATGGTAAACATTATCTGTACTCTCATCATTTTGCAACATTCTACCTCTGATCTCCGTGATTGAACATGAACATAAAGATAGAACTGCAATTCTTAAGTTTGCAAAAACTTTCCTAGGAAAAACAACATCTAGAGTAGCCGCAATTGTCAACTTCATCATTACTCTCCTGAGTTGAGAGTTTTTTACCTCTAATCTCAGTGATTGAACTAGGCCATAAAGATAGAGCGGCTCTATTTAACAGCATTTCAAGTGTTTCGTACATGTTTCTAGTCACTTCCCGGGACTATTCTACTATACTTTTCGAGTTTTACCAAAGTTAGACATTTTTCCTGAAGTAGATACATGAATCTTCAGGGTGTAAACTTTGTCATTAAGAAAATGCCATGCAATTCAGCCTCAATTGTAAATATAAACAGTATTCTCTTCAGTCATCATCCTCATACACATATTCTGAGCTTTAAAAACAGCAATTCTTAATGTTGGAAGCACTTTCTTTGGAAAAACACCATCTAGAATAGCCGGAATTGTAAACATTATCATTACTCTCTTCATTTGAGAGTTTTCTACCTCTAATCTCGGTGATTGAACTAGGCCATCAGGATAGAACGGCTCTATTTACCCGTATTTAAAGTGTTTCTCACATGTTTCTAATTATTTCCCGGACTATCATTGTGTATTTTAAGAGTTTTACCAAAAGTAGACAGTTTACCTAGAAGTATACACAGGAATCTTCAGGATTTAAATGGTGCTATTCAGAAAACGCCAGGCAATTCAGCCTCAGTTGTAAATATAAACAGTATTCTCTTCATTTATCAGCTTCATACCCATATTCTAGTTTTATAAACTGCAATTCTTAATGTATGAAAGCACATTCTTCGGAAATACATCATCTAAAGTAGCCAGAAAGGTAAACATTATCATTACCCTCTTCATTTGAGAGTTTTCTACCTCTAATCTCGGTGATTGAACTAGGCCATCAGGATAGAACGGCTCTATTTTCCCCTATTTAAAGTGTTTCTTACATGTTTCTAATCATTTCTGGGACTATCATTGTGTTTTTTTTAGAGTTTTACCAAAAGTAGACAGTTGTCCTAGAAGTATACACAGGAATCTTCAAGATTTAATTATGCTATTCAGAAAACGCCAGGCAATTCAGCCTCAGTTGTAAATATAAACAGTATTCTCTTCATTTATCAGCTTCATACCCATATTCTAGCTTTATAAACGGCAATTCTTAATGTTTGAAAGCACATTCTTCGGAAATACATCATCTAAAATAGCCAGAATGGTAAACATTATCTGTACTCTCGTCATTACACAGGATTCTATCTCTAATCTCCGATATTGAACATGAACATAAAGATAGAACGGCTCTATGTACCAGCATTTCAAGTGTTTCTTACATGCTTCTAATCATTTCTCGGGACTATCATTGTGTATGTTAAGCGTTTTACCAAAAGTAGAGAGTTTTCCTAGAAGTAAACACAGGAATCTTCAAGGTTTCAATTGAGTCATTCAGAAAATGCCAGTCTAATCAGAATCACCTGTAAATATAAACAGTATTCTCTTTTTTTATCAGCTTCATACATATTCTGAGCTTTATAAACTGCAATTCTTAATGTTTGAAAACACTTTCCTTGGAAAAACAACATCTAGAGTAGCCGCAATTGTAAACTTCATCATTACTCTCCTCACTTGAGAGTTTTTTACCTCTAATCTCAGTGATTGAACTAGGCCATAAAGATAGAAAGGCTCTATTTAACAGCATTTCAAGTGTTTCGTACATGTTTCTAATCACTTCCCGGGACTATTCTACTATATTTTTCGAGTTTTACCAAAGTTAGACATTTTTCCTGAAGTAGATACATGAATCTTCAGGATGTAAACTTTGTCATTAAGAAAATGCCAGGCAATTCAGCCTCAATTGTAAATATAAACAGTATTCTCTTCATTTATCATCCTCATACACATATTCTGAGCTTTAAAAACAGCAATTCTTAATGTTGGAAGCACTTTCTTTGGAAAAACACCATCTAGAATAGCCAAAATTGTAAACATTATCATTACTCTCTTCATTTGAGAGTTTTCTACCTCTAATCTCGGTGATTAAACTAGGCCATCAGGATAGAACGGCTCTATTTACCCGTATTTAAACTGTTTCTCACATGTTTCTAATTATTTCCCGGACTATCATTGTGTATTTTAAGAGTTTTACCAAAAGTAGACAGTTTACCTAGAAGTATACACAGGAATCTTCAAGATTTAAATTGTGCCATTCAGATAACGCCAGGCAATTCAGCCTCAGTTGTAAATATAAACAGTATTCTCTTCATTTATCAGCTTCATACCCATATTCTAGCTTTATAAACTGCTATTTTTAATGTATGAAAGCACATTCTTCGGAAATACGTCATCTAAAGTAGCCAGAAAAGTAAATATTTTCTGTACTCTCGCAGCATTCTATCTCTTACCTCCGTGATTGAACATGAACATAAAGATAGAACGGCTCTATGTACCAGCATTTCAAGTGTTTCTTACATGTTTCTAATCATTTCTCGGGACTATCATTGTGTATGTGAAGAGCTTCACCAAAGGTAGACAGTTTTCTTGGAAGTATTTACAGGAATCTTCAAGGTTTAAATTGAGTCATTCAGTAAACGCCAATCTAATCATAATCACCTGTAAATATAAACAGTATTCTCTTCATTTATCAGCTTCACACATATTCTGAGCTTTATAATTGGAAATTCGTAATGTTTGAAAGCCCTTCTTTGGAAAAACATCATCTAAAGTAGCCAGAATGGTAAACATTATCTGTACTCTCATCATTTTGCAACATTCTACCTCTGATCTCCGTGATTGAACATGAACATAAAGATAGAACTGCAATTCTTAAGTTTGCAAAAACTTTCCTAGGAAAAACAACATCTAGAGTAGCCGCAATTGTCAACTTCATCATTACTCTCCTGAGTTGAGAGTTTTTTACCTCTAATCTCAGTGATTGAACTAGGCCATAAAGATAGAGCGGCTCTATTTAACAGCATTTCAAGTGTTTCGTACATGTTTCTAGTCACTTCCCGGGACTATTCTACTATATTTTTCGAGTTTTACCAAAGTTAGACATTTTTCCTGAAGTAGATACATGAATCTTCAGGGTGTAAACTTTGTCATTAAGAAAATGCCATGCAATTCAGCCTCAATTGTAAATATAAACAGTATTCTCTTCAGTCATCATCCTCATACACATATTCTGAGCTTTAAAAACAGCAATTCTTAATGTTGGAAGCACTTTCTTTGGAAAAACACCATCTAGAATAGCCGGAATTGTAAACATTATCATTACTCTCTTCATTTGAGAGTTTTCTACCTCTAATCTCGGTGATTGAACTAGGCCATCAGGATAGAACGGCTCTATTTACCCGTATTTAAAGTGTTTCTCACATGTTTCTAATTATTTCCCGGACTATCATTGTGTATTTTAAGAGTTTTTCCAAAAGTAGAGAGTTTACCTAGAAGTATACACAGGAATCTTCAGGATTTAAATGGTGCTATTCAGAAAACGCCAGGCAATTCAGCCTCAGTTGTAAATATAAACAGTATTCTCTTCATTTATCAGCTTCATACCCATATTCTAGTTTTATAAACTGCAATTCTTAATGTATGAAAGCACATTCTTCGGAAATACATCATCTAAAGTAGCCAGAAAGGTAAACATTATCATTACCCTCTTCATTTGAGAGTTTTCTACCTCTAATCTCGGTGATTGAACTAGGCCATCAGGATAGAACGGCTCTATTTTCCCCTATTTAAAGTGTTTCTTACATGTTTCTAATCATTTCTGGGACTATCATTGTGTTTTTTTTAGAGTTTTACCAAAAGTAGTCAGTTGTCCTAGAAGTATACACAGGAATCTTCAAGATTTAATTATGCTATTCAGAAAACGCCAGGCAATTCAGCCTCAGTTGTAAATATAAACAGTATTCTCTTCATTTATCAGCTTCATACCCATATTCTAGCTTTATAAACGGCAATTCTTAATGTTTGAAAGCACATTCTTCGGAAATACATCATCTAAAATAGCCAGAATGGTAAACATTATCTGTACTCTCGTCA
Source organism: Myotis yumanensis (assembly GCF_028538775.1). Classification (NCBI taxonomy): domain Eukaryota; kingdom Metazoa; phylum Chordata; class Mammalia; order Chiroptera; family Vespertilionidae; genus Myotis; species Myotis yumanensis. The sequence continues at coordinate 207,899 of NW_027223767.1, forward strand.
TTACACAGGATTCTATCTCTAATCTCCGATATTGAACATGAACATAAAGATAGAACGGCTCTATGTACCAGCATTTCAAGTGTTTCTTACATGTTTCTAATCATTTCTCGGTAGTATCATTGTGTATGTGAAGAGTTTTACCAAAGGTAGACAGTTTTCCTAGAAGTATTTACAGGAATCTTCAAGGTTTTAATTGAGTCCTTCAGTAAAGGCAAGTCTAATCATAATCACCTGTAAATATAAACAGTATTCTCTTAATTTATCAGCTTCACACATAATCTGAGCTTTATAAATGGAATTTCTTAATGTTTGAAAGCACTTTCTTAGAAAAACATCATCTAAAGTAGCCAGAATGGTAAACATTATCCGTACTCTCGTCATTTCCCAGCATTCGACCTCTAATCTCCGTGATTGAACATGAACATAAAGATAGAACGGCTCTATGTACCATCATTTCAAGTGTTTTTTACATGCTTCTAATCATTTCTCGGGACTATCATTGTGTATGTTAAGCGTTTTACCAAAAGTAGAGAGTTTTCCTAGAAGTAAACACAGGAATCTTCAAGGTTTCAATTGAGTCATTCAGAAAACGCCGGTCTAATCAGAATCACCTGTAAATATAAACAGTAGTCTCTTTATTTATCAGCTTCATACATATCCTGAGCTTTATAAACTGCAATTCTTAATGTTTGAAAACACTTTCCTTGGAAAAACAACATCTAGAGTAGCCGCAATTGTAATCTTCATCATTACTCTCCTCACTTGAGAGTTTTTTACCTCTAATCTCAGTGATTGAACTAGGCCATAAAGATAGAACGGCTCTATTTAACAGCATTTCAAGTGTTTCGTACATGTTTCTAGTCACTTCCCGGGACTATTCTACTATATTTTTCGAGTTTTACCAAAGTTAGACATTTTTCCTGAAGTAGATACATGAATCTTCAGGGTGTAAACTTTGTCATTAAGAAAATGCCATGCAATTCAGCCTCAATTGTAAATATAAACAGTATTCTCTTCAGTCATCATCCTCATACACATATTCTGAGCTTTAAAAACAGCAATTCTTAATGTTGGAAGCACTTTCTTTGGAAAAACACCATCTAGAATAGCCGGAATTGTAAACATTATCATTACTCTCTTCATTTGAGAGTTTTCTACCTCTAATCTCGGTGATTGAACTAGGCCATCAGGATAGAACGGCTCTATTTACCCGTATTTAAAGTGTTTCTCACATGTTTCTAATTATTTCCCGGACTATCATTGTGTATTTTAAGAGTTTTTCCAAAAGTAGAGAGTTTACCTAGAAGTATACACAGGAATCTTCAGGATTTAAATGGTGCTATTCAGAAAACGCCAGGCAATTCAGCCTCAGTTGTAAATATAAACAGTATTCTCTTCATTTATCAGCTTCATACCCATATTCTAGTTTTATAAACTGCAATTCTTAATGTATGAAAGCACATTCTTCGGAAATACATCATCTAAAGTAGCCAGAAAGGTAAACATTATCATTACCCTCTTCATTTGAGAGTTTTCTACCTCTAATCTCGGTGATTGAACTAGGCCATCAGGATAGAACGGCTCTATTTTCCCCTATTTAAAGTGTTTCTTACATGTTTCTAATCATTTCTGGGACTATCATTGTGTTTTTTTTAGAGTTTTACCAAAAGTAGTCAGTTGTCCTAGAAGTATACACAGGAATCTTCAAGATTTAATTATGCTATTCAGAAAACGCCAGGCAATTCAGCCTCAGTTGTAAATATAAACAGTATTCTCTTCATTTATCAGCTTCATACCCATATTCTAGCTTTATAAACGGCAATTCTTAATGTTTGAAAGCACATTCTTCGGAAATACATCATCTAAAATAGCCAGAATGGTAAACATGATCTGTACTCTCGTCATTACACAGGATTCTATCTCTAATCTCCGATATTGAACATGAACATAAAGATAGAACGGCTCTATGTACCAGCATTTCAAGTGTTTCTTACATGTTTCTAATCATTTCTCGGTAGTATCATTGTGTATGTGAAGAGTTTTACCAAAGGTAGACAGTTTTCCTAGAAGTATTTACAGGAATCTTCAAGGTTTTAATTGAGTCCTTCAGTAAAGGCAAGTCTAATCATAATCACCTGTAAATATAAACAGTATTCTCTTAATTTATCAGCTTCACACATAATCTGAGCTTTATAAATGGAATTTCTTAATGTTTGAAAGCACTTTCTTTGAAAAACATCATCTAAAGTAGCCAGAATGGTAAACATTATCCGTACTCTCGTCATTTCGCAGCATTCTACCTCTAATCTCCGTGATTGAACATGAACATAAAGATAGAACGGCTCTATGTACCATCATTTCAAGTGTTTCTTACATGCTTCTAATCATTTCTCGGGACTATCATTGTGTATGTTAAGCGTTTTACCAAAAGTAGAGAGTTTTCCTAGAAGTAAACACAGGAATCTTCAAGGTTTCAATTGAGTCATTCAGAAAACGCCAGTCTAATCAGAATCACCTGTAAATATAAACAGTAGTCTCTTTATTTATCAGCTTCATACATATCCTGAGCTTTATAAACTGCAATTCTTAATGTTTGAAAACACTTTCCTTGGAAAAACAACATCTAGAGTAGCCTCAATTGTAAACTTCATCATTACTCTCCTGAGTTGAGAGTTTTTTACCTCTAATCTCAGTGATTGAACTGGGCCATAAAGATAGAGCGGCTCTATTTAACAGCATTTCAAGTGTTTCGTACATGTTTCTAGTCACTTCCCGGGACTATTCTACTATATTTTTCGAGTTTTACCAAAGTTAGACATTTTTCCTGAAGTAGATACATGAATCTTCAGGGTGTAAACTTTGTCATTAAGAAAATGCCATGCAATTCAGCCTCAATTGTAAATATAAACAGTATTCTCTTCATTCATCATCCTCATACACATATTCTGAGCTTTAAAAACAGCAATTCTTAATGTTGGAAGCACTTTCTTTGGAAAAACACCATCTAGAATAGCCGGAATTGTAAACATTATCATTACTCTCTTCATTTGAGAGTTTTGTACCTCTAATCTCGGTGATTGAACTAGGCCATTAGGATAGAACGGCTCTATTTACCCGTATTTAAAGTGTTTCTCACATGTTTCTAATTATTTCCGGGACTATCTTTGTGTATTTTAAGAGTTTTACCAAAAGTAGACAGTTTACCTAGAAGTATACACAGGAATCTTCAGGATTTAAATGGTGCTATTCAGAAAACGCCAGGCAATTCAGCCTCAGTTGTAAATATAAACAGTATTCTCTTCATTTATCAGCTTCATACCTATATTCTAATTTTATAAACTGCAATTCTTAATGTATGAAAGCACATTCTTCGGAAATACATCATCTAAAGTAGCCAGAAAGGTAAACATTATCATTACCCTCTTCATTTGAGAGTTTTCTACCTCTAATCTCGGTGATTGAACTAGGCCATCAGGATAGAACGGCTCTATTTTCCCCTATTTAAAGTGTTTCTTACATGTTTCTAATCATTTCTGGGACTATCATTGTGTTTTTTTTTAGAGTTTTACCTAAAGTAGACAGTTGTCCTAGAAGTATACACAGGAATCTTCAAGATTTAATTATGCTATTCAGAAAACGCCAGGCAATTCAGCCTCAGTTGTAAATATAAACAGTATTCTCTTCATTTATCAGCTTCATACCCATATTCTAGCTTTATAAACGGCAATTCTTAATGTTTGAAAGCACATTCTTCGGAAATACATCATCTAAAATAGCCAGAATGGTAAACATTATCTGTACTCTCATCATTACACAGGATTCTATCTCTAATCTCCGATATTGAACATGAACATAAAGATAGAACGGCTCTATGTACCAGCATTTCAAGTGTTTCTTACATGTTTCTAATCATTTCTCGGTAGTATCATTGTGTATGTGAAGAGTTTTACCAAAGGTAGACAGTTTTCCTAGAAGTATTTACAGGAATCTTCAAGGTTTTAATTGAGTCCTTCAGTAAAGGCAAGTCTAATCATAATCACCTGTAAATATAAACAGTATTCTCTTAATTTATCAGCTTCACACATAATCTGAGCTTTATAAATGGAATTTCTTAATGTTTGAAAGCACTTTCTTTGAAAAACATCATCTAAAGTAGCCAGAATGGTAAACATTATCTGTACTCTCGTCATTTCGCAGCATTCTACCTCTAATCTCCGTGATTGAACATGAACATAAAGATAGAACGGCTCTATGTACCAGCATTTCAAGTGTTTCTTACATGCTTCTAATCATTTCTCGGGACTATCATTGTGTATGTTAAGCGTTTTAACCAAAAGTAGAGAGTTTTCCTAGAAGTAAACACAGGAATCTTCAAGGTTTCAATTGAGTCATTCAGAAAACGCCAGTCTAATCAGAATCACCTGTAAATATAAACAGTATTCTCTTTTTTTATCAGCTTCATACATATTCTGAGCTTTATAAACTGCAATTCTTAATGTTTGAAAACACTTTCCTTGGAAAAACAACATCTAGAGTAGCCGCAATTGTAAACTTCATCATTACTCTCCTCACTTGAGAGTTTTTTACCTCTAATCTCAGTGATTGAACTAGGCCATAAAGATAGAGCGGCTCTATTTAACAGCATTTCAAGTGTTTCGTACATGTTTCTAATCACTTCCCGGGACTATTCTACTATATTTTTCGAGTTTTACCAAAGTTAGACATTTTTCCTGAAGTAGATACATGAATCTTCAGGATGTAAACTTTGTCATTAAGAAAATGCCAGGCAATTCAGCCTCAATTGTAAATATAAACAGTATTCTCTTCATTTATCATCCTCATACACATATTCTGAGCTTTAAAAACAGCAATTCTTAATGTTGGAAGCACTTTCTTTGGAAAAACACCATCTAGAATAGCCAAAATTGTAAACATTATCATTACTCTCTTCATTTGAGAGTTTTCTACCTCTAATCTCGGTGATTGAACTAGGCCATCAGGATAGAACGGCTCTATTTACCCGTATTTAAAGTGTTTCTCACATGTTTCTAATTATTTCCCGGACTATCATTGTGTATTTTAAGAGTTTTACCAAAAGTAGACAGTTTACCTAGAAGTATACACAGGAATCTTCAAGATTTAAATTGTGCCATTCAGATAACGCCAGGCAATTCAGCCTCAGTTGTAAATATAAACAGTATTCTCTTCATTTATCAGCTTCATACCCATATTCTAGCTTTATAAACTGCTATTTTTAATGTATGAAAGCACATTCTTCGGAAATACGTCATCTAAAGTAGCCAGAAAAGTAAATATTTTCTGTACTCTCGCAGCATTCTATCTCTAACCTCCGTGATTGAACATGAACATAAAGATAGAACGGCTCTATGTACCAGCATTTCAAGTGTTTCTTACATGTTTCTAATCATTTCTCGGGACTATCATTGTGTATGTGAAGAGCTTCACCAAAGGTAGACAGTTTTCTTGGAAGTATTTACAGGAATCTTCAAGGTTTAAATTGAGTCATTCAGTAAACGCCAATCTAATCATAATCACCTGTAAATATAAACAGTATTCTCTTCATTTATCAGCTTCACACATATTCTGAGCTTTATAATTGGAAATTCGTAATGTTTGAAAGCCCTTCTTTGGAAAAACATCATCTAAAGTAGCCAGAATGGTAAACATTATCTGTACTCTCATCATTTTGCAACATTCTACCTCTGATCTCCGTGATTGAACATGAACATAAAGATAGAACTGCAATTCTTAAGTTTGCAAAAACTTTCCTAGGAAAAACAACATCTAGAGTAGCCGCAATTGTCAACTTCATCATTACTCTCCTGAGTTGAGAGTTTTTTACCTCTAATCTCAGTGATTGAACTAGGCCATAAAGATAGAGCGGCTCTATTTAACAGCATTTCAAGTGTTTCGTACATGTTTCTAGTCACTTCCCGGGACTATTCTACTATATTTTTCGAGTTTTACCAAAGTTAGACATTTTTCCTGAAGTAGATACATGAATCTTCAGGGTGTAAACTTTGTCATTAAGAAAATGCCATGCAATTCAGCCTCAATTGTAAATATAAACAGTATTCTCTTCAGTCATCATCCTCATACACATATTCTGAGCTTTAAAAACAGCAATTCTTAATGTTGGAAGCACTTTCTTTGGAAAAACACCATCTAGAATAGCCGGAATTGTAAACATTATCATTACTCTCTTCATTTGAGAGTTTTCTACCTCTAATCTCGGTGATTGAACTAGGCCATCAGGATAGAACGGCTCTATTTTCCCCTATTTAAAGTGTTTCTTACATGTTTCTAATCATTTCTGGGACTATCATTGTGTTTTTTTTAGAGTTTTACCAAAAGTAGTCAGTTGTCCTAGAAGTATACACAGGAATCTTCAAGATTTAATTATGCTATTCAGAAAACGCCAGGCAATTCAGCCTCAGTTGTAAATATAAACAGTATTCTCTTCATTTATCAGCTTCATACCCATATTCTAGCTTTATAAACGGCAATTCTTAATGTTTGAAAGCACATTCTTCGGAAATACATCATCTAAAATAGCCAGAATGGTAAACATTATCTGTACTCTCCTCATTACACAGGATTCTATCTCTAACCTCCGATATTGAACATGAACATAAAGATAGAACGGCTCTATGTACCAGCATTTCAGGTGTTTCTTACATGTTACTAATCATTTCTCGGTAGTATCCTTGTGTATGTGAAGAGTTTTACCAAAGGTAGACAGTTTTCCTAGAAGTATTTACAGGAATCTTCAAGGTTTTAATTGAGTCCTTCAGTAAAGGCAAGTCTAATCATAATCACCTGTAAATATAAACAGTATTCTCTTAATTTATCAGCTTCACACATAATCTGAGCTTTATAAATGGAATTTCTTAATGTTTGAAAGCACTTTCTTTGAAAAACATCATCTAAAGTAGCCAGAATGGTAAACATTATCTGTACTCTCGTCATTTCGCAGCATTCTACCTCTAATCTCCGTGATTGAACATGAACATAAAGATAGAACGGCTCTATGTACCAGCATTTCAAGTGTTTCTTACATGCTTCTAATCATTTCTCGGGACTATCATTGTGTATGTTAAGCGTTTTACCAAAAGTAGAGAGTTTTCCTAGAAGTAAACACAGGAATCTTCAAGGTTTCAATTGAGTCATTCAGAAAACGCCAGTCTAATCAGAATCACCTGTAAATATAAACAGTATTCTCTTTTTTTATCAGCTTCATACATATTCTGAGCTTTATAAACTGCAATTCTTAATGTTTGAAAACACTTTCCTTGGAAAAACAACATCTAGAGTAGCCGCAATTGTCAACTTCATCATTACTCTCCTCACTTGAGAGTTTTTTACCTCTAATCTCAGTGATTGAACTAGGCCATAAAGATAGAGCGGCTCTATTTAACAGCATTTCAAGTGTTTCGTACATGTTTCTAATCACTTCCCGGGACTATTCTACTATATTTTTCGAGTTTTACCAAAGTTAGACATTTTTCCTGAAGTAGATACATGAATCTTCAGGATGTAAACTTTGTCATTAAGAAAATGCCAGGCAATTCAGCCTCAATTGTAAATATAAACAGTATTCTCTTCATTTATCATCCTCATACACATATTCTGAGCTTTAAAAACAGCAATTCTTAATGTTGGAAGCACTTTCTTTGGAAAAACACCATCTAGAATAGCCAAAATTGTAAACATTATCATTACTCTCTTCATTTGAGAGTTTTCTACCTCTAATCTCGGTGATTGAACTAGGCCATCAGGATAGAACGGCTCTATTTACCCGTATTTAAAGTGTTTCTCACATGTTTCTAATTATTTCCCGGACTATCATTGTGTATTTTAAGAGTTTTACCAAAAGTAGACAGTTTACCTAGAAGTATACACAGGAATCTTCAAGATTTAAATTGTGCCATTCAGATAACGCCAGGCAATTCAGCCTCAGTTGTCAATATAAACAGTATTCTCTTCATTTATCAGCTTCATACCCATATTCTAGCTTTATAAACTGCTATTTTTAATGTATGAAAGCACATTCTTCGGAAATACGTCATCTAAAGTAGCCAGAAAAGTAAATATTTTCTGTACACTCGCAGCATTCTATCTCTAACCTCCGTGATTGAACATGAACATAAAGATAGAACGGCTCTATGTACCAGCATTTCAAGTGTTTCTTACATGTTTCTAATCATTTCTCGGGACTATCATTGTGTATGTGAAGAGCTTTACCAAAGGTAGACAGTTTTCTTGGAAGTATTTACAGGAATCTTCAAGGTTTCAATTGAGTCATTCAGTAAACGCCAATCTAATCATAATCACCTGTAAATATAAACAGTATTCTCTTCATTTATCAGCTTCACACATATTCTGAGCTTTATAATTGGAAATTCGTAATGTTTGAAAGCCCTTCTTTGGAAAAACATCATCTAAAGTAGCCAGAATGGTAAACATTATCTGTACTCTCATCATTTTGCAACATTCTACCTCTGATCTCCGTGATTGAACATGAACATAAAGATAGAACGGCTCTATGTATCAGCATTTCAAGTGTTTCTTACATGTTTCTAATCATTTCTCAGGACTATCATTGTGTATGTTAAGCGTTTTACGAAAAGTAGACAGTTTACCTAGAAGTATACACAGGAATCTTCAGGATTTAAATGGTGCTATTCAGAAAACGCCGGTGTAATCAGAATCACCTGTAAATATAAACAGTATTCTCTTTATTTATCAGCTTCATACATATTCTGAGCTTTATAAACTGCAATTCTTAATGTTTGCAAAAACTTTCCTAGGAAAAACAACATCTAGAGTAGCCGCAATTGTCAACTTCATCATTACTCTCCTGAGTTGAGAGTTTTTTTACCTCTAATCTCAGTGATTGAACTAGGCCATAAAGATAGAGCGGCTCTATTTAACAGCATTTCAAGTGTTTCGTACATGTTTCTAATCACTTCCCGGGACTATTCTACTATATTTTTCGAGTTTTACCAAAGTTAGACATTTTTCCTGAAGTAGATACATGAATCTTCAGGATGTAAACTTTGTCATTAAGAAAATGCCAGGCAATTCAGCCTCAGTTGTAAATATAAACAGTATTCTCTTCATTTATCAGCTTCATACCCATATTCTAGCTTTATAAACGGCAATTCTTAATGTTTGAAAGCGCATTCTTCGGAAATACATCATCTAAAATAGCCAGAATGGTAAACATTATCTGTACTCTCGTCATTACACAGGATTCTATCTCTAATCTCCGATATTGAACATGAACATAAAGATAGAACGGCTCTATGTACCAGCATTTCAAGTGTTTCTTACATGTTTCTAATCATTTCTCGGTAGTATCATTGTGTATGTGAAGAGTTTTACCAAAGGTAGACAGTTTTCCTAGAAGTATTTACAGGAATCTTCAAGGTTTTAATTGAGTCCTTCAGTAAAGGCAAGTCTAATCATAATCACCTGTAAATATAAACAGTATTCTCTTAATTTATCAGCTTCACACATAATCTGAGCTTTATAAATGGAATTTCTTAATGTTTGAAAGCACTTTCTTTGAAAAACATCATCTAAAGTAGCCAGAATGGTAAACATTATCTGTACTCTCGTCATTTCGCAGCATTCTACCTCTAATCTCCGTGATTGAACATGAACATAAAGATAGAACGGCTCTATGTACCAGCATTTCAAGTGTTTCTTACATGCTTCTAATCATTTCTCGGGACTATCATTGTGTATGTTAAGCGTTTTACCAAAAGTAGAGAGTTTTCCTAGAAGTAAACACAGGAATCTTCAAGGTTTCAATTGAGTCATTCAGAAAACGCCAGTCTAATCAGAATCACCTGTAAATATAAACAGTATTCTCTTTTTTTATCAGCTTCATACATATTCTGAGCTTTATAAACTGCAATTCTTAATGTTTGAAAACACTTTCCTTGGAAAAACAACATCTAGAGTAGCCGCAATTGTAAACTTCATCATTACTCTCCTCACTTGAGAGTTTTTTACCTCTAATCTCAGTGATTGAACTAGGCCATAAAGATAGAGCGGCTCTATTTAACAGCATTTCAAGTGTTTCGTACATGTTTCTAATCACTTCCCGGGACTATTCTACTATATTTTTCGAGTTTTACCAAAGTTAGACATTTTTCCTGAAGTAGATACATGAATCTTCAGGATGTAAACTTTGTCATTAAGAAAATGCCAGGCAATTCAGCCTCAATTGTAAATATAAACAGTATTCTCTTCATTTATCATCCTCATACACATATTCTGAGCTTTAAAAACAGCAATTCTTAATGTTGGAAGCACTTTCTTTGGAAAAACACCATCTAGAATAGCCAAAATTGTAAACATTATCATTACTCTCTTCATTTGAGAGTTTTCTACCTCTAATCTCGGTGATTGAACTAGGCCATCAGGATAGAACGGCTCTATTTACCCGTATTTAAAGTGTTTCTCACATGTTTCTAATTATTTCCCGGACTATCATTGTGTATTTTAAGAGTTTTACCAAAAGTAGACAGTTTACCTAGAAGTATACACAGGAATCTTCAAGATTTAAATTGTGCCATTCAGATAACGCCAGGCAATTCAGCCTCAGTTGTAAATATAAACAGTATTCTCTTCATTTATCAGCTTCATACCCATATTCTAGCTTTATAAACTGCTATTTTTAATGTATGAAAGCACATTCTTCGGAAATACGTCATCTAAAGTAGCCAGAAAAGTAAATATTTTCTGTACTCTCGCAGCATTCTATCTCTAACCTCCGTGATTGAACATGAACATAAAGATAGAACGGCTCTATGTACCAGCATTTCAAGTGTTTCTTACATGTTTCTAATCATTTCTCGGGACTATCATTGTGTATGTGAAGAGCTTCACCAAAGGTAGACAGTTTTCTTGGAAGTATTTACAGGAATCTTCAAGGTTTAAATTGAGTCATTCAGTAAACGCCAATCTAATCATAATCACCTGTAAATATAAACAGTATTCTCTTCATTTATCAGCTTCACACATATTCTGAGCTTTATAATTGGAAATTCGTAATGTTTGAAAGCCCTTCTTTGGAAAAACATCATCTAAAGTAGCCAGAATGGTAAACATTATCTGTACTCTCATCATTTTGCAACATTCTACCTCTGATCTCCGTGATTGAACATGAACATAAAGATAGAACTGCAATTCTTAAGTTTGCAAAAACTTTCCTAGGAAAAACAACATCTAGAGTAGCCGCAATTGTCAACTTCATCATTACTCTCCTGAGTTGAGAGTTTTTTACCTCTAATCTCAGTGATTGAACTAGGCCATAAAGATAGAGCGGCTCTATTTAACAGCATTTCAAGTGTTTCGTACATGTTTCTAGTCACTTCCCGGGACTATTCTACTATATTTTTCGAGTTTTACCAAAGTTAGACATTTTTCCTGAAGTAGATACATGAATCTTCAGGGTGTAAACTTTGTCATTAAGAAAATGCCATGCAATTCAGCCTCAATTGTAAATATAAACAGTATTCTCTTCAGTCATCATCCTCATACACATATTCTGAGCTTTAAAAACAGCAATTCTTAATGTTGGAAGCACTTTCTTTGGAAAAACACCATCTAGAATAGCCGGAATTGTAAACATTATCATTACTCTCTTCATTTGAGAGTTTTCTACCTCTAATCTCGGTGATTGAACTAGGCCATCAGGATAGAACGGCTCTATTTTCCCCTATTTAAAGTGTTTCTTACATGTTTCTAATCATTTCTGGGACTATCATTGTGTTTTTTTTAGAGTTTTACCAAAAGTAGTCAGTTGTCCTAGAAGTATACACAGGAATCTTCAAGATTTAATTATGCTATTCAGAAAACGCCAGGCAATTCAGCCTCAGTTGTAAATATAAACAGTATTCTCTTCATTTATCAGCTTCATACCCATATTCTAGCTTTATAAACGGCAATTCTTAATGTTTGAAAGCACATTCTTCGGAAATACATCATCTAAAATAGCCAGAATGGTAAACATTATCTGTACTCTCCTCATTACACAGGATTCTATCTCTAACCTCCGATATTGAACATGAACATAAAGATAGAACGGCTCTATGTACCAGCATTTCAGGTGTTTCTTACATGTTACTAATCATTTCTCGGTAGTATCCTTGTGTATGTGAAGAGTTTTACCAAAGGTAGACAGTTTTCCTAGAAGTATTTACAGGAATCTTCAAGGTTTTAATTGAGTCCTTCAGTAAAGGCAAGTCTAATCATAATCACCTGTAAATATAAACAGTATTCTCTTAATTTATCAGCTTCACACATAATCTGAGCTTTATAAATGGAATTTCTTAATGTTTGAAAGCACTTTCTTTGAAAAACATCATCTAAAGTAGCCAGAATGGTAAACATTATCTGTACTCTCGTCATTTCGCAGCATTCTACCTCTAATCTCCGTGATTGAACATGAACATAAAGATAGAACGGCTCTATGTACCAGCATTTCAAGTGTTTCTTACATGCTTCTAATCATTTCTCGGGACTATCATTGTGTATGTTAAGCGTTTTACCAAAAGTAGAGAGTTTTCCTAGAAGTAAACACAGGAATCTTCAAGGTTTCAATTGAGTCATTCAGAAAACGCCAGTCTAATCAGAATCACCTGTAAATATAAACAGTATTCTCTTTTTTTATCAGCTTCATACATATTCTGAGCTTTATAAACTGCAATTCTTAATGTTTGAAAACACTTTCCTTGGAAAAACAACATCTAGAGTAGCCGCAATTGTCAACTTCATCATTACTCTCCTCACTTGAGAGTTTTTTACCTCTAATCTCAGTGATTGAACTAGGCCATAAAGATAGAGCGGCTCTATTTAACAGCATTTCAAGTGTTTCGTACATGTTTCTAATCACTTCCCGGGACTATTCTACTATATTTTTCGAGTTTTACCAAAGTTAGACATTTTTCCTGAAGTAGATACATGAATCTTCAGGATGTAAACTTTGTCATTAAGAAAATGCCAGGCAATTCAGCCTCAATTGTAAATATAAACAGTATTCTCTTCATTTATCATCCTCATACACATATTCTGAGCTTTAAAAACAGCAATTCTTAATGTTGGAAGCACTTTCTTTGGAAAAACACCATCTAGAATAGCCAAAATTGTAAACATTATCATTACTCTCTTCATTTGAGAGTTTTCTACCTCTAATCTCGGTGATTGAACTAGGCCATCAGGATAGAACGGCTCTATTTACCCGTATTTAAAGTGTTTCTCACATGTTTCTAATTATTTCCCGGACTATCATTGTGTATTTTAAGAGTTTTACCAAAAGTAGACAGTTTACCTAGAAGTATACACAGGAATCTTCAAGATTTAAATTGTGCCATTCAGATAACGCCAGGCAATTCAGCCTCAGTTGTCAATATAAACAGTATTCTCTTCATTTATCAGCTTCATACCCATATTCTAGCTTTATAAACTGCTATTTTTAATGTATGAAAGCACATTCTTCGGAAATACGTCATCTAAAGTAGCCAGAAAAGTAAATATTTTCTGTACACTCGCAGCATTCTATCTCTAACCTCCGTGATTGAACATGAACATAAAGATAGAACGGCTCTATGTACCAGCATTTCAAGTGTTTCTTACATGTTTCTAATCATTTCTCGGGACTATCATTGTGTATGTGAAGAGCTTTACCAAAGGTAGACAGTTTTCTTGGAAGTATTTACAGGAATCTTCAAGGTTTCAATTGAGTCATTCAGTAAACGCCAATCTAATCATAATCACCTGTAAATATAAACAGTATTCTCTTCATTTATCAGCTTCACACATATTCTGAGCTTTATAATTGGAAATTCGTAATGTTTGAAAGCCCTTCTTTGGAAAAACATCATCTAAAGTAGCCAGAATGGTAAACATTATCTGTACTCTCATCATTTTGCAACATTCTACCTCTGATCTCCGTGATTGAACATGAACATAAAGATAGAACGGCTCTATGTATCAGCATTTCAAGTGTTTCTTACATGTTTCTAATCATTTCTCAGGACTATCATTGTGTATGTTAAGCGTTTTACGAAAAGTAGACAGTTTACCTAGAAGTATACACAGGAATCTTCAGGATTTAAATGGTGCTATTCAGAAAACGCCGGTGTAATCAGAATCACCTGTAAATATAAACAGTATTCTCTTTATTTATCAGCTTCATACATATTCTGAGCTTTATAAACTGCAATTCTTAATGTTTGCAAAAACTTTCCTAGGAAAAACAACATCTAGAGTAGCCGCAATTGTCAACTTCATCATTACTCTCCTGAGTTGAGAGTTTTTTACCTCTAATCTCAGTGATTGAACTAGGCCATAAAGATAGAGCGGCTCTATTTAACAGCATTTCAAGTGTTTCGTACATGTTTCTAATCACTTCCCGGGACTATTCTACTATATTTTTCGAGTTTTACCAAAGTTAGACATTTTTCCTGAAGTAGATACATGAATCTTCAGGATGTAAACTTTGTCATTAAGAAAATGCCAGGCAATTCAGCCTCAGTTGTAAATATAAACAGTATTCTCTTCATTTATCAGCTTCATACCCATATTCTAGCTTTATAAACGGCAATTCTTAATGTTTGAAAGCGCATTCTTCGGAAATACATCATCTAAAATAGCCAGAATGGTAAACATTATCTGTACTCTCGTCATTACACAGGATTCTATCTCTAATCTCCGATATTGAACATGAACATAAAGATAGAACGGCTCTATGTACCAGCATTTCAAGTGTTTCTTACATGTTTCTAATCATTTCTCGGGACTATCATTGTGTATGTGAAGAGTTTTACCAAAGGTAGACAGTTTTCTTAGAAGTATTTACAGGAATCTTCAAGGTTTTAATTGAGTCCTTCAGTAAAGGCAAGTCTAATCATAATCACCTGTAAATATAAACAGTATTCTCTTAATTTATCAGCTTCACACATAATCTGAGCTTTATAAATGGAATTTCTTAATGTTTGAAAGCACTTTCTTAGAAAAACATCATCTAAAGTAGCCAGAATGGTAAACATTATCCGTACTCTCGTCATTTCGCAGCATTCTACCTCTAATCTCCGTGATTGAACATGAACATAAAGATAGAACGGCTCTATGTACCAGCATTTCAAGTGTTTCTTACATGCTTCTAATCATTTCTCGGGACTATCATTGTGTATGTTAAGCGTTTTACCAAAAGTAGAGAGTTTTCCTAGAAGTAAACACAGGAATCTTCAAGGTTTCAATTGAGTCATTCAGAAAACGCCAGTCTAATCAGAATCACCTGTAAATATAAACAGTATTCTCTTTTTTTATCAGCTTCATACATATTCTGAGCTTTATAAACTGCAATTCTTAATGTTTGAAAACACTTTCCTTGGAAAAACAACATCTAGAGTAGCCGCAATTGTAAACTTCATCATTACTCTCCTCACTTGAGAGTTTTTTACCTCTAATCTCAGTGATTGAACTAGGCCATAAAGATAGAAAGGCTCTATGTAACAGCATTTGAAGAGTTTCGTACATGTTTCTAATCACTTCCCGGGACTATTCTACTATATTTTTCGAGTTTTACCAAAGTTAGACATTTTTCCTGAAGTAGATACATGAATCTTCAGGATGTAAACTTTGTCATTAAGAAAATGCCAGGCAATTCAGCCTCAATTGTAAATATAAACAGTATTCTCTTTATTTATCATCCTCATACACATATTCTGAGCTTTAAAAACAGCAATTCTTAATGTTGGAAGCACTTTCTTTGGAAAAACACCATCTAGAATAGCCAAAATTGTAAACATTATCATTACTCTCTTCATTTGAGAGTTTTCTACCTCTAATCTCGGTGATTGAACTAGGCCATCAGGATAGAACGGCTCTATTTACCCGTATTTAAAGTGTTTCTCACATGTTTCTAATTATTTCCGGGACTATCATTGTGTATTTTAAGAGTTTTACCAAAAGTAGACAGTTTACCTAGAAGTATACACAGGAATCTTCAAGATTTAAATTGTGCCATTCAGATAACGCCAGGCAATTCAGCCTCAGTTGTAAATATAAACAGTATTCTCTTCATTTATCAGCTTCATACCCATATTCTAGCTTTATAAACTGCTATTTTTAATGTATGAAAGCACATTCTTCGGAAATACGTCATCTAAAGTAGCCAGAAAAGTAAATATTTTCTGTACTCTCGCAGCATTCTATCTCTAACCTCCGTGATTGAACATGAACATAAAGATAGAACGGCTCTATGTACCAGCATTTCAAGTGTTTCTTACATGTTTCTAATCATTTCTTGGGACTATCATTGTGTATGTGAAGAGCTTTACCAAAGGTAGACAGTTTTCTTGGAAGTATTTACAGGAATCTTCAAGGTTTAAATTGAGTCATTCAGTAAACGCCAATCTAATCATAATCACCTGTAAATATAAACAGTATTCCCTTCATTTATCACCTTCACACATATTCTGAGCTTTATAATTGGAAATTCGTAATGTTTGAAAGCCCTTCTTTGGAAAAACATCATCTAAAGTAGCCAGAATGGTAAACATTATCTGTACTCTCATCATTTTGCAACATTCTACCTCTGATCTCCGTGATTGAACATGAACATAAAGATAGAACGGCTCTATGTATCAGCATTTCAAGTGTTTCTTACATGTTTCTAATCATTTCTCAGGACTATCATTGTGTATGTTAAGCGTTTTACGAAAAGTAGACAGTTTACCTAGAAGTATACACAGGAATCTTCAAGGTTTCAATTGAGTCATTCAGAAAACGCCGGTGTAATCAGAATCACCTGTAAATATAAACAGTATTCTCTTTATTTATCAGCTTCATACATATTCTGAGCTTTATAAACTGCAATTCTTAATGTTTGCAAAAACTTTCCTAGGAAAAACAACATCTAGAGTAGCCGCAATTGTCAACTTCATCATTACTCTCCTGAGTTGAGAGTTTTTTACCTCTAATCTCAGTGATTGAACTAGGCCATAAAGATAGAGCGGCTCTATTGAACAGCATTTCAAGTGTTTCGTACATGTTTCTAATCACTTCCCGGGACTATTCTACTATATTTTTCGAGTTTTACCAAAGTTAGACATTTTTCCTGAAGTAGATACATGAATCTTCAGGATGTAAACTTTGTCATTAAGAAAATGCCAGGCAATTCAGCCTCAATTGTAAATATAAACAGTATTCTCTTCATTTATCATCCTCATACACATATTCTGAGCTTTAAAAACAGCAATTCTTAATGTTGGAAGCACTTTCTTTGGAAAAACACCATCTAGAATAGCCGGAATTGTAAACATTATCATTACTCTCTTCATTTGAGAGTTTTCTACCTCTAATCTCGGTGATTGAACTAGGCCATCAGGATAGAACGGCTCTATTTACCCGTATTTAAAGTGTTTCTCACATGTTTCTAATTATTTCCGGGACTATCATTGTGTATTTTAAGAGTTTTACCAAAAGTAGACAGTTTACCTAGAAGTATACACAGGAATCTTCAAGATTTAAATTGTGCCATTCAGAAAACGCCAGGCAATTCAGCCTCAGTTGTAAATATAAACAGTATTCTCTTCATTTATCAGCTTCATACCCATATTCTAGCTTTATAAACGGCAATTCTTAATGTTTGAAAGCACATTCTTCGGAAATACATCATCTAAAATAGCCAGAATGGTAAACATTATCTGTACTCTCGTCATTACACAGGATTCTATCTCTAATCTCCGATATTGAACATGAACATAAAGATAGAACGGCTCTATGTACCAGCATTTCAAGTGTTTCTTACATGTTTCTAATCATTTCTCCGTAGTATCATTGTGTATGTGAAGAGTTTTACCAAAGGTAGACAGTTTTCCTAGAAGTATTTACAGGAATCTTCAAGGTTTTAATTGAGTCCTTCAGTAAAGGCAAGTCTAATCATAATCACCTGTAAATATAAACAGTATTCTCTTAATTTATCAGCTTCACACATAATCTGAGCTTTATAAATGGAATTTCTTAATGTTTGAAAGCACTTTCTTTGAAAAACATCATCTAAAGTAGCCAGAATGGTAAACATTATCTGTACTCTCGTCATTTCGCAGCATTCTACCTCTAATCTCCATGATTGAACATGAACATAAAGATAGAACGGCTCTATGTACCAGCATTTCAAGTGTTTCTTACATGCTTCTAATCATTTCTCGGGACTATCATTGTGTATGTTAAGCGTTTTACCAAAAGTAGAGAGTTTTCCTAGAAGTAAACACAGGAATCTTCAAGGTTTCAATTGAGTCATTCAGAAAACGCCAGTCTAATCAGAATCACCTGTAAATATAAACAGTATTCTCTTTTTTTATCAGCTTCATACATATTCTGAGCTTTATAAACTGCAATTCTTAATGTTTGAAAACACTTTCCTTGGAAAAACAACATCTAGAGTAGCCGCAATTGTAAACTTCATCATTATTCTCCTCACTTGAGAGTTTTTTACCTCTAATCTCAGTGATTGAACTAGGCCATAAAGATAGAAAGGCTCTATTTAACAGCATTTCAAGTGTTTCGTACATGTTTCTAATCACTTCCCGGGACTATTCTACTATATTTTTCGAGTTTTACCAAAGTTAGACATTTTTCCTGAAGTAGATACATGAATCTTCAGGATGTAAACTTTGTCATTAAGAAAATGCCAGGCAATTCAGCCTCAATTGTAAATATAAACAGTATTCTCTTCATTTATCATCCTCATACACATATTCTGAGCTTTAAAAACAGCAATTCTTAATGTTGGAAGCACTTTCTTTGGAAAAACACCATCTAGAATAGCCAAAATTGTAAACATTATCATTACTCTCTTCATTTGAGAGTTTTCTACCTCTAATCTCGGTGATTGAACTAGGCCATCAGGATAGAACGGCTCTATTTACCCGTATTTAAAGTGTTTCTCACATGTTTCTAATTATTTCCCGGACTATCATTGTGTATTTTAAGAGTTTTACCAAAAGTAGACAGTTTACCTAGAAGTATACACAGGAATCTTCAAGATTTAAATTGTGCCATTCAGATAACGCCAGGCAATTCAGCCTCAGTTGTCAATATAAACAGTATTCTCTTCATTTATCAGCTTCATACCCATATTCTAGCTTTATAAACTGCTATTTTTAATGTATGAAAGCACATTCTTCGGAAATACGTCATCTAAAGTAGCCAGAAAAGTAAATATTTTCTGTACACTCGCAGCATTCTATCTCTAACCTCCGTGATTGAACATGAACATAAAGATAGAACGGCTCTATGTACCAGCATTTCAAGTGTTTCTTACATGTTTCTAATCATTTCTCGGGACTATCATTGTGTATGTGAAGAGCTTTACCAAAGGTAGACAGTTTTCTTGGAAGTATTTACAGGAATCTTCAAGGTTTAAATTGAGTCATTCAGTAAACGCCAATCTAATCATAATCACCTGTAAATATAAACAGTATTCTCTTCATTTATCAGCTTCACACATATTCTGAGCTTTATAATTGGAAATTCATAATGTTTGAAAGCCCTTCTTTGGAAAAACATCATCTAAAGTAGCCAGAATGGTAAACATTATCTGTACTCTCATCATTTTGCAACATTCTACCTCTGATCTCCGTGATTGAACATGAACATAAAGATAGAACGGCTCTATGTATCAGCATTTCAAGTGTTTCTTACATGTTTCTAATCATTTCTCAGGACTATCATTGTGTATGTTAAGCGTTTTACGAAAAGTAGACAGTTTACCTAGAAGTATACACAGGAATCTTCAGGATTTAAATGGTGCTATTCAGAAAACGCCGGTGTAATCAGAATCACCTGTAAATATAAACAGTATTCTCTTTATTTATCAGCTTCATACATATTCTGAGCTTTATAAACTGCAATTCTTAATGTTTGCAAAAACTTTCCTAGGAAAAACAACATCTAGAGTAGCCGCAATTGTCAACTTCATCATTACTCTCCTGAGTTGAGAGTTTTTTACCTCTAATCTCAGTGATTGAACTAGGCCATAAAGATAGAGCGGCTCTATTTAACAGCATTTCAAGTGTTTCGTACATGTTTCTAATCACTTCCCGGGACTATTCTACTATATTTTTCGAGTTTTACCAAAGTTAGACATTTTTCCTGAAGTAGATACATGAATCTTCAGGATGTAAACTTTGTCATTAAGAAAATGCCAGGCAATTCAGCCTCAGTTGTAAATATATACAGTATTCTCTTCATTTATCAGCTTCATACCCATATTCTAGCTTTATAAACGGCAATTCTTAATGTTTGAAAGCGCATTCTTCGGAAATACATCATCTAAAATAGCCAGAATGGTAAACATTATCTGTACTCTCGTCATTACACAGGATTCTATCTCTAATCTCCGATATTGAACATGAACATAAAGATAGAACGGCTCTATGTACCAGCATTTCAAGTGTTTCTTACATGTTTCTAATCATTTCTCGGGACTATCATTGTGTATGTGAAGAGTTTTACCAAAGGTAGACAGTTTTCTTAGAAGTATTTACACGAATCTTCAAGGTTTTAATTGAGTCCTTCAGTAAAGGCAAGTCTAATCATAATCACCTGTAAATATAAACAGTATTCTCTTAATTTATCAGCTTCACACATAATCTGAGCTTTATAAATGGAATTTCTTAATGTTTGAAAGCACTTTCTTAGAAAAACATCATCTAAAGTAGCCAGAATGGTAAACATTATCCGTACTCTCGTCATTTCGCAGCATTCTACCTCTAATCTCCGTGATTGAACATGAACATAAAGATAGAACGGCTCTATGTACCAGCATTTCAAGTGTTTCTTACATGCTTCTAATCATTTCTCGGGACTATCATTGTGTATGTTAAGCGTTTTACCAAAAGTAGAGAGTTTTCCTAGAAGTAAACACAGGAATCTTCAAGGTTTCAATTGAGTCATTCAGAAAACGCCAGTCTAATCAGAATCACCTGTAAATATAAACAGTATTCTCTTTTTTTATCAGCTTCATACATATTCTGAGCTTTATAAACTGCAATTCTTAATGTTTGAAAACACTTTCCTTGGAAAAACAACATCTAGAGTAGCCGCAATTGTAAACTTCATCATTACTCTCCTCACTTGAGAGTTTTTTACCTCTAATCTCAGTGATTGAACTAGGCCATAAAGATAGAAAGGCTCTATTTAACAGCATTTCAAGTGTTTCGTACATGTTTCTAATCACTTCCCGGGACTATTCTACTATATTTTTCGAGTTTTACCAAAGTTAGACATTTTTCCTGAAGTAGATACATGAATCTTCAGGATGTAAACTTTGTCATTAAGAAAATGCCAGGCAATTCAGCCTCAATTGTAAATACAAACAGTATTCTCTTCATTGATCAGCCTCATACACATATTCTGAGCTTTAAAAACAGAAATTCCTCATGTTGGAAGCACTTTCTTTGGAAAAACACCATCTAGAATAGCCAAAATTGTAAACATTATCATTACTCTCTTCATTTGAGAGTTTTCTACCTCTAATCTCGGTGATTGAACTAGGCCATCAGGATAGAACGGCTCTATTTACCCGTATTTAAAGTGTTTCTCACATGTTTCTAATTATTTCCGGGACTATCATTGTGTATTTTAAGAGTTTTACCAAAAGTAGACAGTTTACCTAGAAGTATACACAGGAATCTTCAAGATTTAAATTGTGCCATTCAGATAACGCCAGGCAATTCAGCCTCAGTTGTAAATATAAACAGTATTCTCTTCATTTATCAGCTTCATACCCATATTCTAGCTTTATAAACTGCTATTTTTAATGTATGAAAGCACATTCTTCGGAAATACGTCATCTAAAGTAGCCAGAAAAGTAAATATTTTCTGTACTCTCGCAGCATTCTATCTCTAACCTCCGTGAT
Organism: Myotis yumanensis; assembly: GCF_028538775.1. Lineage (NCBI taxonomy): Eukaryota > Metazoa > Chordata > Mammalia > Chiroptera > Vespertilionidae > Myotis > Myotis yumanensis. The sequence goes on from NW_027223767.1 coordinate 229,864, forward strand.
TGAACATGAACATAAAGATAGAACGGCTCTATGTACCAGCATTTCAAGTGTTTCTTACATGTTTCTAATCATTTCTCGGGACTCTCATTGTGTATGTGAAGAGCTTTACCAAAGGTAGACAGTTTTCTTGGAAGTATTTACAGGAATCTTCAAGGTTTAAATTGAGTCATTCAGTAAACGCCAATCTAATCATAATCACCTGTAAATATAAACAGTATTCCCTTCATTTATCAGCTTCACACATATTCTGAGCTTTATAATTGGAAATTCGTAATGTTTGAAAGCCCTTCTTTGGAAAAACATCATCTAAAGTAGCCAGAATGGTAAACATTATCTGTACTCTCATCATTTTGCAACATTCTACCTCTGATCTCCGTGATTGAACATGAACATAAAGATAGAACGGCTCTATGTATCAGCATTTCAAGTGTTTCTTACATGTTTCTAATCATTTCTCAGGACTATCATTGTGTATGTTAAGCGTTTTACGAAAAGTAGACAGTTTACCTAGAAGTATACACAGGAATCTTCAAGGTTTCAATTGAGTCATTCAGAAAACGCCGGTGTAATCAGAATCACCTGTAAATATAAACAGTATTCTCTTTATTTATCAGCTTCATACATATTCTGAGCTTTATAAACTGCAATTCTTAATGTTTGCAAAAACTTTCCTAGGAAAAACAACATCTAGAGTAGCCGCAATTGTCAACTTCATCATTACCCTCCTGAGTTGAGAGTTTTTTACCTCTAATCTCAGTGATTGAACTAGGCCATAAAGATAGAGCGGCTCTATTGAACAGCATTTCAAGTGTTTCGTACATGTTTCTAATCACTTCCCGGGACTATTCTACTATATTTTTCGAGTTTTACCAAAGTTAGACATTTTTCCTGAAGTAGATACATGAATCTTCAGGATGTAAACTTTGTCATTAAGAAAATGCCAGGCAATTCAGCCTCAATTGTAAATATAAACAGTATTCTCTTCATTTATCATCCTCATACACATATTCTGAGCTTTAAAAACAGCAATTCTTAATGTTGGAAGCACTTTCTTTGGAAAAACACCATCTAGAATAGCCGGAATTGTAAACATTATCATTACTCTCTTCATTTGAGAGTTTTCTACCTCTAATCTCGGTGATTGAACTAGGCCATCAGGATAGAACGGCTCTATTTACCCGTATTTAAAGTGTTTCTCACATGTTTCTAATTATTTCCGGGACTATCATTGTGTATTTTAAGAGTTTTACCAAAAGTAGACAGTTTACCTAGAAGTATACACAGGAATCTTCAAGATTTAAATTGTGCCATTCAGAAAACGCCAGGCAATTCAGCCTCAGTTGTAAATATAAACAGTATTCTCTTCATTTATCAGCTTCATACCCATATTCTAGCTTTATAAACGGCAATTCTTAATGTTTGAAAGCACATTCTTCGGAAATACATCATCTAAAATAGCCAGAATGGTAAACATTATCTGTACTCTCGTCATTACACAGGATTCTATCTCTAATCTCCGATATTGAACATGAACATAAAGATAGAACGGCTCTATGTACCAGCATTTCAAGTGTTTCTTACATGTTTCTAATCATTTCTCCGTAGTATCATTGTGTATGTGAAGAGTTTTACCAAAGGTAGACAGTTTTCCTAGAAGTATTTACAGGAATCTTCAAGGTTTTAATTGAGTCCTTCAGTAAAGGCAAGTCTAATCATAATCACCTGTAAATATAAACAGTATTCTCTTAATTTATCAGCTTCACACATAATCTGAGCTTTATAAATGGAATTTCTTAATGTTTGAAACCACTTTCTTTGAAAAACATCATCTAAAGTAGCCAGAATGGTAAACATTATCTGTACTCTCGTCATTTCGCAGCATTCTACCTCTAATCTCCGTGATTGAACATGAACATAAAGATAGAACGGCTCTATGTACCATCATTTCAAGTGTTTCTTACATGCTTCTAATCATTTCTCGGGACTATCATTGTGTATGTTAAGCGTTTTACCAAAAGTAGAGAGTTTTCCTAGAAGTAAACACAGGAATCTTCAAGGTTTCAATTGAGTCATTCAGAAAACGCCAGTCTAATCAGAATCACCTGTAAATATAAACAGTATTCTCTTTTTTTATCAGCTTCATACATATTCTGAGCTTTATAAACTGCAATTCTTAATGTTTGAAAACACTTTCCTTGGAAAAACAACATCTAGAGTAGCCGCAATTGTAAACTTCATCATTACTCTCCTCACTTGAGAGTTTTTTACCTCTAATCTCAGTGATTGAACTAGGCCATAAAGATAGAGCGGCTCTATTTAACAGCATTTCAAGTGTTTCGTACATGTTTCTAATCACTTCCCGGGACTATTCTACTATATTTTTCGAGTTTTACCAAAGTTAGACATTTTTCCTGAAGTAGATTCATGAATCTTCAGGATGTAAACTTTGTCATTAAGAAAATGCCAGGCAATTCAGCCTCAATTGTAAATATAAACAGTATTCTCTTCATTTATCATCCTCATACACATATTCTGAGCTTTAAAAACAGCAATTCTTAATGTTGGAAGCACTTTCTTTGGAAAAACACCATCTAGAATAGCCAAAATTGTAAACATTATCATTACTCTCTTCATTTGAGAGTTTTCTACCTCTAATCTCGGTGATTGAACTAGGCCATCAGGATAGAACGGCTCTATTTACCCGTATTTAAAGTGTTTCTCACATGTTTCTAATTATTTCCCGGACTATCATTGTGTATTTTAAGAGTTTTACCAAAAGTAGACAGTTTACCTAGAAGTATACACAGGAATCTTCAAGATTTAAATTGTGCCATTCAGATAACGCCAGGCAATTCAGCCTCAGTTGTAAATATAAACAGTATTCTCTTCATTTATCAGCTTCATACCCATATTCTAGCTTTATAAACTGCTATTTTTAATGTATGAAAGCACATTCTTCGGAAATACGTCATCTAAAGTAGCCAGAAAAGTAAATATTATCTGTACTCTCGCAGCATTCTATCTCTAACCTCCGTGATTGAACATGAACATAAAGATAGAACGGCTCTATGTACCAGCATTTCAAGTGTTTCTTACATGTTTCTAATCATTTCTCGGGACTATCATTGTGTATGTGAAGAGCTTTACCAAAGGTAGACAGTTTTCTTGGAAGTATTTACAGGAATCTTCAAGGTTTCAATTGAGTCATTCAGTAAACGCCAATCTAATCATAATCACCTGTAAATATAAACAGTATTCTCTTCATTTATCAGCTTCACACATATTCTGAGCTTTATAATTGGAAATTCGTAATGTTTGAAAGCCCTTCTTTGGAAAAACATCATCTAAAGTAGCCAGAATGGTAAACATTATCTGTACTCTCATCATTTTGCAACATTCTACCTCTGATCTCCGTGATTGAACATGAACATAAAGATAGAACGGCTCTATGTATCAGCATTTCAAGTGTTTCTTACATGTTTCTAATCATTTCTCAGGACTATCATTGTGTATGTTAAGCGTTTTACGAAAAGTAGACAGTTTACCTAGAAGTATACACAGGAATCTTCAAGGTTTCAATTGAGTCATTCAGAAAACGCCGGTGTAATCAGAATCACCTGTAAATATAAACAGTATTCTCTTTATTTATCAGCTTCATACATATTCTGAGCTTTATAAACTGCAATTCTTAATGTTTGCAAAAACTTTCCTAGGAAAAACAACATCTAGAGTAGCCGCAATTGTCAACTTCATCATTACTCTCCTGAGTTGAGAGTTTTTTACCTCTAATCTCAGTGATTGAACTAGGCCATAAAGATAGAGCGGCTCTATTGAACAGCATTTCAAGTGTTTCGTACATGTTTCTAATCACTTCCCGGGACTATTCTACTATATTTTTCGAGTTTTACCAAAGTTAGACATTTTTCCTGAAGTAGATACATGAATCTTCAGGATGTAAACTTTGTCATTAAGAAAATGCCAGGCAATTCAGCCTCAATTGTAAATATAAACAGTATTCTCTTCATTTATCATCCTCATACACATATTCTGAGCTTTAAAAACAGCAATTCTTAATGTTGGAAGCACTTTCTTTGGAAAAACACCATCTAGAATAGCCGGAATTGTAAACATTATCATTACTCTCTTCATTTGAGAGTTTTCTACCTCTAATCTCGGTGATTGAACTAGGCCATCAGGATAGAACGGCTCTATTTACCCGTATTTAAAGTGTTTCTCACATGTTTCTAATTATTTCCGGGACTATCATTGTGTATTTTAAGAGTTTTACCAAAAGTAGACAGTTTACCTAGAAGTATACACAGGAATCTTCAAGATTTAAATTGTGCCATTCAGAAAACGCCAGGCAATTCAGCCTCAGTTGTAAATATAAACAGTATTCTCTTCATTTATCAGCTTCATACCCATATTCTAGTTTTATAAACTGCAATTCTTAATGTATTTAAGCACATTCTTCGGAAATACATCATCTAAAGTAGCCAGAAAGGTAAACATTATCATTACCCACTTCATTTGAGAGTTTTCTACCTCTAATCTCAGTGATTGAACTAGGCCATCAGGATAGAACGACTCTATTTACCCCTATTCAAAGTGTTTCTTACATGTTTCTAATCATTTCTGGGACTATCATTGTGTTTTTTTTAGAGTTTTACCAAAAGTAGACAGTTGTCCTAGAAGTATACACAGGAATCTTCAAGATTTAATTATGCTATTCAGAAAACGCCAGGCAATTCAGCCTCAGTTGTAAATATAAACAGTATTCTCTTCATTTATCAGCTTCATACCCATATTCTAGCTTTATAAACGGCAATTCTTAATGTTTGAAAGCACATTCTTCGGAAATACATCATCTAAAATAGCCAGAATGGTAAACATTATCTGTACTCTCGTCATTACACAGGATTCTATCTCTAATCTCCGATATTGAACATGAACATAAAGATAGAACGGCTCTATGTACCAGCATTTCAAGTGTTTCTTACATGTTTCTAATCATTTCTCCGTAGTATCATTGTGTATGTGAAGAGTTTTACCAAAGGTAGACAGTTTTCCTAGAAGTATTTACAGGAATCTTCAAGGTTTTAATTGAGTCCTTCAGTAAAGGCAAGTCTAATCATAATCACCTGTAAATATAAACAGTATTCTCTTAATTTATCAGCTTCACACATAATCTGAGCTTTATAAATGGAATTTCTTAATGTTTGAAACCACTTTCTTTGAAAAACATCATCTAAAGTAGCCAGAATGGTAAACATTATCCGTACTCTCGTCATTTCGCAGCATTCTCCCTCTAATCTCCGTGATTGAACATGAACATAAAGATAGAACGGCTCTATGTACCATCATTTCAAGTGTTTCTTACATGCTTCTAATCATTTCTCGGGACTATCATTGTGTATGTTAAGCGTTTTACCAAAAGTAGAGAGTTTTCCTAGAAGTAAACACAGGAATCTTCAAGGTTTCAATTGAGTCATTCAGAAAACGCCAGTCTAATTGGAATCACCTGTAAATATAAACAGTAGTCTCTTTATTTATCAGCTTCATACATATCCTGAGCTTTATAAACTGCAATTCTTAATGTTTGAAAACACTTTCCTTGGAAAAACAACATCTAGAGTAGCCGCAATTGTAAACTTCATCATTACTCTCCTCACTTGAGAGTTTTTTACCTCTAATCTCAGTGATTGAACTAGGCCATAAAGATAGAACGGCTCTATTTAACAGCATTTCAAGTGTTTCGTACATGTTTCTAATCACTTCCCGGGACTATTCTACTATATTTTTCGAGTTTTACCAAAGTTAGACATTTTTCCTGAAGTAGATACATGAATCTTCAGGGTGTAAACTTTGTCATTAAGAAAATGCCATGCAATTCAGCCTCAATTGTAAATATAAACAGTATTCTCTTCATTCATCATCCTCATACACATATTCTGAGCTTTAAAAAGAGCAATTCTTAATGTTGGAAGCACTTTCTTTGGAAAAACACCATCTAGAATAGCCGGAATTGTAAACATTATCATTACTCTCTTCATTTGAGAGTTTTCTACCTCTAATCTCGGTGATTGAACTAGGCCATCAGGATAGAACGGCTCTATTTACCCGTATTTAAAGTGTTTCTCACATGTTTCTAATTATTTCCCGGACTATCATTGTGTATTTTAAGAGTTTTACCAAAAGTAGACAGTTTACCTAGAAGTATACACAGGAATCTTCAGGATTTAAAGGGTGCTATTCAGAAAACGCCAGGCAATTCAGCCTCAGTTGTAAATATAAACAGTATTCTCTTCATTTATCAGCTTCATACCCATATTCTAGTTTTATAAACTGCAATTCTTAATGTATGAAAGCACATTCTTCGGAAATACATCATCTAAAGTAGCCAGAAATGTAAACATTATCATTACCCTCTTCATTTGAGAGTTTTCTACCTCTAATCTCGGTGATTGAACTAGGCCATCAGGATAGAACGGCTCTATTTTCCCCTATTTAAAGTGTTTCTTACATGTTTCTAATCATTTCTGGGACTATCATTGTGTTTTTTTTAGAGTTTTACCAAAAGTAGACAGTTGTCCTAGAAGTATTTACAGGAATCTTCAAGGTTTTAATTGAGTCCTTCAGTAAAGGCAAGTCTAATCATAATCACCTGTAAATATAAACAGTATTCTCTTATTTTATCAGCTTCACACATAATCTGAGCTTTATAAATGGAATTTCTTAATGTTTGAAAGCACTTTCTTTGAAAAACATCATCTAAAGTAGCCAGAATGGTAAACATTATCTGTACTCTCATCATTTCGCAGCATTATACCTCTAATCTCCGCGATTGAACATGAACATAAAGATAGAACGGCTCTATGTACCAGCATTTCAAGTGTTTCTTACATGCTTCTAATCATTTCTCGGGACTATCATTGTGTATGTTAAGCGTTTTACCAAATGTAGAGAGTTTTCCTTGAAGTAAACACAGGAATCTTCAAGGTTTCAATTGAGTCATTCAGAAAACGCCAGTCTAATCAGAATCTCCTGTAAATATAAACAGTATTCTCTTTATTTATCAGCTTCATACATATTCTGAGCTTTATAAACAGCAATCCTTAATGTTTGAAAACACTTTCTTTGGAAAAACAACATCTAGATAGCCGCAATTGTCAACTTCATCATTATTCTCCTGAGTTGAGAGTTTCTTACCTCTAATCTCAGTGATTGAACTAGGCCCTAAGGATAGAACGGCTCTATTTAACAGCATTTCAAGTGATTCTTACATGTTTCTAATCACTTCCCGGGACTATTCTACTATATTTTTCGAGTTTTACCAAAGTTAGACATTTTTCCTGAAGTAGATACATGAATCTTCAGGATGTAAACTTTGTCATTAAGAAAATGCCAGGCAATTCAGCCTCAATTGTAAATATAAACAGTATTGTCTTCATTTATCATCCTCATACACATATTCTGAGCTTTAAAAACAGCAATTCTTAATGTGAGAAGCACTTTCTTTGGAAAAACACCATCTAGATTAGCCGGAATTGTAAACATTATCATTACTCTCTTCATTTGAGAGTTTTCTACCTCTAATCTCGGTGATTGAACTAGGCCTACAGAATAGAATGGCTCTATTTACCCCTATTTAAAGTGTTTCTTACATGTTTCTAATCATTTCCGGGACTATCATTGTGTATTTTTTTAGAGTTTTACCAAAAGTAGACAGTTTCCCTAGAAGTATACACAGGAATCTTCAAGATTTAATTGTGCCATTCAGAAAACGCCCGGCAATTCAGCCTCAGTTGTAAATATATACAGTATTCTCTTCATTTATCAGCTTCATACCCATATTCTAGCTTTATAAACTGCAATTCTTAATGTTTGAAAGCACATACTTCGGAAATACATCATCTAAAATAGCCAGAATGGTAAACATTACCTGTACTCTCGTCATTACGCAGCATTCTATCTCTAATCTCCGTGATTCAACATGAACATAAAGATAGAACGGCTCTATGTACCAGCATTTCAAGTGTTTCTTACATGTTTCTAATCATTTCTCGGGACTATAATTGTGTATGTGAAGAGCTTTACCAAAGATAGACAGTTTTCCTACAGGTATATACATCAATCTTCAGGATTTGAACTGTTTCATTCCTGAAACTCCAATCAAATATGACTCAAGTGTAAAGAGAAACAGCATTCTCTGTATTTAAAAGGTTTTTACAAAACCCGTGCTGACTAGTAACTTTTAATATTTGAGAGAACTTTCTTAGGAAAAAAGCCAAGAAATTTACCCGGAATTGTAAACATTATCAGTATTCTCGTCAATTCTCAGCTTCCTACCTCTAATCTCAGTGATTGAACACGGCCATAACCATAGGATTGCTATTTTTACTAGTACTTCAAGTGACTCTTAAACACTTCTAATCATTTCGCAAGACTATTACTGTGTATTTTAAAGTTTTACCAAAGATAGACAGTTTTCCTACAGGTATATACATGAATCTTCAGGATTTGAACTGTTTCATTCCTAAAACTCCAGTCAAATCTGACTCACCTGTTAAAAATAACAGTATTCTTTTTATTTAAAAGCTTTTTACACAAAAACTGAGCTGACTAAATAGTAAGCTTTAATGTTTGAGAGAACTTTCTTAGGAAAAAAGCCAAGAAAATTAGCCGGAATTGTAAACATTATCACTATTCTCGTCAATTCACAGCTTTCTACCTCTAATCTCAGTAATTGAACATGGCCACAAAGATGGCATGCGTCTATTTACTTGTAATTCAAGTGTTTCCTACAGGTTCCTAATCATTTCCATTTACAAAATTTGTGTATTTTAAGAGTTTTTACAAAATGACACTGTTTTCTTACAAATACATACATGAAACATCACGGTTTAAACTGTTTCATTCAAAATCTCCTGCCAATTCAGCCTCAATTGTAAATAGGAACAGTATTCTCTTCATTTGAAAGCTTTATTTATAAATACTGAACTCTATAAACTGCAATTCTTAATGTTTCAAAGATCTTTCTTCAGAAAAACGCCAAGGTAATTAGCCAGAATTGGAAACATTATTACTGTTCTCATCATTTCACAGCTTATCACCTCTAACCTCAGTGATTGAACACGGCCATAACGATAGTATGGCTATATTTACTAGTACTTCACGTGACTCTTACACACTTCTAATCATTTCGCAAGACTATTACTGTGTATTTTAAAGTTTTACCAAAGATAGACAGTTTTCCTACAGGTATATACATGAATCTTCAGGATTTGAACTGTTTCATTCCTGAAACTCCAGTCAAATATAACTCAAGTGTAAAGAGAAAGGGTATTCTCTGGATTTAAAAGCTTTTTACAAAAACCGTGCTGACTAAATAGTAACTTTTAATATTTGAGAGAACTTTCTAAGGAAAAAAGCCAAGAAAATTAGCCGGAATTGTAAACATTATCACTATTCTCGTCAATTCACAGCTTTCTACCTCTAATCTCAGTAATTGAACACGGCCACAAAGATGGCATGGGTCTATTTACTTGTAGTTTAAATGTTTCCTACAGGTTCCTAATCATTTACATGTACAAAATTGTGTATTTTTAGTGTTTTTACAAAATGAGAGTTTTCTTAGAAATACATACATAAATCATCACGGTTTAAACTGTTTCATTCAAAAAACTCCTGCCAATTCAGCCTCAATTGTAAATAGGAACAGTATTCTCTTCATTTGAAAGCTTTATTTACAAATACTGAACTCTATAAACTGCAATTCTTAATGTTTCAAAGAACTTTCTTCAGAAAAACGCCAAGGTAATTAGCCAGAATTGTAAACATTATTACTGTTCTCGTCATTTCACAGCTTATCACCTCTAATCTCAGCGATTGAACACGGCCATAATGATAGTATGGCTATATTTACTAGTACTTCAAGTGACTCTTACACACTTCTAATCATTTCGCAGGACTATTACTGTGTATTTTAAAGTTTTACGAAAGATAGACAGTTTTCCTACAGGTATGTACATTAATCTTCAGGATTTGAACTGTTTCATTCCTAAAACTCCACCCAAATATGACTCTAGTGTAAAGAGAAACAGTATTCTCTGTATTTAAAAGCTTTTTACACAAAAACTGAGCTGACTAAATAGTAACCTTTAATGTTTGAGAGAACTTTCTTAGGAAAAAAGCCAAGAAAATTAGCCGGAATTGTAAACATTATCACTATTCTCGTCAATTCACAGCTTTCTACCTCTAATCTCAGTAATTGAACATGGCCACAAAGATGGCATGGGTCTATTTACTTGTAGTTCAAGTGTTTCCTACAGGTTCCTAATCATTACCATGTACAAAATTTGTGTATTTTAAGAGTTTTTACAAAATGACAGTTTTCTTACCAATACATACATGAATCATCACGGTTTAAACTGTTTCATTCAAAAAACTCCCGCCAATTCAGCCTCAATAGTAAATAGGAACAGTATTCTCTTCATTTGAAAGCTTTATTTACAAATACTGAACTCTATAAACTGCAATTCTTAATGTTTCAAAGATCTTTCTTCAGAAAAACGCCAAGGTAATTAGCCAGAATTGTAAACATTATTACTCTTCTCGTCATTTCACAGCTTATCAACTCTAATCTCAGTGATTGAACACGGCCATAACGATAGTATGGCTATATTTACTAGTACTTCAAATGACTCTTACACACTGCTAATCATTTCTCAGGACTATTACTGTGTATTTTAAAGTTTTACCAAAGATAGACACTTTTCCTACAGGTATATACATGAATATTCAGGATTTGAACTGTTTCATTCCTGAAACTCCAGTCAAATATGACTCAAGTGTAAAGAGAAAAAGTATACTCTGTATTTAAAAGCTTTTTACACAAAAACAGTGCTGACTAAATAGTAACTTTTAATATTTGAGAGAACTTTCTTAGGAAAAAAGCCAAGAAAATTAGCCGGAATTGTAAACATTATCAGTATTCTCGTCAATAACAGCTTTCTACCTCTAATCTCGGTGACTGAACACGGCCATAATGATAGGATGGCTATGTTTACCTGTACTTCAAGTGACTCTTACACACTTCTAATCATTTCGCAGGACTATTATTGTGTATAAGAAAGTTTTACCAAAGATAGACAGTTTTCCTACTGGTATATACATGAATCTTCAGGATTTGAACTATTTCATTCCTAAAACTCCAGTCAAATATGACTCAACTGTAAAGAGAAACAGTATTCTCTGTATTTAAAAGCTTTTTACACAAAAACTGAGCTGACTAAATAGTAAGCTTTAATGTTTGAGAGAACTTTCTTAGGAAAAAAGCCAAGAAAATTAGCCGGAATTGTAAACATTATCACTATTCTCCTCAATTCACAGCTTTCTACCTCTAATCTCAGTAATTGAACACGGCCACAAAGATGGCATGTGTCTATTTACTTGTAATTCAAGTGTTTCCCACAGGTTCCTAATCATTTCCATGTACAAAATTTGTGTATTTTGAGTTTTTACAATATGAGACTGTTTTCTTAGAAATACATACGTGAATCATCACGGTTTAAACTGTTTCATTCAAAAAACTCCTGCCAATTCAGCCTCAATTGTAAATAGGAACAGTATTCTCTACATTTGGAAGCTTTATTTACAAATACTGAACTCTATAAACTGCAATTCTTAATGTTTCAAAGAACTTTATTCAGAAAAACGCCAAGGTAATTAGCCAGAATTGTAAACATTATTACTGTTCTCGTCATTTCACAGCTTATCACCTCTAACCTCAGTGATTGAACACGGCCATAACGATAGTATGGCTATATTTACTAGTACTTCAAGTGACTCTTACACACTTCTAATCATTTCGCAAGACTATTACTGTGTATTTTAAGTTTTACCAAAGATAGACAGTTTTCCTACAGGTATATACATGAATCTTCAGGATTTGAACTGTTTCATTCCTAAAACACCAGTCAAATCTGACTCAACTGTAAAGAGAAACAGTATTCTCTGTATTTAAAAGCTTTTTACACAGAAACTGAGCTGACTAAATAGTAAGCTTTAATGTTTGAGAGAACTTTCTTAGGAAAAAAGCCAAGAAAATTAGCCGGAATTGTAAACATTATCACTATTCTCGTCAATTCACAGCTTTCTACCTCTAATCTCAGTAATTGAACACGGCCACAAAGATGGCATGGGTCTATTTACTTGTAATTCAAGTGTTTCCTACAGGTTCCTAATCATTTTCATGTACAAAATTTGTGTATTTTAAGAGTTTTTACAAAATGAGACAGTTTTCTTAGAAATACATACATGAATCATCACGGTTTAAACTGTTTCATTCCAAAAACTCCCGCCAATGCAGCCTCAATTGTAAATAGGAACAGTATTCTCTTCATTTGAAAGCTTTATTTACAAATACTGAACTCTATAAACTGCAATTCTTAATGTTTCAAAGAACTTTCCTCAGAAAAAACTCCAAGGAAATTATCCGGAATTGTAAACATTATTACTGTTCTCGTCATTTCACATCTTATCACCTCTAATCTCGGTGATTGAACACAGCCATAACGATGGTATGGCTATATTTACTAGTACTTCAAGTGTCTCTTACAGACTTCTAATCATTTCGCAGGACTATTACTGTGTATTTTAAAGTTTTACCAAAGATAGACAGTTTTCCTACAGGTATATACATGAATCTTCAGGATTTGAACTGTTTCATTCCTGAAACTCCGGTCAAATCTGACTCAACTGTAAAGAGAAACAGTATTCTCTGTATTTAAAAGCTTTTTACACAAAAACTGAGCTGACTAAATAGTAACTGTTAATGTTTGAGAGAACTTTCTTAGGAAAAAAGCCAAGAAATTTAGCCAGAATTGTAAACATTATCAGTATTCTCGTCAATTCACAGCTTTCTACCTCTAATCTCGGTGATTGAACACGGCCATAACGATAGTATGGCTATATTTACTAGTACTTCAAGTGACTCTTACACACTTCTAATCATTTCTCAGGACTATTACCGAGTATTTTAAAGTTTTACCAAAGATAGACTGTTTTCCTACAGGTATATTCATGAATCTTCAGGATTTGAACTGTTTCATTCCTAAAACTCCACCCAAATATGACTCTAGTGTAAAGAGAAACAGTATTCTCTGTATTTAAAAGCTTTTTACACAAAAACTGAGCTGACTAAATAGTAAGCTTTAATGTTTGAGAGAACTTTCTTAGGAAAAAAGCCAAGAAAATTAGCCGGAATTGTAAACATTATCACTATTCTCGTCAATTCACAGCTTTCTACCTCTAATCCCAGTAATTGAACACGGCCACAAAGATGGCATGGGTCTATTTACTTGTAATTCAAGTGTTTCCTACAGGTTCCTAATCATTTCCATGTACAAAATTTGTGTATTTTAAGAGTTTTTAAAAAATGAGACAGTTTTCTTAGAAATACATACATGAATCATCACGGTTTAAACTGTTTCATTCCAAAAACTCCCGCTAATGCAGCCTCAAATGTAAATAGGAACAGTATTCTCTTCATTTGAAAGCTTTATTTACAAAACTGAACTCTACAAACTGCAAATCTTAATGTTTCAAAGAACTTTCTTCAGAAAAACGCCAAGGAAATTATCTGGAATTGTAAACATTATTACTGTTCTCGTCATTTCACAGCTTATCACCTCTAATCTCAGTGATTGAACACGGCCATAACGATAGTATGGCTATATTTACTAGTACTTCACGTGACTCTTACACACTTCTAATCATTTCGCAGGACTATTACTGTGTATTTTAAAGTTTTACCAAAGATAGACAGTTTTCCTACAGGTATATACGTGAATCTTCAGGATTTGAACTGTTTCATTCCTAAAACTCCACCCAAATATGACTCAACTGTAAAGAGAAACAGTATTCTCTGTATTTAAACGCTTTTTACACAAATACTGAGCTGACTAAATAGTAACTGTTAATGTTTGAGAGAACTTTCTTAGGAAAAAAGCCAAGAAATTTAGCCAGAATTGTAAACATTATCAGTATTTTCGTCAATTCACAGCTTTCTACCTCTAATCTCGGTAATTGAATACGGCAATAAGATGGTATGGGCCTATTTACTTCTAAATCAAGTGTTTCCTACAGGTTCCTAATCATTTCCATGTACTGTCATTGTGTATTTTAAGAATTTTCCCAAAATGAGGCAGTTTACTTAGAAATATATACATGAATCATCACTTTAAACTGTTTCATTCAAAAAACTCGGGTCAATTCAGCCTCGATTGTAAATAGGAACAGTATTCTCTTCATTTAAAGGCTTTATATACAAATTCTGAGGTCTATATACTGCAATTCTTAATGTTTCAAAGAACTTTCTTCTGAAAAACGCCAAGGAAATTAGCCAGAATTGTAAATATTAACACTATTCTCGTCATTTCACAGCTTTATACCTCTAATCTCAGTGATTGAACACGTCCATACCGATAGTATGGCTCTATTTACTAGTACTTCAAGTGTTTCTTACACATTTCTAATCATTTCGCTCGACTATTATTGTTTATTTAAAATTTTCACCAAAATTTGACAGTTTTTCTACAGTTTTCACTGCTAGAACTCTGCTGCGTTACAGTAAGGTTGTATTTACATGGAACCCTAGCGTTTCAGATATATTCCCATTCAATTCCAGGTTCTATTTTATTGACTTCTTAGAGATTTAATCTAACTAACATCGTGTTCTGAACTCTACAGGCTTGAATTTTGAAGATTTTTATGCGGGGTTTTTTAAAAACGCCAAGTTTTTTCCCAGAAATACAAATGTTATCAGTATCCTAGTGACTAAACAGCAGTTTCTGTGACGGCTTTCAGTGTTTGAACACGGCCCCATAGAGAGTAAGGCTCTATTTACTTGTTTTCCGAGCTTTTTAGATGCCTTCCTACACAAAACAAGGTTCTATTAATTTGATTTCTTAAAGGTTCTGTCCAACACACATAGTGTTCTAAGGTCTATAGATTGAATTTTAAAGGGTTGTAACCAGGTTTCTTTTAAATATCTAACAGATTGAACAGGAATTATAAATGGCAACCATAATTCGTCATTTCAGAACTGTTTGAAAGTCAGTTTTCACTGTTAGAACACGGCCCCGTTACAGTAAGTCTGTATTTACTTGGAACGCTAGCATTTCAGATATATTCCCATACAATTCCAGGATCTATTTTTTTGAATTCGTAGAGATTAAATCTAACTAACATCGTGTTCTGAACTCTGCAGGCTTGAATTTTGAAGATTTTTATGCTGGGTTTTTTAAAAACGCCAAGATTTTTACCGGAAATACAAATATAATCAGTAACTTCATGACTAAAAAAATGTTTCTATGAGAGCTTTCAGTGTTTGAACACAGCCCCACAGAGAGTAAGGCTCTATTCACTTGTTTTCTGAGCTTTTCAGGGACCTTCCTGTACAAAACCATGTTCTATCATTTTGATTTCTTAAAGTCTCTGTCCAACTCAAATAGTGTTCTAAGGTCTATAGATTGAACTTTAAATGGTTGTAACCAGGTTTCTTTTAAATATCTAACAGATGGAACAGGAATTATAAATGGAAACCGTATATTTGTCATTTCAGAACTGTTTGAAAGTCATTTTTCACTGTTAAAACACGGCCCCTTTACAGTAAGGCTGTATTTACATGGAACCCTAGCGTTTCAGATATATTCTTATACAATTCCAGTATCTATTCTATTGACTTCTTAGAGATTTAATCTAACTAACATCGTTTTCTGAACTCTACAGGCTTTAATTTGGAAGTTTTTTATGCCAGGTTTTTTAAAAACGCCAAGTTTTTTACCGGAAATAAAAATGTAATCAGTATTCTCATGACTAAAACACTGTTTCTATGACGGCTTTCAGTGTTGGAACAGGGCCCCACAGAGAGTAAGGCTCTATTTACTTGTTTTCCGAGCTTTTCAGATACCTTCCTATATAAAAGCAGGTTCTATTATTTTGATTTCTTAAAAGTTCTGGCCGAACCGGTTTGGCTCAGTGGATAGAGCGTTGGCCTGCGGACTGAAGGGTCCAGGTTCGATTCCGGTCAAGGGCATGTACCTTGGTTGCGGGCGCATCCCCAGTGGGGGGCGTGCAGGAGGCAGCTAATTGATCTCTCTCATCGATGTTTCTAACTCTCTATCCCTCTCCCTTCTTTTCTGTAAAAAAAATCAATAAAATATTTTTTTAAAAAAAGTTCTGTCCAACTCACATAGTGTTCTATGGTATGTAGATTCCAATTTTAAAGGGTTGTAACCAGGTTTCCTTTAAATATCTAACAGATTGTACAGGAACCATAAGTGGAAACCGAATATTTGTCATTTTAGAACTGTTTGAAAGTCTCTTTTCACTGTAAGAACAGCCCCATTACAGTAAGGCTGTATTTACATGTAACCCTAGCGTTTCAGATATATTCCCATTCAATTCCACGTTCTATTTTTATGACTTCTTAGAGATTTAATCTAACTAACATCATGTTCTGAACTCTACAGGCTTGAATTTTGAAGTTTTTTTATTCGGGGTTTTATATAAACGCCCTTTTTTACCGGATATACAAATGTAATCAGTATCCTCGTGACTAAACAGCTGTTTCTATGACGGCTTTCAGTGTTTGAACACTGCCCCACAGAGAGTAAGGCTCTATTTCCTTGTTTTCTGAGCTTTTCAGATATTTTCCTATACAAAACCATGTTCTATCATTTTGCTTTCTTAAAGGTTCTGTCCAACTCACTTAGTGTTCTAAGTTCTATAGATTTGAATTTCAAAGAGTTGTAACCATGTTTCTTTTAAATATCTAACAGACTGAACAGGAATTATAAATGGAAACTGTATATTCGTCATTTCAGAACTGTTTGAAAGTCAGTTTTCACTGTTAGACCACAGCCCCGTCGACAGTAAGGCTGTATTTACATGTAACCCTAGCGTTTCAGATATATTCCCATACAATTCCAGGGTCTATTTTTTTGACTTCTTAGAGATTCTATCTAACTAACATCATTTTCTGAAATCTATAGGCTTGAATTTTGAAGATTTTTATGCCGGGTTTTTTAAAAACGCCAAGATTTTATCGGAAATACAAATGTAATCAGTATCCTCATGACTTAAACAGCTGTTTCTATGGGATCTTTCAGTTTTAGACCACGGTCCCACAGAGAGTAAGGCTCTAATTTTTTTTTCTGAGCTTTTCAGATACCTTCCTATACAAAACCAAGTTCTATTATTTTGATTTCTTAAAGGTTCTGTCCAACTTCTATAGTGTTCTGAGGTCTACAGATATGAATTTTAAAGGGTTGTAACCAGGTTTCTTTTAAATATCTAACAGACTGAACAGGAATTATAAATGGAAACCATGTATTCGTCATTTCAGAACTGTTTGAAAGTCAGTTTTCACTGTTAAAACACGGCCCCGTTACAGTAAGGCTGTATTTACATGTAACCCTAGCGTTTCAGATACATTCCCATACAATTCCACGTTCTATTTTGTCGACTTCTTAGAGATTGAATCTAACTAACATCATGTTCTGAACTCTACAGACTTGAATTTTGAACTTTTTTGTGCCGGGATTTTTAAAAACGCCAAGTTTTTGTACTGGAAATACAAATGTAATCAGTATCCTCGTGACTAAACAGCTGTTTCTATGAGAGCTTTCAGTGTTTGAACATGGCTCCACAGAGAGTAAGGCTCTATTTACATGTTTTCCTAGCATTTCAGATACCTTCCTATACAAAACCAGGTTCTATCATTTTGATTTCTTAAAGGTTCAGTCTAACTCACATAGTGTTCTGAGGACTATAGATTTGAATTTTAAAGGGTTGTAACCTGGTTTCTTTTAAATATCTAACAGATTGAACAGGAATTATAAAAGGAAACCGTATATTTGTCATTTCACAGCTGTTTGAAAGTCTTTTTTCAGTGTTAGAACATGGCCCTGTCGACAATAAGTCTATATTTACATGTAATGCTAGCGTTTCAGATACATTCCCATTCAATTCCAGGTTCTATTTTTTGACTTCTTAGAGATTTAATCTAACCAACATCATGTTCTGAACTATATAGACTTGAATTGAAGTTTTTTTGCCGGGTTTTTTAAAAACGCCAAGTTTTTGGACCGGAAATAGAAATGTAATCAGCATCCTCGTGACTATACAGCTGTTTCTATGAGAGCCTTCAGAGTTTGAACTCGGCCCCACAGAGAGTAAGGCTCTATTTAATGTATTCCTGGCGTTTCAGATACCTTCCTGTACAATTCCTCGTTCTATCATTTTGATTTCTAAGAGCTTCAGTCTAAGTTACACTGTTATGATGTCTACAGATTTGATTTTTCAAGGGTTTTAAGTAGTTTTCTTTTAAAAAGCTAACTGTTTCAACCAGAATTGTAAATGTGTACAGTATATTCCTCATTTCATAGCTGTTTAAAGTCATTTTACAGTGTTTGAACATGGCTACACAGAGAATTAGTCTCTATTTACATGTATTCCAAGTGGTGCATGAACATGCCTTCCTAATTTACTATCTATCCTTGTGAATTATAATCATCATAACGACTTTCAGACATTTCTCTGAGCTTATAATCATAAATATTACAAGATTTAACCACCTTCTGAAAACTGCCATTTAACTGATTGGGAATTATGAATGTTAACACTATTCTACTTATTTCACAGCTGTTTGTACGTGAATTTTCCGTGATTTTACACTTTCCTACAGATATTATGGCTCTATTTCTATGTATAACTAGTGTTTCATAAACATTCATACTATTTCACTGGTTTAGTATAGTGAATTTCAAGTTATTTTAACCACACTCTTCCAATAACACCAACTCATTGAGCCAGAATTAGGAATGTAAAACACAATCCTACCCATTACAAAATCGTTTAAAGGCATAATTCTACTGTTTTAACACAAACCTACAGATATCAAGACTCGATTAACATGTATGCTAGAATTTTCAATCACTTTTCTACTCATAACCCTCATCTATGCTTCTCATTTTGGTTGGAAACTTTTGTTTACAGATTTTTGGTATTAAAAACAGATATTTTTGAAATTTGTAAAACACATACTTTCCAAATGCAAACTCATGCAGATGGAATTACAAATGTAAACACTTTCCAACTCTTTCAAAGCTGTTGGAATGCTAATTCTCATTGACTTAATACTGCTCTACACATATGAAGGCTCTATTTACATGTATTCCAAGTGGTTCATACACATTTGTTACTAATTCACTAGTCTACCATGGTGAATTCTACTTCATTTGAAGACTTTAGGGCAGTTCTCTACACTTATAATCATAAATTTCAAAAGATTAAAACACCTTTTTAAAAAATTGGCAATTAAATGTGAAGGAATGATGAATGTTAACACTATTCTACTCATTTCACAGCTGTTTGAACGTGAATTCTCAGTGATTTTACACTTTCCTCCAGATAGTAAGGCTCTGCATATATGTATACCAAGTGGTTCATACACATTCATACTATTTCATTGGTTTATTATAGTGAATTTCAAGTTATTTTCACCACACTCTTGCAAAAACGTCAACTCGTTGAGCAGGGATTAGGAATTTAAAACACTATCGTACCCATTGCACAACCATTTCAAGGCAAAACCCTAATGTTTTAACACTCCCTTCCTGACATTAAGGCTCTATTTACATTTATGCTAGGTTTTTCAATCACTTTTCTAATCATTTTCCTCGTCTATCCTGGTAAAATCTGTTGGAATCACTTCTTTACAGTTTATTTAGTTTTAAGAACAGGAAATTGTAAATTTTTAAAACACCTTCTTCCCAAAACGCTAACTCATTCAGGGTCAATTCCGCATGTAAACACTCTCCAACCCATTTCAAAGCTGTTGGAACGCTAATTCTCATTGATTTAATACTGCCCTGCACATATGAAGGCTCTATTTACATGTATTACAAGTGGTTCATACACATTCGTTACTAATTCCCTGGTCTATCATGGTGAATCCTAATTGACTTAAAGATTTTCGGACAGTTCTCTGAACTTATAATCATAAATTTTAAAAGATAAACTCCCATTAAATGTGCGGGAATGATGAATATTAACACTATTCTGCTTATTTCACAGCTGTTTGAACGTGAATTCTCAGTGATTTTACACTTTCCTCCAGATAGTAAGGCTCTATTTATATGTATAACAAGTGCTTCATAAACATTCATACTATTTCACTGGTTTATTATAGTGAATTTCAAGTTATTTTCACCTCATTCTTCCAAAAACGTCAACTCAATGAGCAGGAATTAGGAATTTAAAACACAATCCTACCCATTGCACAACCGTTTATAGGCAAAATCCTAATGTTTTATCACTTCCTTCCAGACATTAAGTCTCCATTTACAGTTATGCTAGGTTTTTCAATCAATTTTCTAATCATTTCCCTGGTCTATCCTTGTGTTCTGTTGGAAAGACTTCTTTACAGTTTTCTTGGTTTTATAAACAGGAAATTTTAAACGCTAACTTACTCAGGTGGAATTACGAAAGTAAATACTCTGCAACCCATTTCATAGCTGTTGCAACGCTATTCTCATTGATTTAATACTGCCCTGCACATATGAAGGCTTTAATTACATGTATAACAAGTGGTTCATACACATTCATTATTAATTCACTGTATATCCTTCTGAATTCTAATTATTTTAATGACTTTAAGGCAATTCTTTGAGCTTATATTCAGAAATTTTAAGGAAAGAAACCACGTTTTTTAAAAAAAAAAAAAAAAAAAAAAAAAAAAGCCAAGTAACTGAGCGGGAATTAGGAATGTTAACACTATTCTACTCATTTCACAGCTGTTTGAACCTGAATTCTCAGTGATTTTACACTTTCCCACAGATATTAAGGCTCTATTTATAGGTACACCAAGTGGTTCATACACATTCATACTATTTCACTGGTTTATTATAGTGAATTTCAAGTTATTTTAACCAAACTCTTCAAAAAACGCCAAATCTTTGAGCAGGAATTAGGTATGTAAAACATTATCCTACCCATTGCACAAATTTTTGATGGCAAAATCCTAATATTTTAACATAACCTTACACATGTGAAGGCTCTATTGACATTTACGCAGCGTTTTTCAATCACTTTTCTAATCATTTCCCTTATATATCCTTGTGAATTCTGTTGGAAACACTTCTTTGATGTATTATTGCTTTTACAAACAGGATATTTTAAATTTTTAAAACACATTCTTCCCAAAACGCTAACTCATTCAGGGTCAATTCCGCATGTAAACACTCTCCAACCCATTTCAAAGCTGTTGGAACGCTAATTCTCATTGATTTAATACAGCCCTGCACATATGAAGGCTCTATTTACATGTATTACAAGTGGTTCATACACATTCGTTACTAATTCCCTGGCCTATCATGGTGAATCCTAATTGACTTAAAGACTTTCGGGCAGTTCTCTGAACTTATAATCATAAATTTTAAAAGATAAACTACCTTTTTAAAAAATTGCCCATTAAATGTGCGGGGATGATGAATATTAACACTATTCTGCTCATTTCACAGCTGTTTGAACGTGAATTCTCAGTGATTTTACACTTTCCTCCAGATAGTAAGGCTCTATTTATATGTATAACAAGTGCTTCATAAACATTCATACTATTTCACTGGTTTATTATAGTGAATTTCAAGTTATTTTCACCTCATTCTTCCAAAAACGTCAACTCATTGAGCAGGAATTAGGAATTTAAAACACAATCCTACCCATTGCACAACCGTTTATAGGCAAAATCCTAATGTTTTATCACTTCCTTCCAGACATTAAGTCACCATTTATAGTTATGCTAGGTTTTTCAATCAATTTTCTAATCATTTCCCTGGTCTATCCTTGTGTTCTGTTGGAAAGACTTCTTTACAGTTTTCTTGGTTTTATAAACAGGAAATTTTAAATTTGTAAAACACATTCTTCCCAAAACGCTAACTTACTCAGGTGGAATTACAAAAGTAAACACTCTGCAACCCATTTCATAGCTGTTGCAACGCTATTCTCATTTATTTAATACTACCCTGCACATATAAGGCTTTAATTACATGTATACCAAGTGGTCCATACACATTCATTATTAATTCACTGTATATCCTTGTGAATTCTAATCATTTTAATGACGTTAAGGCAAGTCTTTGAGCTTATATTCATAAATAGTAAAAAATGAATACACGTTGCTGTGTTATTTTTTTAAAGCCAATTAACTGAGCTGGAATTATGAATGTTAACATTATTCTACTCATTTCACAGCTGTTTGAACCTGAATTCTCAGTGATTTTACACTTTCCCACAAATATTAAGGCTCTATTTATATGTACACCAAGTGGTTCATACACATTCATACTATTTCACTGGTTTATTATAGTGAATTTCAAGTTATTTTAACCAAACTCTTCAAAAAACGCCAAATCTTTGAGCAGGAATTAGGTATGTAAAACATTATCCTACCCATTGCACAAATTTTTGATGGCAAAATCCTAATATTTTAACATAACCTTACACATGTGAAGGCTCTATTGACATTTATGCAGCGGTTTTCAATCACTTTTCTCATCATTTTCCTTATATAATCTTGTGAATTCAGTTGGAAACACTTCTTTGATGTATTATTGCTTTTACAAACAGGATATTTTAAATTTTTAAAACACATTCGTCCCAAAACGCTAACTCATTCATGTGGAATTATGAGTGTAAACACACTCCAACCCATTCCAAAGATTTTGGAACCCTAATTCTCATTTATTAATACCGCCATGCACATACGAAGGCTCTATTTACATGTATTTCAAGTGGTTTATAAACATTCCTTACTAATTCACTGGTCTATCATTATGAATTCTAATAGACTGAAGGACTTTCCCGCAGTTCTCTTAGATTATAAACATAAATTTTAAAAGATTAGCCCCAGCTAGTTTGTCTCAATGGATAGAGCATCAGTCTGTGGACTAGAGGGTCAAGGGTTCGATTCTGGCCAAGGGCACATGCCTGGGTTGTGGACTCAATCCCCAGTGGGGGACGTGCAGGAGGCAGCCAATCAATGATTCTCATCATTGTTGTTTCTATCTCTCTGTCCCTCTCCCTTCCTCTCTAAAATCAATGAAATATATTTTTTAGAAAAAGATTAAACCACTTTTTTCAAAAATGCCATTTAACTGAGTGGAAATTGTGAGTGGTAACACTATTCTACTCATTTCACAGCTGTTTAAACGTGAATTCTCAGTGATTTTACACTTTTCTACAGATATTAAGGTCTATTTATATTTATAACAAGTGTTTCATAAACATTCATACAATTTGACTGGTTTATTATAGTGAATTTCAAGTTATTTTCACCACACTCTTGCAAAAACGTCAACTCATTAAGCAGGGATTAGGAATTTAAAACACTATCCTACCCATTGCACAACCATTTCAAGGCAAAATCCTAATGTTTTAACACTCCCTTCCAGACACTAAGGCTGTATTTACATTTATGCTAGGTTTTTCAATCACTTTTCTAATCATTTTTCTCATCTATCCTTGTAAAATCTGTTGGAAACACTTCTTTACAGTTTATTTAGTTTTAAGAATAGGAAATTTTAAATATCTAAAACACCTTCTTCCCAAAACGCTAACTCATTCAGGTGCAATTCTGCAGGTAAACACTCTCCAACCCATTTCAAAGCTTTTGGAACACTAATTCTCATTGATTTAATACTGCCCTGCACATATGAAGGCTCTATTTACATGTATTACAAGTGGTTCATACACATTCGTTACTAATTCACTGGTCTATCATGGTGAATCCTAATTGACTTAAAGACTTTCGGGCAGTTCTCTGAACTTATAATCATAAATTTTAAAAGATAAACTCCCTTTTTAAAAAATTGCCCATTAAATGTGCGGGGATGATGAATATTAACACTATTCTGCTCATTTCACAGCTGTTTGAACGTGAATTCTCAGTGATTTTACACTTTCCTACAGATACTAAGGTTCTATTTATATGTATAACAAGTGCTTCATAAACATTCATACTATTTCACTGGTTTATTATAGTGAATTTCAAGTTCTTTTCACCTCATTCTTCCAAAAACGTCAACTCATTGAGCATGAATTGGGAAATTTTAAATTTGTAAAACACATTCTTCCCAAAATGTTAACTCATTCAGGTGCAATTATGCATATAAACACTCTCCAACCCATTTCAAATCTGTTGGAACGCTAATTTTCATGGATTTAATACTGCCCTGCACATATGTAGGCTCTATTTACATGTATTCCAACTGGTTAATACACATGCCTTACTAATTTACTGTATATCCTTTTGAATTCTAATCAATTTAATGACTTTCAGACAATTCTCTGAGCTTATAATCATAAATTTTAAAAGATTTAAAAACCTTTTTAAGAATGCCTATTAACTGAGTGGGAATTATGAATGTTAACACTATTCTAATCATTTCACAGCTGTTTGAACCTGAATTCTTAGTGATTTTACACTTTTCTACAGATATTAAGGCTCTATTTATATGTATAAAAAGTGGTTCATACACATTCATACTATTTCACTCTTCTATTATAGTGAACTTAAACTTATTTTTTCCACATTCTTCCATAAGCGCCAACTAATTCAGCCAGAATTAGGAATGTAAAATACTATCCTACCCATTTCACAACCGTTTGAAGGCAAAATCCTAATGTTTTAACACGACCTTACAGATATACAGGCTATATTGACATTTATGCTGGGTTTTTCCATCTCTTTTCTAAACATTTCTCTCATCTATCCTTGTGGATTTTGTTGGAAACACTTCTTCACACTTTTCTTGGTTTTAAAAACAGGATTTTTTGAAATTTATAAAACACATTCTTCCCAAAACGCTAACTCATTCTGGTGGAAATACGAATGTAAGCACTCTCCAATCCATTTCAAAGCTGTTGGAATGCTAATTCCCATTGATTGAATAATGCCCTGCACATATGAAGGCTCTATATACAAGTATTCCAAGTGGTTCATACACATTCATTACTAATTCACTGGTCTATCCTTGTTAATTCTCATCGATTTAATGGCTTTCAGGCAGTTTTCTGCACTTATAATCATAAATTTAAAAGATTAAACCAACTTTTTTAAAAAATGCCAATTAACTGAGCGGGAATTATGAATGTTAACACTATTCTACTCATTTCACAGCAGTTTGAACGTGAATTCTAAGTGACTTTACACTGTACTTCAGATATTAAGGCTCTATTTATATGTATTCCAAATGGTTCACACAATCATACCATTTTACTGGTTATTATACTGAATTTCAAGTTATTTTAACCACATTTTTCCACAAATGCCCACTCATTGAGTCTGAATTATGTATGTCAAACAATATCCTACCCATTGCACCACGGATTGAAGGCAAAATCCTAATGTTTTAACACGACCTTACTGATATTAAGGCTCTATTTGCGTTTAGGCTAGGGTTTTCAATCACGTTTTTAATCATTTCCTTCCTATCATTGTGAATTCTGTTGGAAACACTTCTGTAATGTATTATTTGTTTTAAAAAGATTATTTTAAATTATTAAAACACATTCTTACCAAAACGCTAACTCGTTCATGTGGAATTCCTAGTGTAAACACTCTCCAACCCATTCCAAAGATTTTGGAACGCTAATTCTCATTTATTAATACTGTCCTGCACATATGAAGGCTCTATTTACATGTATTTCAAGTGGTTTATAAAAATTCCTTACTAATTCACTACTCTATCCTTATGAATTTTAATAGATTTAATGAATTTCCCACAGATTTCTTAGCTTATAATCATAAATTTTAAAAGATTAGCCCTAGCTTTTTGGCTCAATGGATAGAGCTTCGGTCTGTAGACTAAAGGGTCAAGGGTTCGATTCCAGCCTAGGGCACATGCCTGGGTTGCAGAATCGATCCCCTATAAGGGGCATGCAGGAGGCATCCAATCAATGATTCTCATCATTGTTGATTCTATCTCTCTCTCCCTCTCTAAAATCAATGAAATATATTTTTTTAAAAAAGATTAAACCACCTTTATTCAAAAATGCCAATTAACTGACTGGGAATTATGAATGGTAACACTATTCTACTCATTTCACAGCTGTTTGAACGTGAATTCTCAGTGATTTTACACTTTCCTTCAGATATTAAGGCTCTATTTATATGTATAACAAGTGCTTCATGAACATTCATACAATTTGACTGGTTTATTATAGTGAATTTCAAGTTATATTCACCACACTCTTCCAAAAACGTCAACTCATTGAGCAGGGATTAGGAATTTAAAACACTATCCTACCCATTACACCACCGTTTGAAGGCAAAACCCTAATGTTTTAACACTCCCTTCCCGACATTAAGGCTCTATTTACATTTATGCTAGGTTTTTCCATAACTTTTCTAATCATTTTTCTCATCTATCCTTGTAAAATCTGTTGGAAACACTTCTTTACAGTTTTCTTGATCTTAAGAACAGGAAATTTTAAATTTGTAAAACACGGTCTTCTCCAAATGCTAACTCATTCAGGTGCAATTACACATGTAAACACTCTGCAACCCATTTCATAGCTGTTGGAACGCTAATTCTCATTGCTTTAATACTGCCCTGCACATATGAAGGCTCTATTTACATGTATTCCAAGTGGTTCATACACATGCCTTACTAATTTACTGTCTACCCTTGTGAATTCTAATCAATTTAATGACTTTCAGAGAGTATTCAATGCTTATAATCATAAATTTTAAGCAATTTAACCACCTTTTTAAAAAATGCCAATTAACTGAGAGGGAATTATGAATGTTATCACTATTCTACTCACTTCACAGCAGTTTGTACCTGAATTCTCAGTGATTTAACACTTTCCTACAGATATTAAAGCTCTATTTATATGTATAACAAGTGGTTCATACACATTCATACTATTTCACTGGTCTATTATAGTGAATTTCAAGTTATTTTAACCACACTCTTCAAAAAACGCCAACTCCTTGAGGAGGAATTAGTCATGTAAAACACTGTTCTATTTATTGCACAACCTTTTGAAGGCAAAATCCTAAAGTTTTAACATAACCTTACACATGTGAAAGCTCTATTGACATTTATGCTAGGTTTTTCAATCACTTTTCTAATCATTACAATTGTCCATTTTTGTGAATTTTGTTGGAAACACTTCTCTACAATTTTCTTATTTTTAAGAATAGGGATTTTTGAAATTTATATTACACATTCTTCCCAAACGCTAACTCATTCAGGTGGAATTACGAATGTAAACTGTCTGCAACCCATTTCCAAGCTGTTGGATAGCTAATTGTCATTGATTGAATAATGTCCTGACATATGAAGGCTCTATTTACATGTACTCCAAGTGGCTCATACACATTCCTTAGTAATTCACTGGTCTATCATTATGAATTCTAATTGATTTAATGACTTTCAGGCAGTTCTCTGAACTTATAATCATAAATTTTAAAAGATTAAACTACCTGCCAAAACCAGTTTGGCTCCGTGGATGGAATGTTGGCCTGTGGACTGATAGGTTCCTGGTTTGCTTCTGGTTAACGGCATATACCTTGGTTACAGGCACATCCCCAGCAGGAGATATGCAGGAGGCTACTGATCGATGTTTTTCTCACATCAATGTTTCTAACTCTGTATCTCTCACCCTTCTTCTCTGCAAAAGATCAATAAAATATATTTTAAAAAATAAAACATTAAACTGCCTTTTTAAAAAAAATGCCAATTAACTGAGTGGGAATTATGAATGGTAACACTATTATACTCATTTCACAGCTGTTTGAACATGAATTCTCAGTGATTGTACACTGCCCTACAGATATTAAGGCCCTATTTATATGTATTCCAAGTGTTTTATACACATTCATACTATTTCCTGGTCTATAATAGTGAATTTCAAGTTATATTAACCACACTATTCCAAAATCGCCAACTAATTGAGCCAGAATTAAGAAGGTAAAACACTATCTTACCAATTGCACAACCGTTTGAAGGCAAAATCATAATGTTTTAACATGACCTTAAAGATATTAAGGCTCTATTGACATTTATGCTAGGTTTTTCCATCACTTTTCTAATCATTTGCCTCTTATTTCCTTGTGAATTCTGTTGGAAACACTTCTTTACACTTTTCTTGGTTTTAAAAACAGGAATTTTTGAAATTTGTAAAACACATTCTTCTCAAAACGCTAACTCACTCAAGTGGAATTATGCATGTAAACACTCTCCTACCAATTTCAAAGCTGTTGGAACGCTAATTCTCATTGATTTAATACTGCTCTGCACATATGAAGATTCTATTTACATGTATTCCAAGTGGTTCATACACATTCGTTACTAATTCACTGGTCTATACTTGTGAATAGTAATCAATTTAACGACTTTCAGACAGTTATCTGAGCGTATAATCATAAATTTTAAAAGATTAAACCTCCATTTAAAAAAAAATGCCAGTTAACTCAGTGTGAATTTTGAATGTTAATACTATTCTACTCATTTCGCAGCTGTTTAAACGTGAATTCTCAGTGATTTTGCACTTTCCTACAGATATTAACGCTCTATTTATATGTATATCAAGATTTTCATACACATTCATACTATTTCACTGGTTTATTATAGTGAATTTCATGTTATTTTAACCACACTCTTCAAAAAACGTCAACTCATTGAGCAGGGATTAGGAATTTAAAACACTATCCTACCCATTGCACAACCGTTTCAAGGCAAAATCCTAATGTTTTAACACTCCCTTCCAGACACTAAGGCTGTATTTACATTTATGCTAGGTTTTTCCATCACTTTTCTAATCATTTGTCTCATCTATCCTTGTGAATTTTGTTGGAAACACTTCATTACACTTTTCTTTGTTTTAAAACAGGAATTTTTGAAATTTATATAACACATTCTTCCCAAAATGCTAACTCATTCTGATGGAATTACGAATGTAAACACTCTCCAACCCATTTCAAAGCTGTTGGAAAGCTAATTCTCATTGATTGAATAATGCCCTGCACATATGAAGGCTCTTTTTACATGTACTCGAAGTGGTTCATACACATTCCTTAGTAATTCACTGGTCTATCATTATGAATTCTAATCTATTTAACAATTTTAGGCAGTTCTCTGAGCTTATAATCATAAATTTTAATAGATTAAACCACCAGCCAAAACCGGTTTGACTCAGTTGTTAGAATGTCGGCCTGCGGACTGAAAGGTTCCTGGTTCGATTCCACTTAATGGCATATACCTTGGTTGGGGCCACATCCCGAGTAGGAGATGTGCTGGAGGCTGCGGATCGATGTTTCTCTCTCATCGATGTTTCTAACTCTCTATCTTTCACCCTTCCTCTCTGCAAAAGATCAATAAAATATATTTTAAAAAATAAAACTTTAAACCGCCTTTTTTCAAAAATGCCAATTAACTGAGTGGAATTATGAATGGTAACACTATTCTACTTATTTTACAACTGTTTGAACGTGAATTCTCAGTGATTGTACACTGCCCTACAGATATTAAGGCTCTATTTATATCTATTCCAAGTATTTTATACACATTCATACTATTTCCTCATCTATTATAGTGAATTTCAAGTTATTTTAACCACAGTCTTCCAAAAACGCCAACTCATGGAGCCAGAATTAGGAATGTAAAACACTATTTTACCCATTGCACAACCGCTTGAAGGCAAAATCATAATGTTTTAAAATGACCTAAAAGATATTAAGGCTCTATTGACATTTATGCTAGGTTTTTCAATCACCTTTCTATTCATTTCCCTCATCTATCCTTGTGAATTCTGTTGAAAACACTTCTTTATAGTTTTCTTGGTTTTAAAAACAGGAATTTTTGAAATTTGTAAACCACATACTTCCCAAAACGCTAACGCATTCAGTTGGAATTACGAATGTAAACACTCTCCTACCCATTTCAAAGCTGTTGGAATGCTAATTCTCATTTATTTAATACTGCCCTGCACATATGAAGGCATAAATTACATGTATCCCTAATTTTTCATACATATTCCTTACTATTGCACTGGTGTATCATAGAGTATTTCAAATTATTTTCACCGCATTCTTCCAAATACGCCAACTCATTGAGCCAGAATTGGGTATGTAAAATACTATCCTACCCATTGCACAAGCATTTGAAGGCAAAATCCTAATGTTTTAACACTACCTTACAGGTATCAATGCTCTATTTTCATTTATGCTAGGTTTTTCAATCACTTTTCTAATCATGTCCCTCATCTATCTTTGTGAATTCTTTTGGAAACACTTCTTTAATATTTTCGTGGCTTTAAAAACAGGAAATTTTAAATTTTTAAAAAACATTCTTCCCCAAACGTAACTCATTCACATGGAATTACGAATGTAAACACTCTCAAACTCAATTCAAAGATTTGGAACACTAATTCTCATTGATTTAATACTGCCCTGCACATATGAAGGCTCTATTTACATGTATTCCAAGTAGTTCATATGCATTCAGTACTAATTCACTGGTCTATCCCTGTGAATTCTAATAGATTTAAAAACTTTAGGGCAGTTCTCTGAACTTATAATCATAAATTTTAAAAGATTACACCACCTTTCTCAAAAAATGCCAATTCACTGAGCAGGAATTATGAATGTTAACACTATTCTACTCATTTCACAGCTGTTTGACCTGAATTCTCAGTGATTTTACACTTTCCTGCAGATATTAAGGCTCTATTTATATGTATAACAAGTAGTTCATACACATTCATACTATTTCACTGGTTTATTATAATGAACTTAAAGTTATTTTACCCACATTATTCTAAAAATTCCAAATCATTGAGCCAGAATTATGTATGTAAAACACTATCCTACCCATTGCAGCACCATTTGAAGGCAAAATCCTAAATGTTTTAACATGATCTTACAGATATGCAGGCTGTATTGACATTTATGCTATGTTTTTCAATCACTTTTCTAATCATTTCTCTCGTCTATCCTTGTGAATTCTGTTGGAAAACAATTCTTTACATTTTTCTTGGTTTTAAAAACAGGAATATTTGAAATTTTTAAAACACATACTTCCCAAAACTCTAACTTATTCATGTGGAATTACGAATGTAAACACTCTGCAACCCATTTCAAAGCTGTTGGAACGCTAATTCTCATTGATTTAATACTGCCCTGCACATATGAAGATTCTATTTACATGTATTCCAAGTGGTTCATACACATTCATTACTAATTCACTGGTCTATCATTGTGAATTCTAATCAATTTAAAGACCTTCGGGCAGTTCTCTGCGCTTATAATCATAAATTTTAAAAGATTAAACCACGTTTTTTAAAAAATGCCCATTACTTGTGTGGGAATTATGAATGTTAACATTATTCTACTCATTTCACAGCTGTTTTAAGGTGAATTCTCAGGTATTGTACACTGCCCTTCAGATATTGAGGCTCTATTTGTATGTATTCCAGTGGTTCATACACATTCATACTATTTCAGTGGTCTGTTATAGTGAATTTCAAGTTATTTTTACCACATTCTTCCAAAAACGCCAACTCATTGAGCCAGAATTATGTATATAGAACACTATCCTACCCATTGCACCACTGTTTGAAGGCAAAATCCTAATGTTTTAACATGACCTTACAGATATTAAGGGTCTATTTACATTCATGCTAGGTTTTTCAATCACTTTTCTAATCATTTCTCTAATTTATCCTTGTGAATTCTGTTGGAAACACTTTACAGTTTTCTTAGTTTTAAAAACAGGAATATTTGAAATTTATAAAACACATCCTTCCCAAATGCTAACTCCTTCAGTTGGAATTAGGAATGTAAACACTCTCCAACCCATTTTAAAGCTGTGGGAATGCTAATTCTCATTGATTTAACACTACGGTGTCGGGTGAATTTCCCGCCAAAATATAAGATGGCGCGGGCAATTATTTAGGTTTCCCGCACAAAATCAGAGTTAGTTTAAAATGCCTATATCTTTTGAAGTATGGGTTCGATTGAAATGAAATTTTCGGTTTCTTGTGTAAAAAATGAAAATTTATTCAATCACAGACATTTTTTTATCTATTCAGTACATAAATAATTCGATATATATAAACTAAATACGAAAAACCCAAAAAATACTTATTACCTAAAAATATACACATATTTTTAAAGTTTAAAATAAAATTTTCATAATAAATCAAAACAAATAGAAATTAATAGTTTTTTAGCGTATGATATTTTTCAAAACACGCCCCTTTATGTAGAGGTATATTGCAAAATTTGCACATGTAGCGTGTCTCACTGCGCAATTTATGAACGGAACATACGCGACACCTTCTCAAAATGTTTTTCTTTTTTCCACTTCCGACAATTGCCTGTAACGTATGCTTTCTCATGTCCATCGATAGCCTGCATGGTGGATCAGATGTAGGTGGTTTAGCCCGCATTCCAGAAGTAGACGGTACTGGTTGAAGGTCTGGAACAATGTCCATGTCCTCTGGAATATCATCCGTCAACCAGTGGATAGCTGTTTGTTTCAAAAACATTTTAAAACCCATTTTTCTTTGCCTCACTGATTTGTAAACTGCATAAGAATTAAATAATGCGCAATTTATCATATACATTGCCAACCTTTTTGTCCATTTGACCGTCCTCCGCAATATCGAATAATATGAAAGGTATTGGTCGGCCCGGTCAACACCTTTCATATGTTTATTGTAGTCAATGAATGCATTCGGTTTGACAATTTTCTTTTTTGATGTTCTGTCAATATTCTGACTTTCTTCCATCTCCGCAGAATGAATCGAAGAAATCAGGTATACAGGCTTTTTTGATTGCCACACTTGTAACAATATATCATTTTTCCTTATAAATTTTGTTTCACCTTTTTTCAAAGAAATTGTTTGAAAATCTTTAGGTATACCTCGATTTTTCTGGATTGTTCCACATATTCTGAATTTGTTTTTCATAAGTGCTTCACAATTTGCGACGCTATTATAATAATTGTCCATATATATATGGTA
Organism: Myotis yumanensis; assembly: GCF_028538775.1. Classification (NCBI taxonomy): domain Eukaryota; kingdom Metazoa; phylum Chordata; class Mammalia; order Chiroptera; family Vespertilionidae; genus Myotis; species Myotis yumanensis. The sequence goes on from NW_027223767.1 coordinate 262,963, forward strand.
CCACGAATCAGTGTATGGAGACACTACTGTTTGTATCGTTTCCAATAATCGCTTTCCTTCGCCGCAATAAATTTCCATGTTACAGATATATCCTGTATCACTTTCGCACAACAAACGAACCAATATTCCATATTTAACGATCTTGCCAGCATTATATACCCTAAAGAATAATCTTCCCCTCCAAGGTACGATCCCTTCATCTAGTGATAATTGCTGATGAGATTTGTAAATATTTATAAATTTAGGCACAAAATAATCTAGTACTGGTCTCACTTTGCAAAGTCTATCTGATTCATTTACGATATCCGCATTATTATTGAAGTGCCAAGCTTTCCATATCTGTCGGAACCTGTCTCTCGTCATCGTTTTACCAAAATATGGCGTCTCCGTCCATGGCTCCGTGGTCCAATAGTCATCTCTTCTATCTTTGCGCACCTGTCCCATGAGAACAATTAACCCTAAAAACTTCTTCATCTCTTGAGGGGTTATATCTTTCCACTTTAGGCTTTTTTTTGAAAGTTTGAAATTATTCCTATTTTGATTATAATACCTGTTTGACTCCTCTACAAGAAATTCAAAAAAATCATCTCCGATAAATAATTTCACGGCATCTTCTATATTATTTATAACAGCATCTGTGTTTAATCCTTGATGCCCTAAAAAATCTTCTAAGACCGGTGGATTATCAACATGCGACCATTCTTCTCTCCCACCTTCTATATCTGACTCTGAGTCAGAGCTGGAGCTCGAAATTCTTCGTCGCTTCAATGTCCTGGGACGCACCATTACTTCATCATCACTAGAATCTTCATCACTTGTACTCGCATTTTCAAGATCGCTATCACAAGAATAATTGGACAACTTGTCTGCACAAAACTCATCATCACTATAGTCTGAATGCTGCGACATTCTAGGTTAAAGCAAATAAAAATAATACTAACTGAAAATAGCGGTACTCCGATAGATATCTGATATAAAAAAATAATTATTATGCGAACACTTTGTGGAACGATTTTATTTTATTTGGTTAAAAAATTCTATATGAATGTCTTTATCACAACATATTTAAATATTTAAACACGTAATAATATTCACAAAACTCAAAACTAAAGACGTCCGGACACAAGAAGTATTTCTCAATAACTATTCTCTTTGCATGGTGAGATATCCAGGGATATCGGTTATAAAATGAGAAAACAATACATTGGTACCCTAACGGTATTGTACTCGACCAGCGCCATAAAGTGTTCTCTACTTACAAGGGATTTTTATGATACCTATTACCCCAATGGGTATGAAACGGTTCGCATACGCAGGTAGGTATCTTTGTGAACGGCAAACAAAAAAATATTTGGTAATACGCAGTTACAATCGGCCTGAGTTTACACGTTTCCCGCACTCCACCGCAAATCTATATGAACCGAGTTAAGACGGCTCCCGCGGAGTACGCGCAATTCACGAGAGCCGACTTAACTCGTTTCCCGCAATCCAAGTGTTAATATTGCCCTGCATATATGAATGCTCTATTTACATGTATTCCAAATGGTTCAGACACATTCCTTACTATTTCACTCGTGTACCATAGTGTATTTGAAGTTATTTTCCCCACATTCTTCCAAAACTCTCAACTCATTGATCCGGAATTAGGAACGTAAAATACTATCCCAGCCATTGCACAACCATTTGAAGGCAAAATCCTAATGTTTTAACAGTACTTTACAGATATCAAGGCTCTATTTTCATTTATGCTAGGTTTTTAAACCACTTTTCTTATTATTTCCCTCATCTATCTTTGTGAATTCTGTTGGAAACACTTCTTTAATATATTATTGGTTTTAAACACAGGAAATTTTTAATTTTTAGAACACATTCTTCCCAAAACGCTAACTCATTCAGGTGGAATTATGAATTTAAACACTTACCAACCCATTTCAAAGCTGTTGGAACGCCAATTCTCATTGATTTAATATTGCCCTGAACCTATGAAGGCTCTATTTACATGTATTCCAAGTGTTTCATACACATTCCTTACTATTTCACTGGTCTATCATTGTGAATTCTAATTGTTTTAACGACTTTTGGAGAGTTTTCTGAGCTCTATAATCATAAATTCTAAAAGATTATACCACCTTTTTTCAAAAATGCCAGTTAATTGAGTGGGAATTTTGAATGTTAACACTATTCTACTCATTTCACAGCTGTTTGTATGTGAATTCTCAGTGATCTTACACTCCTTACAGATATTATGGCTCTATTTATATGTATCTCAAGTGGTTCATGTACATTCCTTACTATTTCACTGGTCTATCATAGTGAATTTCAACTTAGTTAACCACATTCTTTTCATGCTAAAGGGAGCAATTCAACAAGAGTCTATAACTCTGGTAAACATATATGTATCCAATACAGGAGCACCCAAATACTTAAAACAAGTTTTGGAATATATCAAAGGAGAGTTTGATAGGAATGCAGTCATAGTAGGGAACTTTAATACCCCACTAACACTACTGGATACATACTCTAAACAAAAAATCAGCAAAGAAACAGCAATCCTAAATGACTCATTAGATCAGATGGACTTAATTGACATCTTTAGAACATTTCATCCCCAAACTACAAAATATACATTCTTCTCAAGAGCACAACAGGAAATTTTCAAAGATAGACCACATATTTGGACACAGGCAAAGTCTCTTCAAATTCAAGAAAATAGAAATCATAACAAGCATCTTCTCAGATCACAGTGGCATATAACTAGAAATCAACTACAATAAAAACAATGAAAAAAATCAAACACTTGGAGGTTAAATAGCTTGCTATTAAACAATGATTGGGTTACCAAAAAGATCAAAGAAGAAAAAAAAGCATCCTGAAACAAATGACAATGAAAACACAACAATCCAAAATCTATGGTACACAATCAAAGCAGTCCTGTGAGGGAAGTTCATAGCTCTACAGGCCTACCTCAAAAAAAATGATAATAAGTTATCTAACCTTGCAACTTAAAGAATTAGAAAGAGAGCAACAGGAAAAACCCACAGTAACCAGAGGGAAGGAGACAATAAAGATCAGAGCAGAAATAAATGACACAAACACCAAAACAAACAAACAAACAAACAAAAACAGTACAAAAGATTCATGAAACCAAGAGCTGGTTCTTTGAAAGGATAAATAAGATTGATAAACCTCTAGCCAGGCTCACCAAGAAATAAAAAGAGAGGACACAAATAAACAAAAATCAGAAATGAAAGAGGTGAAGTAACAACTGACCGCACAGATATACAAAGGATTGTGAAAAAATACTATGAACAATTCTACTCCAACAAACTGGACAACGTCGATGAAATGGACACATTCCTAGAAAAATACAAGCTTCCAAAACTCAATAAGGAAGAACAAGAAAACCTGAATAGGCCTATAACTACTGATGATATTGAAACAGTAATCAAAAAGCTTCCAGCAAACAAAAGCCCTGGACCAGATGGCTTCACAGGAAAGTTTTACCGAACATTCAAAGAAGAACTAAAACCAATCTTCCTCAGACTATTCCAAAAAATTCAAGAGGAAGGCATACGTCCAAGCTCTTTCTATGAAGCCAGCATTACCCTAATCCCAAACCCAAATAAAGACACCACAAAGAAAGAGAATTACAGGCCAATATCCCTAATGAATATAGATGCTAAAATCCTCAACAAAATTCTAGCAAACTGGATCTAGCATTACATTAGAAAGATCATACACCATGACCAAGTGGGATTTATTCCAGGGATGCAAGGATGGTACAATCTCCACAAATCAGTAAACGTGATACATCAATTTGTTTATAAATTGAGAGACAAAAAATCACATAATCATATCAATTGATGCAAAAAAGGCATTTGACAAAGTCCAACACACTTTTCTGATAAAAATGCTCAAGTGGGAGTAGAAGGATCATACCTCAACATAATAAAAGCCTTATATGACAAACCTACAGACAACATCACACTCAATGGGCAAAAACTAAAACCATTTTCTCTAAGAACAGGAACAAGACAGGGATGCCCACTTTCACCACTCCTGTTCGACATAGTACTGGAAGTGCTAGCCACAGCGATCAGACAAGAAGAAGTAAATAGCATTCAAATTGGAAAACCAGAAGTAAAATTGTCATTATTTGCAGATGGCATGATACTGTACATAGAAAACCTAAAGACTCCATCAAAAAATTATTAGACCAGCCGAAACCGGTTTGGCTCAGTGGATAGAGCGTCAGCCTGCGGACTGAAAGGTCCCAGGTTCGATTCCGGTCAAGGGCATGTACCTGGGTTGCGGGCACTTCCCCAGTAGAAGATGTGCAGGAGGCAGCTGATCGGTGTTTCTCTCTCATCGATGTTTCTAACTCTCTATCTCTCTCCCTTCCTCTCTGTAAAAAAAAAAAATCAATAAAATATATTTTAAAAAAAATTATTAGACTTAATAAATGAATTCAGCAATGTAGTAGGATACAAAATTAATGCCAGGAAATCTATGGCATTTTTGTACACATTTAGTTTTATTGTAACAAAGCAACCTGTAAACTTTTTAAAAATATATTTTATTGATTTTTTACAGAGAGAAAGGGAGGATAGCGAGTTAGACATGTGGATGAGAAAGAAACATCAATCAGCTGCCTCCTGCACACCTCCTACTGGGATGTGCTCACAACCAAGGTACATGCCCTTGATGGGAATTGAACCTGGAAGCTTTCAGTCCACAGACCAATGCTCTTTCCACTGAGCCAAACCAGTTAGGGCCAACTTTTAATGTTTAAAATTGAGCATTATCTTTCCTTTCCAGTGAAACAAAAAGAAAATTTAAAAATAAACAGGAATAGCCCTGACTGGTTTGGCTCAGTGGATAGAGCATTGGCCTGCAGACTAAAGGGTACCGGGTTCGATTCTGGCCAAGGGCACATACCTTGGTTGCGGCTACGTCCCCAGTGGGGGGTGTGCAGGAGGCAGCTGATTCGATGTTTCTCTCTCATCGATGTTTCTGACTCTCTATCCCTCTCCCTTCTTCTCTGTGGAAAGTCAATAAAATATATTAAAAATAAATAAATAAACAGGAACAAAATTACAATAGAGAAGTGTCAATTCCGAATAAGATCCTACAGGTTCTGCTTATTCTCCCATTGAGTGGCAGGGTTCAAGTAATCATTAGAAGAGAATTCTATTTTAAAAGTGTCATCTTAGACTGCAATGATGCCTGTTTGACATCACAATTAAACATGCCAAAGTAGAAGCCATGTTTTCAAAATGCCCACTTAACCCACCCAAACATCTCAAATCCCCCATTGCTGAACTCCCCCCCCCCCTTTTAAAGTTTTTTCTCTTTTTTTAAACAAGAGAAAGTAGACAGATACATGTTGGTAAATGCTAACTGTCCATATTTAGAGACACAGTGTAATCTCTGAGTCCAATATACAGAGAAGGGAGGGAAAAAAGCTAGAATTCTATGCAATACTACACAGGGGCCTAGCAACCTCCAGCTCCCAGCAGAGCTAAGGGAGCGAAGGTTTTCCTTTTTTCCCACAGAGCACGGTGGTGTTGATTCCATTAAGTTTTTCTTGAGACAGGAAGGGATAAAAATGAATTTGGAACAGAAAGGGGCAAAGATTCTTTTCCCACTGTATTCTGCTCAAGGTACACCCTCCCCCCAAAGAAGGTGAGAACCATGGTGTAAAGATGGTCTAAAGGAGAGAAAAGAGACCTCAAAAACAGGGCGACTGAGCACAAGGGGCAGGAGAAGGAAAAGAATAAATAGACTGCGACTTGCTCCCAGGGACTGGAAAAAATTTAAAAAGGTTGGGACCCCTCAGTGTTCATTAGTCATCTTCTCCTTCATCTTCCTCTCCTTCTTCCCCCTCATCATCAGCATCATCTTCTTCCCCTTCCCCTCCTTCATCATCTATGTCAGGAACCAAGTAGTACTGTAATGGATTTGGCCAAATGTCATCTTTGATGATTTCTCCTAACTCATCTGCACCTGCATCAGAATGGTCAGTAACCAGGTAAAGAAGCTTTCTGGTTCCTCATCCTGTCTCTTCCTGCTGGCTTTATTCTGTGTTTGACTTGAATGTTTCATCAAATCCTTTCCAGATTTCCATTTGATTTCAGTGAACTTTGAAGGTGGATCACCACTCTCACTCAGATGAAACTCTTTGGAGCAAACTTTATTTTCAAAGTAAGGATTATCATCAAAATAAAAATCTATTCTGTAACCTGATTTAATATCTTCAAATTCTGTCACTTCAACTCTTGTCAAATAATGCAGTGCCTCTTCATCCTCTTCCCCAAGCAGTGCAGACACTTGTGGATGGTTGACAAATGTTGTTATCCCAAAATGTGGGATTTTGACAATCAATTCTGACCTCTTCTGAAAAAATGGTTGGCAGAGTTGTTATATTTCTGTTCTACTTTCAAAATCTCCTCACTGGCTTATTCATTAAGTCTGTCTATTTCATTTTATACTTCATCAATATGTTCAATCGCGTCTTGCTGTTCGTTTTCTCTCTGGCACATCCTAAGGGTCGGCTTCTTCTCTGGCTTGGGGGCTGGAGGCAGTTTTGGTTTCTTCATTTGAGATGGGAGTGAGGGACTGATGTTTGGGGGCTATGCTGTGAGGAAAGTCCGAGGATCTGAATGCTGGGAAGTCACCGGGCTCGAAGGCATGCTGAGCACTATTCTATGGCATTTCTATACACCAATAGTGAACTTACAGAAAGAGAGATTAAAAAAACAATCCCATTTACTATTGCACACAAAAAAATTAAGATACTTAGGAATAAACTTAACTAAGGAGGTAAAAGAACTCTACTCATAAAACTACAGAATGTTGAAAAAAGAGATAGAGAGATAAAGAAAGACATAAACAGATGAGAGAACATACCATGTTCATGGATTGGTAGAATCAACATCATTAAAATGTCCATACTACCCAAAGCAATCTATAGATTCAATGCACTCCCCATTAAAATACCAACAGTATATTTCAAAGACCTAGAACAAACACTCCAAAAATTTATCTGGAATAAAAAAAGATCCCAAATAGCTGTGGCAATCCTGAGAAAGAAGAACAAAGTAGAAGAGATCTCAATACCAGATATCAAGCTGTATTACAAAGCCACTGTTCTCAAAACTGCCTAGTATTGGCACAAGAACAGACATATCAATTAATGGAATAGAATAGAGAACCCAGAAATTGACCCAAACCACTATGCTTAATTAATATTTGACAAAGGAGGCAAGAGCAAACAATGAAGTCAAGAAAGTCTCTTCAATAAATGTGTTGGGAAAATTAGACAGATACATGAAAAAAAAAATGAAACTAGACCACCAACTTACACCATACACAAAAATAAACTGAAAATGGATAAAGGACTTAAATGGGAGACTGGAAACTATAAAAATCTTAGAAGAATCCATAGGTAGCAAAATTTCAGACATGTGCCGAAGCAATATTTTCACTGATACAGCTCCTAGGGCAATGGAAACTAAAGAGAAAATAGACAAATGGGACTACATCAAAATAAAAAGCTTCTGCACAGCAAAAGAAACCATCAACAAAACAACAAGAAAGCCCACTGCATGGAAGAACATATTCGCCAATGTTACATCCGATAAGGGACTAATCTCCAACATTTATAGGGAACTCATACAACTTAACAAAAGGAAGATAAACAACCCAATCAAAAAATGGGCACAGGACCTAAATAGATACTTTTTGAAAGAGAACATGAGGAAGGCCAAGAGACATATGAAACATGCTCAAAGTCACTATTATCTGAGAGATGCAAATCAAAACAACAATGTGGTACCATCTCACACCTGTCAGAATGGCTATCAACAAATCAACAAATGACAAGTGCTGGAGAGGATGCGGAGAAAAAGGAACCCTCGTGCATTGCTGGTGGGAATGCAGACTGGTGCAGCCACTGTAAAGAACAGTATGGAGTTTTCTCAAAAAACTAAATATGGAACTCCCATTTGACCCAGTAATCCCACTTCTAGGAATATATCCCAAGAAACTAGAAACACTAATCAGAAAGGATGTATGCAACCCTATGTTCATAGTAGCACAATTTACAATAGCTAAGAATTGGAAACAGCCTAAATGCCCATCAGCAGATGAGTGGATTAAAAAACTGTGGCACATCTACACAATGGTACATCTACACTGCTGTAAAAAGTAACTCCTACCATTCGCAACAGCATGGATGGTCTTGAAGAGCATTATGCTAAGCGAAATAAGTCAGTTAGAGAAAGATAAATATCACATGATCTAACTCATTTGTGGAATATAATGAACAACATAAACTGATGAATAAAAATAGATCCAGAGACTTAAAAGCATTGAACAGACCATCCAACCTCAGAGGGAAGGCAGGGGAGGGTGTGAGGGTGGGGTAAGAGATCAACCAAAGAACTTGTATGTATGCATATAAGCATAACCAATGAACACAGACAGTAGGGAGTGAGGGCATGTGCTTGGTGGTGGGAGCAGCCAGGGAGAGTTCAATGGGGGAAAAAGAAGACATATGTAATACTTTAAACAATAAAGAATTTTTAAAAATTAGAGAAACTCCTGGTAAAGTTCTCTTCCTACACCAGTTTTTTTCCAACTAAATCTTTTAGAAAGGAATTGGAGACAACTGTAGGGTCTTTCTCATTTTTATTTCTTAACGATGAGCTCAAAATCAGTATGTCCAATGCAAAATTTTGGTACTCTTCATTCCCACCTTTTAAACTTTATATATTTATTTCCTCTTGATACACATGAATTTAGTTTTTGGGTTTTGTCATTAATTGCTAAGGAATTTTAAGATAAAAATGCGGTCATTAACATCACGAGATACAAGGGCACTTTGGATTTCAAAATATCTTTATAGTGGGGGAGTAAGAGAAGCCTCACGTGTCACTTGCTTATTTTTTAAACTATTACTCTTTCAACTCTAATCTTTGAATAATATATTTTTTCTACAATATAAAATGACTTTTTAAATAAAATCAGCACCGTAACATTATCTATTTTACAATAAATCTGAAAGAAAAATTTGGAAAAGAATATTCTTACAACAAATGGAATAACTTGTTTTTTAACTTAAAATTTTTTTGGTTAATTGCCTAAACACCTAAATCAGTGAATAAGAATTCTCAGCATCCAATCCATGAATATAGAATACAATATAATTTATTCTACTTTTTACTTCAAAGCCACAGAGATGACATCCATATAATTATAAAGCCTACTCTACATTTTCAAGTTCTCAATCCAAACATATGGATTAGAACAGGTGACTTTATTCCTGGCAACATTCATGGAAGGGCCAGATTCCTCATAAAAAGACAAAATAAGTTTGATTGGGAGCTGGCCATTGTCGTACAAACCCATCAACAGAATTATGGAAGTCAAGAGGCAATCTTTTTTTCCTTTTTAAAATAGCAAAGGAACAAAAGAAGATTGGCTGACTGTTGAGTGGGCCGCATGTTAGAGTGCATAGCTCATCAGGATCAGGGCCAGCACCTGTGAGCAGTTATGTCATCTGCACTACAGCTTTTACCCCGGAAGGTATTTGAAAATACTTTACGCTCAAAATATATGTATCCATTCCTTGTCCGTGAGGTCCCAAGTATAAATCTAAAGTGATAATGGGCTTCTTCAGTCCAAAGGCAGGACTTCTTTGCAGTAGGGTGTCTCCAGAGTTTCACAAAAATAAATAAAAGCAGCAGCTAACGTCTTTTCAGCTTCTTGACCTTTCTGCATTTCGTTGCTTCTTCCTCCTGTCTCATTCCCTCAAAGTCCTCTTGCATACCAGGTCTTAAACTCTTTGCTTCTTCCTTCTGCAGTTCTCTCCAACTACTCTCTATGTAACATAAGGCATAATCGCTTTCATCTTTGTATTTTTTTCGGTCATAGCCAAAGAATGTGCTTGGATATTTTTTTCCTGAGATTCTCCTTCATCTTTGATAAAATCTTCCATTTCGGAGTCATAGTCCTCATGTTCCTCCTCTTCACATTCTCAGGGTCTTTTGTAACCTCTAGGGAAGGGAAACTTTTCAGGACCTTGGGCAGATCTGCAGCCAGCTAAGGAAGGCTTCATTCCATTCATCTGTTCATTGCTGGGCTGGTAATGATATTCTTAGAAGATACTGTTTCTGAGACAAAAGTGCATTTGGGCTTATGGGGATGATCTGAGCTACTAATTCTTCACCCAGGTCCCAAGCTGCTCACTGGTCTTCTAGGGCCTGAACTGCTGATAGGCCATCCAGCTGGAACTGAGCCACTTACTGATCCCCCAGGGCCACTGACTGACCTCCTGGGGGGGGGGGGCGGCATTGAGCCACTCACTGGTCATTGGTCATGTGGACTGTGCACAGGCCACCCAGGGCCACCAGAACTGACCTCTGAATTCCCAGAACCACCTGAGCCACTGATGGGTCGTCCAGAGCCCCCTGTACTATTGACTGTCCTTCCAGGAGGATTTGAGTCACTGGCTGGCCTCTTGGTCCCACTGATTGATCGCTCAGGTCCTGAGCTGGGGCTGCCATTCTGGCACCTGGGCATGGAGCCAGAACTAACTGTAGGCCAAACACTCTCTGTGCTGGGCTGCCCAGGAACTGGGCTGGAGCTGCCTGGCTGCCTGACACCTGGACTCTTAGCCTTATGTGGGGTGACCATGGGTCCAGGTATGGAATGGCTAGGAAGGGGAGGAGATTTTTGGCTTTGTGCTCAGTAACAGATTTCTGAGTCCTTTTAGCAGAAGCCTTTGGAACACTTGGTGAATAGGTGCTCGAGTGGGTCTTTCCAGGCCCATTGAAAACAGGCCTGTCATGGTCCTTCCGAAACGAGGGTTGGGAGCAGTTGCTAGATCCTACTTTGGGCCTCTCTCCTGGCATAGATTTGGATGAAAACAAACCTAAATGTTTCTTATTAGCTGTGCTGGGTCTAGATTTCTTTTCAGCGTGAGGAAGGGCAGTGCCCCTGGGAGAAGGATGCTTGTCCCCAGAAACTCTGCTAGGTTTCATGCCCATACTTTTTGTCTGAGAGGGCACCTTTTTGGTCAGAGGCAGTCCTGCATCTGCCTCAGGTTCCTTTTTCATATGTCTTCCTTCCCTCCCTAAGTTCTTGTGCAGTCATAGGCCACTTTTCTGGTTTTTTTCACTACCTTGGTTTCCACTGGTTCGTACTGCTTTTTCTCAGCCAGCCTGAGTAAGTCAGTGAAGTCATGATGGTGGGGCACTTTTAAGGGGGACCTTTGGTTTATTTTCAACTTTGGGAGGAGGTTCTTGCTCTTCTTCATACTCCTGCTCTGATGCTGCCTGATTGTGTTCTAAGAATTCTTCCTCTTCTTCCATCTCATACTCTTGGTCTGTTCCCTGACTAGTGTGGCTTTCCATTGCCTGTCTTTTCTTTGACTTTTCCTCAACAGGAATCCCATTTAACCATGGAAATTGTCCTTTGTCCTCTTGGCCATAGCTCTTGCTTTCTTGTCATGTTTTAGCTCAATTCGCTTTTTGAGTAGTTCTTCTTTTCTCCTTTTCCTGTATGGCTTTTCTTCTGAGCTCCTCCTCTTTTCTTTTGAGAAAAGCTTGCACACTGCTGATTGGACACCCTTAACTTTTGGGTCTTTTTGTCAGGACCCACTGCCAAACTATACCTTTTCAGTGTGCTGTTGGTTCCTTGTCCTTTAGAAGCTATCATGAGAATTTCCCTGAAATCCATGTTGACCGAACTGGATAGAATGGGCCGCCTCTCAGAGAGGGATGAGAACGCATCTTACCCGACGGCCAGCTGCAGCCAAATGAACTAGCTGGCCGCCTCTTTCCTACCTCTACTCAGCACCACCACTTTTGGCGCTGTCCAAGGTGTTCTGCCCACCCCCTTCCTCAAACGGCTTATATCCTTACAGGTCCAACGCTGCGCTCCCACCTTTGAAACTTTAAATAAAAGTTTTACATCCACAGATAAATTAGTAGATTGTTCCACATTCATTGACATAATCATTCAGTTGAGAATAAGTTACTTTAGTTTAATTGTTAAATCTTAGTTCAGCCTGGTTGGTGTGGCTCAGTGGATTTAGTATTCTCTCAGGCACCAAGAGGTCGCTGGTTCGATTCCTGGTCAGGGCACATGCCAGGGTTGTGGGCTCAATTCCCAGAAGGGGGCATGCAGGAGACTGCCAATTGAAGTGATAGCTCTACCTCATCAATGTTTTAGTCTCTCTCTCCCTTTCCCTTCCTCTCTCTCTGAAAATCAATATTACCATATATTTTTTAAAATCTTAGTTCAGAAAATGGTGATGGACACATACTTCCAAAATGTCTGAATACTTGCTTATATGGTGAAGAAACAAAAGTTCATATCGATTTTTTTTACTAACAATCAATAATCTTATTTATTTAATATCTTTTTTATTTATTTCAGAAAGGAAGGGAGAGATAACATGCATATAAATACATATCCTTTAAAACAGTACATAAAATATATAATCAAAGAAAATGTACAATGGCAACAAAACACATAAGATGCCTAGGAATGACCCACAATCTGTATAAATAAAACTTTAAAATGCTACCCAATAACAGAGCTTGAACAACTGGACAGTAACATCATATTCTTAGGAAGTACAATCATAATGATGTCAATCTCCCAATGTTGATTATAAATTTATTATGATTTGATTAAAATATCAGCAAGATTTTTAAGACCAAAACAAGCTCATTTAAGTTCACATGTTAAAATGAAAAATGTAAAAGAAAATTCTGGCGTAGCCAGCATGGCTCAGTGGTTGACCCATGTATCAGGAGGTTACAGTTCGATTCCTGGTCAGGGCACATGCCCTGGTTGCAGGCTTGATCTCCCCAGTGGGGAGTGTACAAGAGACAGCTCTCTCATCATTGATGTTTCTGTCTCCCTCTCCCTTCCTCTCTGAAATTAATAAACATATTTTTAAATAGAATTCTGAGAAAAACAAATAAATGAATAAAAGCTACCCCAACCAGATAGAACAATGTATTGTGTTATAAACTACAGTAATTTAAAAACTTGGGCAATGTCCTGTAAATAGATAAACTGATGGAACAGAAAACAAAGTCCAGTGATAGACTCAAATACATATGGAAATTTGGTAAAATAAAAATATCTCCTTAGATCAGTGGGAAAATATGCATTATATAATAAAGAATGTTAGAAAAACTGAATGGAGAAAAATACTGAACCAAAATCAACTCATTTTACTCATAACTAATATAAAAACTGAAAGCTACTGAAAACCCAAGGGTACAAAGATATCAAAAGTGAAAGAATGGAAAAAATATATTAAGCAAACATAAGCCAAATAAAAAGTATATGATAACACAGAACACTTGAAGGAAAAAAGCATTACTATAAATAAAGAGCACTTCATATCAATAATTTCATTTTACCAGAAATATCCAAATTCACAAGCACTTCATAACATGAAATCAAAGTACATACAAGAGAGCTACAAGGGAAACTAGATACATCTATAATCATAATAAATTTAATACACCTCTCTCCTTCGGAGACAGAGCATACCTCTTTCAGAACCAATAGCCTCACACAAAGACTTCAGTGAGGATGTAAAACACTTCAACAACCTGAGCAGCAAACTGCATTCAACATTCAGATAACCCACTGCACCCAACAACCTTTCCTGCTAAAGGCATGAAGATGTTATTCCCAAGCTGCACATGCATACAAGTCCTTTGGTTGATCTCTCCCTTGCCCCCACCCTCCCTTGTCTTCCCTCTGAGGTTTGACGGTCTGTTTGATGCTTCTCTGTCTCTGGATTTATTTTTGTTCATCAATTTATTTTGTTCATTAGATTCCACAAATGAGTGAGATCATGTGATATTTATCTTACTCTGACTGGCCTATTTAGCTCAGCATAATACTCTTCAGGTCCCTCTGCTGGGGTCCAGCCCCATGGGGTCCAGGGGTTCCCAAAGGTGTGGACGGAGTCGGCGAAGAATGTTTTACACAGAGACAGCATTCAGAACTCTCTAGCTTTCCTCAGTCTCCGTGGATCTTCCCTGTGCCTGGCTGAGGCCACAGAGAGAGGATCCCAAGGCAAGCTGAACCTTTATTTTATAGTGAGCGGTAAACAAGGTAATGGCTTCTATAGTTACACAGTTCTTGTAAGTTTCACTTGTTTACACTGTTGTAAGTTTCACTTGTTTTTGTTCTTGTAAGTTTCACTTGTTTACACTGCTCTTGTAAGTTTCACTTGTTTTTGTTCTTGTAAGTTTCACTTGTTTTTGTTCTTGTTGCACTTCCCTCAGCCCATTAGCTTCCTGAGTAAGATCTAGGGAGCTTTATACAAGGTCAAGCCTAATTATGCTAAGAGGACTGTGCTCTCTAAGCTGGGAATTGTTTATGACTTTGCCCACAGGTCAGTCCGAGGCTTAACCCTATATCAGCTCCCCACACATTTGTATGCAAATTAACTGAACAGAATAGAAGGTTTAGTAAGTTACCGAAATCCATCCATAAATTTTTTAAGATAAAGATGTCTCCTTAGATCAGTTGTGAAAATGTGCCTTATAAAATAAACTAGAGGCCTGGTGCACAAAAATTTGTGCACCCAGGGGGATCCCTCAGCCTGGCCTGTGCCCTCTTGCAGTCTGGGACCCCTCGGGGGATGACCACCTGCTGGCTTAGGTCCGCTCCCGCCTAAGCTGGCAGTAAGACATCCCTCTGGCAGCCTGGGAGCCCTCAGGGGATGTCCACTTGCAAGCGGGGAGCAGGCCTAAGCTGCAGTCGGACATCCTTAGCGCTGCTGAGGAGGTGGGAGAGGCTCCCACCACCACCGCTGTACTGGCAGCTGTCAGCCTGGCTTGTGGCTGAGAAGAGTTCCCCCTGTGGGAGCGCACTGACCACCAGGGGCAGCTCCTGCATTGAGCACCTGCCCCCTGGTGATCAGTATGTGTCATAGTGACCAGTCATTCTGCTGTTAGGGCCAATTTGCATATTATCCTTTTATTATATAGGAGTGCCTGGCCAGCCTGGGTGAGGGGCTGATGGCTGTTTGCAGCCTGGCCAAGCCCCCCAGCAGGGACCCTCACCCCTTGAGGGTCTGGCCAGCCTGGGTGAGGGGCTGATGGCTGTCTGCAGGCTGGCCACAGCCCCTTCAGGTTGGGAGTCCCCCATGGGGTGCCTGGCCAGCCTGGGGAGGGGCTGAGGGCCGTTTGCAGGCTGGCCATGGCCCCCAGCCACCCAAGCTTCCAGTGGAGGCTTGCTGGAAGCAGGTATCTGGGATTTATTTAGCTTCTATAATTGAAACTTTGTTGCCTTTTGCAGAGGCCACAGCCAGCTCAGGGCATTCGGGAAGCTTGGCTTCCTCCTTTGCCCGGGCAACCAAGCCTCCTGCTTGCTCCAGCTTCGTGGCTGCTGGCTACCATCTTGGTTGGGTTAATTTGCATATAGTCGCTCTGATTGGCTGGTGGGGGTGGCTTATGGCTTAGCAAAGGTACTGTCAATGAGCATCTTTGTCTTTTATTAGTGTAGATGGTGTTGGGACATGGGGCAAACAGTAGGTCACAGATACAGGACGACTAGCAGGATTTTTCCTGATTCGAGAGGCAGGTGGACATTGGTGAACATTTCCTGTGGGACCACTTTTCATGAGCATGTCCTGCAGCTGACCACCAGCATCTGGAGTGCACTGCTTCCCTGTCAGTCTAGTGAGCTGTGTGGTCCCATCTTATAGTCTCTCTGGAGGCAGAGGGAAGGCACTGAGACTCAGTCTGTCAGCAATAAATGTTCTAAGCTGTAACACAGGAGAATTTGGCCTGGCTGGTATTGTTCAGTGGTTAGAGGGTCAGCCCCCATGGGAAGAGTTGCAGGTTTGATTCCCAGTCAAGGGCATATACCTGAGTTGTAGGTTTGATCCCCCATGAGTACAGGAGGCAAATAATCGATGTGTCTCCCTCACATTGACTTTTCTCTCTTTTTCCTGCTCCCTTCCTCCCTTCCACTCTTTAAAAGATTAATGGAGAAAATATTCTCAGGTGAGGACTAACCAAAAAGAGAAAAAAGGATTTTTTTCCAAGTTACAAAATGAAAACCCTGAGAAATCTGTTCTGTGTTCAAAAGAACATTGCTTATAAATGTTAGAACCAGGCTCAGGTAGATTCCAGAGGCTCCAAGCTTTAGGGGTTCCCTTTCTCAGAACTGCTGGGATTGCACATGAAGAGCTGCAGATTATGAAAGGAGCCACTTTGGGCTAAACAATTAGGAAGAATTTTTATTCTCTTTAGACTAAGAGACCAGGCTTGGTGAGCAATGAAAAAACTTGTGTTGCCATCCCAACAGTCTAGCTTATCATTTATAAACTAGAGGTCCATGCATGGAATTTGTGCACTGGGGGGGGGGGGGGTGTCCCCTCAGCCCAGCCTGCTCCCTCTTGCAGTCTGGGAACCCTCCGGGGATGTCCTACTGAGGAGCCTAAGCTGTCAGTTGGACATCCTTAGCACTACTGTGGAGGTGGGAGAGGCTCCCGCCACCACTGCTGCACTCAGTGGTGAGCCCATCTTCTGGTTGAGCAGCATGCCCCTGTTGGAGCACAATGACCACCAGGGGGCAGCTCCTTCATTGAGCATCTGTCCCCTGGTGGTCAGTGCATATCATAGCGACCAGTTGTTCTGCCATTTGGTCAGTTTGCATATTAGCCTTTTATTATAGGACTAGAAGCCCATTGCACAAAGATTCGCACAATAGGCCTTCCTTCCCCTGGCTGCCAGCACCGGTTTTCCTCCGGCACCCAGGACCCAGGACCCAGGCCTTTGGTCCGGCTGCAGATAGGCTTAGCTTCTCTGCTGCGGCTGCAGCGGAGAAGCCAAGCCTCTTCAGTCTTCAGTCTTTGCTCCACACCTGCGTATGCAAATTAACTGCCATCTTTGTTGGTTTAATTTGCATAGTTGCTCTGATTGGTGGGTGGGTGTAGCGGAGTGACACCAATTTGCATGTTTCTCTTTTATAAGTGTAGATTATCCCATGTTTTCCTCTAGAACATTTTTCCTAAAATGAAAATAGCTTTGTGTGTGCAGTTTACTTAAGCAATAAAATATAGAGTTAATTCAAAATTCTACCCTAAGAGTTAAAAAAACTGCTATCATTTTAAGTATATCCCCCTTCAGACATCTCTACTTGTGCACATTTTCTTTCTTCTCTTTTCTCTCTATTTAACTTACTATTTTAGATTTTAATATGGCTGCAAAAAATGTAAATTTTCAACTTTTATTCCTAATATATGCATTTATGAGTGCACATTTTTTCATAAGTTTTGGTATGTGGTATTATCATTCAGTTCGACTTATTTTTTAACTTGAATTGTGATGTATTTTTTGGGTTAGACGTGTATTTCACAACCTTTAAATATAAGGAGTTTCTAGGTACCTCTGTTCCTGATTTCTGGATTAACTACAATGACAACAAGAAACATATTGTATATAATTTCAATTCTTTGAAGTTAGTTGAAACCTGCTTCATAGTCCAGCAGGTTCACGTAAAAAATAATTGAAGTGCTCTCCGCTGCCATCTCACGTGCGTCTTGGGAGCAGCACCTCAGAGCAGGTCAGCAGGACAGGGGCGGCTACAGTGGAGCATCTCTAAGTGCTGAATGAAATGCTATTTAGGAGTGTGTTTCAGAACTTTTAAAACTAAGAACCTTCCTATCATCACCAAATGACAAGTGCTGGCATGGATGTGGAGAAAAAGGAACCCTTGTGCACTGCTGGTGGGAAGGCAGCCACTGTGGAAAACAGTATGGAGTTTCCTCAAAAACTTAAATATGGAACTCCCATTTGACCCAGTAATCTCACTTCTAGGACTATATCCCAATAAATCAGAAACACCAAGCAGAAAAATTATATGCACCCAGCACAATTTACAACAGCTAAGATTTGGCAACAGCTAAGTGCCCATTAGCAGATGAATGGATTAAAAAACTATGGTACATTTACATAATGGAATACTATGCAGCTGTAAAAAAGAAATAACTCTTACTATTCACAATAGCATGGAGGGATGTGGGGAGCTGATATAGGGTTAAGCCTCGGACTGACCTGTGGGCAAAGTCATAAACAATTCCCAGCTTAGAGAGCACAGTCCTCTTAGCATAATTAGGCTTGACCTTGTATAAAGCTCCCTAGATCTTACTCGGGAAGCTAATGGGCTGAGGGAAGTGCAACAAGAACAAAAACAAGTGAAACTTACAAGAACAAAAACAAGTGAAACTTACAACAGTGTAAACAAGTGAAACTTACAAGAACTGTGTAACTATAGAAGCCATTACCTTGTTTACCGCTCACTATAAAATAAAGGTTCAGCTTGCCTTGGGATCCTCTCTCTGTGGCCTCAGCCAGGCACAGGGAAGATCCACGGAGACTGAGGAAAGCTAGAGAGTTCTGAACGCTGTCTCTGTGTAAAACATTCTTCGCCGACTCCGTCCACACCTTTGGGAACCCCTGGACCCCATGGGGCTGGACCCCAGCACAAATGAATGTGAAGAACAATGAGGTAATATTTGGTATATAACACTTTGGGAAATGGTGGAGCAGGGTGATATTTAGGAAAAGCGCAGCACACTTGGCAGGTTATGTTTCTAAGACAACCCCAAAACAACAGGACATGTACAGGTGGGGGTGGTCAACAGGCTCCTGTTTGGAGCCTTAAGGCCTAAAGCTGAGGCAAATAGGCTGATGTTCCCTCCTGGAACCAGGTATCATCATGGAAACCTCTTAGGAAGAAATGGGGGAGAACTACAGGTTCTTTCTGAACTTACCTGACAATTTAAAATCAACATGCACAATGCAAGGCTGTGTCCTCTTTATTCCCACCTTTGGACGGTAAATGAAAGTTTTACATCCAGAAACTAAATTAGTAGATTGTTCCGAATTTCATTGATAAATTCATCCAGTCCCAAAAATGTTTCTTTTTTCTTTTTTTTTTAAATATATTTTATTGATTTTTTACAGAGAGGAAGGGAGAGAGATAGAGAGCCAGAAACATCGATGAGAGAGAAACATCGATCAGCTGCCTCCTGCACATCTCCCACCGGGGATGTGCCCGCAACCCAGGTACATGCCCTTGACCGGAATCGAACCTGGGACCTTTCAGTCCAAAGGCCGACGCTCTATCCACTGAGCTAAACCGGTTTCGGCCCAAAAATGTTTCTTTAGATAACTTGATAAATCTTAGTTCAGGACAGAGTGAAGTAGATGTACTTCCAAAGTTTAGACTCTATGAAATATCAGGTTACTGGCTTATGTGGGGGAGAAACAAACTTCCCTCTAAACTCAAGGTTCTTTTCTGGTCTAATAATCAAATAGATATGACACAGATTAGCAACAGAAAATAACCACCTGTAAGACACACGTATGGATAGGCCCCTCACATACATGAGGGAGTCAGGGACCCTGCCTGCAGGAGAGGCTGAATCAAAAAGAAAACATGGGTACACAAGGCATTCGGAGCTTGGGGCCTTCCAGTCCTTGCAAAATGATATGAGCAGATGCTTTAGGAGATGCTATCCCTAATATGTACACTAGGGGGCAGCAGAGAAGAGCATTTCCTTGGGCAGGAAAAGGGGCGGGGCCACAGGTTCTGAGTCCTGCTCCTCCACAAACAGCTTAAGATCAAGATTCCAAGTATTGGCATCAGGGTGGCAGAATTTTGATCCCTTCATAAGCAATGTGAATTGTTTGTGACACCAGTATTCTTTAAATTGGTAAATGCATGAACAAACTCCTTTCTAGAAATAAACTTTCTCATAGTACAATTTTTTATGTTCCACAGGACATGTTTGCTAATACAGTGGGGCCTTGACTTATGAGTGTCCCGACTAACGAGTTTTTCGAGATACAAGCCGTCTCTCAGCCGATTTTTTGCTTTGAGTTGCGAGCTAAAATTCGGGTTACGAGCCAGCTTCAGATACCTCACCACTAGTTGGCGCAGCGAACGTCACAGTGAACACCACAACATCAGCCCAGCATCACGTGTTTCACTCATTCACTGTTGATTTGACATACGAGTAATTTGAGTTATGAGCTCCGTCACAGAACGAATTAAACTCGTAAGTTAAGGCTCCACTGAAGTCCCGATGTCTTTAGTGCCTCTATATGATGAAGCTGTTATATTGTACCCCGTGAAGGACACCTCAAGAAGTCGAATTAAAGAGTCATATTTATTGCAAATCTGGGACTACAAGGGGGCATTTCACTCTCCCAAATCTCGCAGTGTCCTCCCAGCTGCAACACCAGATTTATATAGGCAAAAATCACAAAGGTATTGATTACATCCCAGGGTTTGGAATGAGGAACCTGGTTCGCAAAAAAGCAGTTTACAGAAGCAGAATTAAGCATGTTAATTATAGCTTTGGGTCTCCAGATCACTGAGTTGACAGGAACACATTATCTAGAGCCCTCGGGTCTTGGGACCACTGAGTTGACAGGGAAACATTATCTGGAACCCTCAGGTCTTGGGATAATTGTGCTGTCCTGGTTCCCAGGTACAGAGGAATTTGCTTTCTAAAACCAGTAAGATCACAATCAATGGGATATTCACATTATAATCAATAAGGCATTCAATCAAATGGGATGATTTATATAATTCAGAAAATCAAAATAACTTTTCTATTGTTAAGCCAAACAGCAGGGTTAGAGTTAAACTACAGTTTCTACCTGCGATGATTGCTACCATACTTCAAAGCAAAGCATGAATAAATCTATGTTCAGTAACCCCACTCCTCACCCAAACTCTCACTATATCACAGCACACAATACACTAACACACACACCGTTTCCCACACCAGCCACCCCCTGCTGGCCCTCTGTAGGTGACACTCTTCCTGCCTCATCTTTCCTCAGGTTTGTGGAGACGCCCCCGGGCCTATGGAGATGCCTCTACATGTCTGCAGAGGCTCAGCAACATGGCGCCACCTGAGGCAGGAGAAGTGTCTCGGGCTCGCTTCCTGGCCTGGCCGAGCTGCAGGACAGTCATTGGACGCCAGCACCACAGGCTGACGGCACAAGCGCCATGTGGGTCAGAGAGGAAACTCAGGTGCTCCCTGCCAAGAACATGACCCCCTGGGAGAAACTGCAGGCACCTGGATATTGTTGCTGTTCTTTTCAAATGCTCACTCTTTAAGGACCATTCTACACTGTAGCTAAGAATCAATGAGCTTGATTTTTTAGTTTCCAGAATTTGCCATCAAAAGCTTTTCTCTTTGAAATTGTAGCATTTGTCATATTGTGACGTTCTCAGATTACCTACAGGGGACACAATTTCATTTACATAAACTTCTGGTTTCTAGAATACCATGCGTCCAGACCCTGATCTCATTTTAAATTCAAAGAAAGTTGTTCCTACTTTATTTAATCATTAAAAAACTCAAAAATAAGAAAGAGAATTTTTCTACCTCCTCACATGATATTTCTTCATGTTTTTTTCCCCAAGCTTAAACTGCCTATATATGTGTGTGTCTGCACTTAATCATCACTAATTAGAGAGAGAGAGAAAGGGGAGACAGACAGAGAAACATCCATGTGACAGAAACATGGGTTGGTTGCTGGGATCCCAGCCTCACCCTTTGATGTGCACAGGAGGACAGTCCAGCCGACCGGCAGCTCTACACAGGTTTCTCCGTAGCTAACACACATCATTGCTTTTGTAAAGCTGGGGAGAGCAAAACAAAAGTAGCTTAGCACAGAAGAAGGAACAGGAGAGAGCCAGGAGGGCACATTGCTCTCTAGACAGGAGCCTAGGGGTGCTGTGTCTCCCGGAGAAACAAAACTCCAAGTGACAAAAGTGAGCAGAGAAAGCTGGCCTCACTGTGGCACCAGCTCTCATCCGGACCACAACCCCATAGCCAGCCCCGCCCCCACCCCCCACCCCCACCCCCACCCCCCCACCCCACCCCCACCCCCCGACCACCCTCAGCTCCTCCCCCTGCTCCCCTCTCCCCTCAGGTCCCAGCCATGCTGCTTCCTTCTCTTCCTTCTTCAGGCAGTTTCTGCACTTTGGGAATGTCAGGGAATTTGGACAGTTTTTCTAAGTTGTGGCGTCTAGTATTAGGAAACTATTTATGTCACTTACTTCAAACCTAAATTGGTAACTTGTGTTTTCTCTTTTTCTTTCTGATTAGTCTAGTTAGGGTTGGATAACATTTATTGATTTTTTTCCAATAAACAATATTTGGTTTCAGTACATTTGTATAGTGTTTGTTTATTTACTCTTTCACAAGTACTCATGTCTTTGTTTAACTTTTTCAGCTATATACCTTGGGCCTAGTTTGCTCGTTTTTCTAGCTTAAGGTGGCAGTTAGGGCTACTGACTTTATGCTTTTCTTTGCATCTAATATAACCACATTTTTCTTAGTTACCTAATTTCATTCCACAAATTTTAATGGGTTGTGTTTATATTCAGTTCCAAATATAGTCTAATTTTTCTTGTGATTTTTTATCTTTGACCCTTTTATACCGAGGGCCATTAGGATATTTTTAACTTACAAAGTTATGAACTTAAAAACTAGCCTGTTATATTTGGTCACACATTTAATTAGCCTCCCCTAATGCCATGGCAGGGGCAGACCCAGTGATTTCTCAGGCCTTAAAAAGGCCCACAGGCCAGACCTTCCCCAACCCTGATGTAGAATATTGTAGTTTTATTCCCAGCTATTTTTGTGACTGAATTCTAATTCTAAACTTTCATATTTTGTATGAAAGAACGTACAATTCTTTTCCAATGAGACATTTTTGTGGCCTAGAATGTAGTCTATGTTGGTGAATATTCCCAATACATTTGGGTGGAAAATGCTCTCTACTGTTGTTGGATAGAGGTTTCTATAAATGACAATAAACTTAAATCAAGTAATAAACCATAACTCTCAGGTTCAGATATTCTATATCCTTGTTGAGTTTTTTCCCTAATTTGTTCTATCAAATTCTAACACTCTTGAGAGGAGAGTGTTAAAATCTCAAGGTTTTCTAGAATTGTCTATTGCTTCTTTCAATTTTGTCAGTTTTGAGTATTTTGAAGTTATATTATTTAATCATACATATTTAGGAGTATCTTCTTGTTGAAATGATCTTTTTCATTATTATGGAATAGCCCTTTTTAACACTGATGATTTTCATTGTTCTAAGATTTCTTTAATGTTAATTCATATAACCACTTCACTTTTCTTATATTAATGTAGTCACCACAGCTTTCTTATAAGAATTTTTATGTCATTTTAAAGAAATCATTTTACTTGCAAACCTCTTGGTCCCTTTATAACTTTACAATTAAAATTTGGGGAGCAGGGTGTGGGGAGCTGATATAGGTTTAAGCCTCGGACTGACCTGTTGGCAGACACAAACAAGTCCCAGCTTAGAGGGCACAGTCCTCTTAGCATAATTAGGCTTGACCTTATGACACTCCCTAGATCTTATCTGGGAAGCTAATGGGCTGAGGGAAGTGCAGGAAGTGTAACTATGGTCAAAACAAGTGAAACTCACAAGAACAGTGTAACTATGATAACCACTACCTTGTTTACCTCTGACTATAAAATGGTTGGTGCAGCTTGAGCACCAGTAGAACTCCTTCCTCTTGAGTTGGACTTACCTGCCTGGCCCCCAATATTCCCAAATTATCTCTTGTCTTTTCTCTTTTATTTGTGTCTGGCTCCTCTTCCAGATCCTGAACCCTGAACCACGTGGGATGTGGAGGGAAACATTTACAACATCTGGCACCCGACGGGAAATCTGGAAGTGAAGGCTTCACCTAGAGCAAAAAAACGAAGAATTCACCATAAAGGTGGGGAGATATTTCACCGCACGCAAAGCCCACGATCAGCTGCAGAAGTCGAGATCTGTAAGTAGGGTGGGAACGTTTTCTTAGCCAGACTAATGGGGAAGGATTCAGCGTAAAAAGTAAGAAACTTTATTATAGATTTTTGATTTGCATGCTTAAGAATTTAAAGCTTCAGAAAGTAATCTCTTATAATTTTTGCTTGATGTTATAGAACATAACCCTTGGTTCTTGAAGAAGGTACATTAGATCTTGAATGTTTGGCAAAAAGTTACTCAGAACTTGCTCATCAGCAGGAAAAAACTTGCCTCCAAAAACTGTTTTCCCTTGTGGACCACGGTATTTCATTTGCTAGAGCCTTTAAGAGAGGCCAAGGAGGATAAATCTCCTCTCCTTGCACCCTCCACTCCTAAAGAGGAGCAGAAAGAAAAGAAAAAATAGGAGGAATGGCCTTCATGGCTCCCTCCACCTCTATGTCCTAATCCTGAAATGTTCAATTCTCCGTTAATAGAATCACCTGTGCAAAAAGGCCAAATTATAAAGAAATTGGAATATTAAAAGGTACTCTCTTAAATCAGGCTGAAAAAAAGAGTGCCATGGTCATCTTAATATGGTTTCTTGTCCAAATTAAAATCTTAATACTTATTTGGAATCTAAAATCTGTAATAAGAAATGAAACCCCGCTGCTGAATCTACCTCTGGTGCGGAGAGATTCAAAGGTGGCAGGAGAGGGCAGAGCTATCGGCTCGCCTGCAAAAAGACTAGCTTTATTTAAAAATTACCGGAGAACATCTTATGATGACTAAATTTTGGCTAAGATAACCTTGGGTGCTAGCTATTACTTTGGAAAGCGAAATAGGAAAAAATTTAAAATGTCTTTTTCTATTAAGCATGACTTTGGGGGAAAAAAATACGACATCTGAGTCATTTGCTAAAACTTCCCCCAAAGCAGGAGGTGGGGAAGGGAAGAAGGGTGCACACGGCGATCCAATATGGACACCCCCTCCCCAAGTATTCTAATTTAGTCTCCTTCTCGTAATCGAAAAGTTTTACAAAATTTAAAAATGCGTCTGGGATTTCTGTGCAGGTGTAAAGAGAAAAGCAGGTTTAAAACTAATGCGCACAACTGTCCTGTTTTTGGACATTTGGATAGAGTTTTGAGCTGAAATCTCTTTGCAAATGTACAAAATAAAACCCAAGACTGATTATTTCCTAAGAAAAATGGCAAATTTGACCCAAGGAAGAAGTGCAGGCAGGTTCTAGCGGCGGGATTGGGTTTTCTATAATAAAGAGTAGTTTTGGGATGCTAGTGAACCACGTTTAAAACATCCATAATATATTAATTATGAAGGTCCAGTGGCCCAGGGAGAAACTAGCTTAGCTCTGACACTTAAATGGACCAGGTTAGAACAAACTTGTTTTGCCAGCAGAACACAGTTTCCGTGGCTGCAATCTCGTGGCCAATTTTTAAATTTCTCACCAGCAAGCAACCAGCAGGAAACAATGTAGCTACAAGTTTGCTTCTTGACTTTCCCCAGAGAAAAAATTATGGTCGTTTTAAAGTCAAGGGCTGGGCCAGGCCTGTTTGCCAGCCTCAAGCGTGGTTTTCCAGAACCGCTGGGAACTTTGGACCTTGGAGTTTACAGAATCAAATGACAAAAACTTATACCTAGGTATTTTGAAGTGAAATAATGCTGAAATATTGATCTGAGTGTGCCTCGTACGAAATCTAGAGGACAGAATTGAATATAATCTTTAAATCTTATATACACATATATATTTGATGATCTTTCAAGTTGGATTTCAAAACTATAACCAAGGAATGACTTTGGGTCATTTCACAGGCCCTGAAATGTTTTCAAAAGTTTATTCTCTCTTTTTAAAAGATTTTTTAATTCAACCAAATTTAATGACTTTGACTTGAAATACATGACCTTGCGGCACTATCAGTCAACATCCAAGAAGTAACCCTGTAGGTTACTTGGTGTAAAAGAAAAAGATTTTTCTTTTTTAAATTGAAATTCTCCAAGTGTAACCCAGCTGTGAGAGGACGAGGATACTGATTGGAAATTACTCTGCAAGAAAATAATAGAAAGATGTTTTTCCTTCAAACATCTGGAGGACTGTAATTAAATGTACTAGGTTTAATATAGAAAGGTAAATAATTTGGGTTTTTGCCTTCCTGAATGTAGCTAGTGTAAAGTTACTGAAAGACTAATTGAAGAAATTTAATTAATGTCATTTCCAGTTTAAAATTGAATTGCCATGGCCTAGAGAAAAGAATATCCTTACATGATATTATTCTACAATTTCATTAATAATTTTTGAGATTTTACAACAGCATATTGTACATTTATCCCAAACAAACAAACAAACTAATTCTCTGAATGTTTGGCAGCAATTTAATAAGGACATGAAAGGATTTAATCCCTTCCACTGTGTGGAAGGCCCCCTGGGAACGCACTTGAGCATTCTGTATTGACCTCTTTTGCCCTTTTTGCCAAGAGGGTCCCTCTTCTTACAATCCAATTGCCCACAGCTGTTGCCTGAGCTCTCTGTTCATGCTGAGATTGAAGCCTCATGGTGGCTGGTACCATGGATCTGTCTCTCGCCCAATGGCATGAGCTGGTCCCTCCCTGGAGAAGAAACCTGGGTTCCCCAAGATATGTGATCAATGCCGGGGCCCCGCCAGCAGGCGAGGGGATCCCAAGGCAGTTGCTGGGCATGGAGGCCACAGGGGCATAGGCTACCAAGGAGACAGAACTGAACCTTACATCACCCTGCTTGGCCCCGGAGGATGGCTGGCTAGCCAGAGATGGGTTAGATTCCTCCAGGAAGGAACAACCTAAGACAGGCACAGTTGCAGAGGGGCCATCAGGAGAGAACTTGGGGGTCAATAGAGGTGGGGCACAGATCCTCACCCCCCCAACTATGCAGGGGCTTGAACACTTGCCCCTTCTGAGGGAGGTCTCCTGTCCCCATGGCTGCTTCCCGCTTCCCATGCCCAGCTCAGATCCAGACCCAGATAACAGAGACTTGGCCCAGCTCAGATCAGGACTGAAACAACAAAGACTTGGCTGATAGCAGCTACCCTATATCTAAATCCAGCCTAACACCAGGAATGCTCAGGGCCTTCTCAAGGATGCAAAATAATCCTTTCCATTAATATTTACAGTGTAACTAAGATTCTTGTTAGAGAATTAAATTTGACAGTAACGAGTTTAATTGAAATAAGTAGTATTAACCAAAATTTTCATTTCATGGTAAAATTGCTTAACATGCAATGAACCTAAAGGAGTCATATTTTTGTGCAAAAAAAAAATTTAAAGTTATCTAGACTACATTATAAAAATTTTCCAAAAGCCTCCAATAATTAAATAAAAAAGGGGGGAGTGGATAGTGGAAAAATACCATGTAAGGAAATATATCCTGTAACTAAATCACATCTAGAAAAAAATTTTTCATTTGTAATGCTAACAGCAAGACACCCATGAAAAACATACACGGTGTCAAAATAAGCCAAAGGAAAATTATTTGGGCAAATATAAAAAGGATCCCAAGTAAAATTTCCTTTATTAACTTTTGGTCGAGAATATGTTTGTATATTTTCAGAAAACAACTCCAAGACCATGTGGATTCCTGCAACAGGGAGGAATTATCAGGAATGCTCCAGCCATGAAGACAAGAGGAAAAACAATCCAGAGATGGAAGACACTGACAACGCTTTGTCATGCTAGCAGTCAGCAGCTGTGCATCGCTGCAGGTTGCCCAGGATCAAACCAGAGAGGGTCGGACCTGCATTGCCACCATTTGTCCACCATCCAGAACTGAAAAATCATTGCTGACATGTACACATAAGGAACTGTCTGACATTGAAACTTGGACTCAGAACTGTTGGATATCGAAATTGGGACTTAAACATTTTTGTTCTTGATGCTTAAGTTTTACTTTTATTATGGTAGCTTTTTGTTCTTGATGTTTAAGTTTTATTTTCATTATAGTAGCTTAATAATAAAAGAAGGGTGAGATGTGGGGAGCCGATACAGGATTAAGCCTCGGACTGACCTGTTGGCAAAGTCACAAACAAGTCCCAGCTTAGAGGGCACAGTCCTCTTAGCATAATTAGGCTTGACCTTATAACACTCCCTAGATCTTATCTGGGAAGCTAATGGGCTGAGGGAAGTGCAGGAAGTGTAACTATGGTCAAAACAAGTGAAACTCACAAGAACAGTGTAACTATGGTAACCACTACCTTGTTTACCTCTGACTATAAAATGGTTGGTGCGGCTTGAGCACCAGTGGAAGTCCTTCCTCTTGAGTTGGACTTACCTGCCTGGCCCCCAATATTCCCTAATTATCTCTTGTCTTTTCTCTTTTATTTGTGTGCGGCTCCTCTTCCAGATCCTGAACCCTGAACCACGCGGGACATGGAGGGAAACATTTACAACAGCAGGGGCCAGCTGGCATGGCTCGGTGATTGAACGTTGTTGATCTATGAACCAGGAGGTCCTAGGTTTGATTTCCAGTCGGGGAACATGCCCTGGTTGCGGGCTCGATACTCAGCGTGGGGCGTGCAGGAGGCAGACAATCAATGATTTTCTCTCATCATTGATGTTTCTATCTCTCTCTCCCTCTCCCTTCCTCTCTGAAATCAATAAAAACATATATATATAAAAGTGAGGTGGGGAGAAGGGGGACATCTGTAATACTCGGAACAATAAAGATTAAAGAAAGAAAAAGGGGGGCTATTTATGAAGAATTAATCCACTTAATATATTCAGAACTATCCTTTAAAAAACTAAAATAAAATTAGATGGTTGGTTGCCTTTTTTTGGTACTAAGCATCTCAATAAGTCTTTTAATCCAGTCATACATTGTCTGCCTTTTTTATTTGACGATTTAGTCCACTTCTTATTTCATTTCATTTGTTTTTTTAATATCCTCACCCGAGGATATGTTTACTGATTTTATTTATTTATTTATTTATTTATTTATCTATTTATTAGCAAGAGAGGGAGAAAGAGAGAGACAGAAACATTAGTGTGAGGGAGAAATATGAAAATATCGAACCCACAACCTAGAAATATGCCCTGACTTGAAATCAAACACTCAGCCTTATGGTGTATCAGGCGGTGCTCCATCCACCTGAGCCACTGGCCAGGGTTAGCCCATTTATTTTTGATGAAATATTTGCCCGTCTGAGGTTTAATTCTACCATCATTTTACAATTTGTTTTTATTGGCTCACTCATTTAATTTTTTTCTCTCTCAAACTTTTTCCTTTGGGCTCATGGATTATCTTTGAGCTCCATTTCATGTCCTCTGCTGACCTGTCAGCAATGGCTTTATTGGTAGTGTTATTGTTTTTATGACTGTTATTGTTTCAGTCATGGTCTAAGATTTATCTATTTGTCTTTAACTTATCGAAGTCTAGCTTCATATCATAGCATACCACTTCCATGCACTATTAAAATCTTACAGTACTGACTTTGTTTTCTCTTGCATGATCCTTTTATTTTTAATTTACTCAGCTGATTTGCATTTAAAAATAATAATTTTTAGTTTCCACATTTTACTATTCTAGTGATTCACAATTTATCATTTCTGCCACTTTTATTTTTAACTTTTTCCAGTTTATCCTTGTTGTGAGACTATCATAGGGAATGTGCACTCCCCATGTGTCATGTCAAGAGGGATCCAGAGAGAGAAGAAACCTGCCGGCGCCTCGCCCAGGGCCAGGCTGGAGCCACCACTACCTTGGAGAACATTCCCTGGAATTTCCAGCTGTGGTCCAGCTGAGGAGGTGACATAACCAGGAAGGAAGAAGGCAGCTGGAGACAAGTAGGAAGGGCGAGATCGCAAGAGGGGTTGCTCAGAGCGAACACACACACACACACACACACACACACACACACACACACACGCCGCCTGTGGCGTCCGTGGGGCGGGGCGACCCGCATCGTCCATGCAGCAGCAAAAAGGCGGGTGGCTGCTGGCGGCGGTGGAGTCCACACCCGCAGAAGGAGCCAGTGAGGAGAGGGCCACAGTTTTGATTCCTTCCCCCCCCGCCACTCCCCCCCCCCCCCCCCCGGTTTTTCTTTCTTTTATCTCTAAACCCAGAGCACAGGCGTCTTCAATTGCAGGTACACACCCAGGCAGTGGCGCAGGGAGGGAGGCACTGACTGAGGTGTGTGAGGGAGGCAGGGAAGGAAGCAGGGCCGGGAGACCTGGAAAAGCAGGAGCCGAAAGAGGGGCCATCTGCCCACTGTTCTAGGAACCAACTGATAAAAGCTCCAGGGCCCATCTGACCCCATTGGTCTCCATGCAAGGACCTCTGGCCAACCAAGGCCAGAGTCACATTTTGGGCCACTGGCGGCGGAGGAGTAGGTCTGACACAGGAAAAACACCCATCATAGTCCCTGAAATTGAAACAGCACCAACCCCTCCTAAAGCCCAGTCAGAACAGACTCTGGAGTGATGAAGACTGACAGCTGGCGGACAGGCAAGCCTGCTGGCAGCCAAGGCCTGTGGAGAGGGACACAGCGGTGGAGTGAGGATCGCTGGGAGCTCCAAGCAGGTGCTAAAGGCCACAGACAGTGCCTGGCAGTGGCCAGCACCTAGGTCCTCACAGGAAGCACAGCATCCGCAGACAGAACAGAGGGTGAGGTCCTGAACCAGCCCCCGTGGGGCAGTAAAACATGGCTGAAGCGAACGACACTTCACTTCATTTATTTATTTTTTATTTTATCCCCATTATATTTTGCAACTTTTTCTTCCTCTCTTCTCTTTTTTCCTCCAATTTTTCTTCTCCTTTCTCCTTTTTGTTTTTTTCTGTTTCCTTTATTTTTCCCCCTTTACAATTGAACTATCTGTTTTATTGATTTGTTATTATTCTGTCTCTGTTGTTTTGTTCATATATTAATTTTTTTCCCTTTAGTTGATCTCTTATCCCCCTCTCCCCCATCCCACTCTCCCTTGCCTACCCCCTGAGGTTTAACAGTCTGTTCAATGCTTCTAAGTCTATGGGTCTATTTTTGTTCATCAGTTTATGTTGTTCATTATATTCCACAAATGAGTGAGATAATGTGATATTTATCTTTCTCCAATTGGCTTATTTTGCTTAGCATAATGCTATCCAGGTCCATCCATGCTGTTGTGAATGGTAAGAGTTCCTTCTTTTTTACAGCAGTGTGGCATTCCATTGTGTAGATGTATCACAGTTTTTTAATCCACTCATCTGCTGATGGGCACTTAGGCTGTTTCCAAATCTTAGCTATTATAAATTGTGCTGCTATGAACATAGGGGTGCATATATCCTTTCTGATTGGTGTTTCTGATTTCTTAGGATATATTCCTAGAAGTAGGATTACTGGGTCAAACGGGAGTTCCATACACTATTTAAGTTTTCGAGGAAATTCCATGCTGTTTTCCAGTGTCTGCACTAGTCTGCATTCCCACCAGCAGTGCAGAAGGGTTCCTTTTCCTCCACATCCTCACCAGCACTTGTTTGTCGATTTGTTGATGATAGCCATTCTGATAGGTGTGAGATGGTACCACATTGTCATTTAGATTTGCATCTCTCAGATGATTAGTGACTTTGAGCATGTTTTCATGTCCTTTGGCCTTTTGTATGTCCACTTTCAAAAAGTGTCTATTTACTAGTAGGTCCTTTGCCCATTTTTAAATTGGATTGTTTATCTTTCTTTTGTTAAGGTGTATAAATTTTGAAAAGTAGACTCTTATCTGATATAAAATTGGCAAATGTTCTCCCATGCAGTGGGCTTTCTTGTTTGATGTAGTCCCATTTGTTTATTTTCTCCTTAGTTTCCTTTGCCCTAGGACAGTGATGGCGAACCTTTTGAGCTCGGCGTGTCAGCATTTTGAAAAACCCTAACTCTGGTGCCATGTCACATATAGAAATTTTTTTATCTTTGCAACCATAGTAAAACAAAGATTTATATTTTTGATATTTATTTTATATATTTAAATGCCATTTAACAAAGAAAAATCAACCAAAAAAATGAGTTCGCATGTCACCTCTGACACTCGTGTCATAGGTTCGCCATCACTGCCTTAGGAGCTGTCTCAGTGAAGATATTGCTACGACAAATGTCTGATATTTTGCTGCCTATGTATTATTCTAAGATTTTTATGGTTCCTGTCTTACATTCAAGTCCCTTATCCATTTTGACTTTATTTTTGTGTGACTTTATTTTTGTGTATGGTGTACGTTGGTGGTCTAGTTTCTTTCTTTTTTTTCTTTTTTTTTCTTTTTTGCATGTATCTGTCCCATTTTCCCATCACCATTTTTTAAAGATATTTTTATTTATATCAGAGAGGAAGGGAGAGAGAGAGAGATAAAAACATCAATGATGGGAGAGAATCATTGATTGGCTGCCTCCTGCACACCGCCCCCCCCTCCCCAAACTGGGGATCAAGCCTGCAACCCGGGCATGTACCCTTGACCAGAATTGAACCCATGACCCTTCAATCCGCAGGCCGACACTCTATCCGCAGAGCCAAGCCCACTAGGGCCCCAACACCATTTATTGAAGAGTCTTGACTCATTGTATGCTCTTGCCTCCCTTGTCAAATATTAATTGAGCATAATGGCTAGTGTTGATTTCTGGGTCCTCTGTTCTGTTCGTTCTTGTGCCAGTACCAAGCAGTTGTGAGAACAGTGGCTTTGAAATACAGCTTGATATCCGGTATTGTGATCCCTCCAACTTTGTTCCTCTTTCTCAGGATTGCTGCAGCTATTCTGGGTCCTTTTTATTCCATATGGATTTTTGGAGACTTTGTTCTAGGTCTATAAAATATGTCGGTATTTTAATGGAGATTGCATTGAATCTATATATTGCTTTGGGTAGTATGGACATTTTAATGATGTTGGGTCTACCAATCCATGAACACAGTATATTCTTCCATTTGTTTACATATTCCTCTATTTCTTTTTTCAATGTCCTGTAATTTTCCAAGTATAGGTCTTTTACCTCCTTAGTTAAGTTTATTTCTAGGAATATTAGTTTTTTTGTTGCAATGGTAAATTGGATTTTTTTTTTCCTCTTTCTGTGAGTTCATTATTGGTATATTAAAAAGCCATACATTTCTGGGTGTTAATTTGTATCCTGCTACATTGCCAAATTCATTTATTAAGTCTAGTAGGTTTTTGATGGAGTCTTTAGGGTTTTCTATATACAATATCATGTCATCTGTGAATAATGACAGTTTTACTTCTTTGGCAACTTAGATGCCTTTTATTTTTTCTTCTTGTCTGATCACTATGGATAGCATTTGCACTACCATGTCGAACAGGAGTGGTAAAGTAGTTATCCCTGTCTTATTCCTGTTCTCAGGGGAAATGATATTAGTTTTTGCCCAATGAGTATGCTGTTGGCTGTAGGTTTGACATATGGCCTTTATTATGTTGAGGTATGATCCTTCTATTCCCATTTTGCTGAGAGTTTTTATCAAGAAAGGGTGTTGAATTTTGTTAAATGCTTTTTCTGCATCAATTGATATGACTGTGATTTTTGACTCTCAATTTGTTTATGTGATGTATCATGTTGATTGATTTGTGGATATTATACCAGCATTGCATCCCTGGAATAAATCCCACTTGGTCATGGTGTATGATCTTTTGAGTGTAATGCTGGATTGGATTTGTGAGATTTTTTTAAAATAAATCTTTATTGTTCAGATTATTACATTTTTTCCTCTTTTTCCCCCCATAGCTCCCTTCCACCCAGTTCACACCCCACCCTATGCCCCTACCCGCCCCCCACTGTCCTCATCCATAGGTGTACGATTTTTGTCCAGTCTCTTCCCACACCCCCCACACCCCTTTTCCCCTGGAGAATTGTCAGTCCATTCCCTTTCTATGCCCCTGATTCTATTATATTCACCAGTTTACCCTGTTCATCAGATTTTTTATTCACTTGATTTTTAGATTCACTTGTTGATAGATATGTATTTGTTGTTCATAATTTTTATCTTTACCTTTTTCTCCTTCCTCTTCTTAAAGGATACCGTTCAGCATTTTGTCTAATACTGGTTTAGTGGTGATGAACTCCTTTAGCTTTTTCTTATCTGTGAAGCTCTTTATCTGACCTTCAATTCTGAATGATAGCTTTGCTGGGTAGAGTAATCTTGGTTGCAGGTTCTTGCAATTCATCACTTTGAATATTTCTTGCCACTCCCTTCTGGCCTACATAGTTTCTGTTGAGAAATCAGCTGACAGTCGCATGGGTACTCCCTTGTAGGTAACTAACTGTTTTTCTCTTGCTGCTTTTAAGATTTTCTCTTTGTCTTTTGCCCTTGGCATTTTAATTATGATGTGTCTTGGTGTGGTCCTCTTTGGATTCCTTTTTTGGGGGGTTCTCTGTGCTTCCTGGACTTATAAGTCTATTTCTTTCACCAGTTAGGGGAAGTTTTCTGTCATTGTTTCTTCAAATAGATTTTCAATATCTTGCCCTCTCTCTTCTTCTGGCACCCCTATAATTCGGATGTCAGTATGCTTGAAGTTGTCCCAGAGGCACCTTACACTATCTTCATATTTTTGGATTTTTTTTTCTTTTTGCTTTTCTGGTTGAGTATTTTTTGTTTCTTTGTATTTCAAATCTTTGACTTGATTATTGTGATCCTCTTGTCTGCTGTTGGATCTCTGTATATTATTCTTTATGTCAGTCAGTGTATCCTTAATTTCTGTTGGTCCTTTTTTATATCCTTCAGGGTCTCACTAAATTTATCGGTGGTTTCTAGAAAATTCTTGAAAAACCTTATAACCATGGTTTTGAACTCTATATCCAGTAGTTTGCTTTCCTCCATTTCTGTCATTTGTGACCTGTTTCTTTGTCTCCGCATTTTGGCTGCTTCCCTGTGTTGATAGAGTGGCTTTGTGTGCTAGGTGTCCTATAGGGCCCAGTGGCTCAGCCTCCCCAATTACCTGAGGTTAACACTCTTGGTGCACCCCTTTGTGGGCTGTATGCACAGTCTTGTTGTAGTTAAGCCTTGATTGTAGTTGGTATCACTGGGAGGAATTGACCTCCAGGCCAATTGGCTGTGAGAATCAGCTGTGTCTATGGTGGGAGAACTTCTGTGCTGGAGACACCCTTCTGGGGCAAGACTTGCTTCAGTGGGGCTTTGGTGCTCATTGAGTCTGCCCCTTGAGTGTGTCCCTTATGGATCTGAGGAGTTGAAATCTGGTTGGTCCCACTCTGACCACTGGGTACACTGGCTCTTGGATCTCTAAGGAGGTGCTAATTTAGCCTCTCCCTGAGGCTACCCAGCAGGAGCTATGGAAAGATATGCAGTTTCCTCTTCCTTGTTTGGGGTTTGGAGGTGCCCAGATGAGGCCCAGCTGTGAAGCAATGCAAGCTTCTGTGGGGCCTTGAGCCTTCTTTTGGATGTTCTGGGTCTTTCTGACCCAGCTGCAGTTTGTTAGGTAATTTTAGATCTCAAAGGGCCAGCCCATTCATAAGCAAAAGCCTCTGCTTGCAGCTTGGGTGGGGTGGGGTCTCAGGGAATCAACAGGGTGGAGCAAGCAGCTATGGCTTCTCCTCAGTCCTACCTTAAGAGGCCCCGTGTCTCAGTGTCCCGGTAATCGCTGCAAGCACCTCTGAGAGAAAGCCACCCTCGTGTTCTAACCGATGCCAGACAGTCCAGTTTCTCCCTGTATGAGTCTGGGTCCCCAGAGACTCGCCCACAACTGGAGTTCAGAGAAGTTGGGAGCTTGTGTCTCCTCCTGATTGAAAAAGACACTGGCGTCCTCCATTGCCAGCCCTGTCTGCGTGAGCCTCGGTACCTCTGCACTTTACTTCTACACCTCCTCTGAGTCTCAGTGTGCTTTTCTCTTTCCTTATAGTTGTAGAATTTCCACTCAGCCAGCCTTCTTGTGGTTCTGGGTGATGTCCGTTTTTTCTTTTCATTGTATTTTTGAAGTTGTTGTGGGAGGCAGCAATTTCCGGTGTTTACCTATGCCGCCATCTTGGTTTCTTCGGATTTGAGAGAATTTTGTTGAGTATATTAGCACCTATGTTCATCAGGATTATTAGCCTGTAATTCTCTTTCTTTGGGGTGTCTTTCTCTGCTTTTGGGATTAGGGTAATGCTGGCTACTTAGAAAAAACTTGAAAATGTTCCTTCCTCTTCAATTTTTTGTAATAGTTTGAGGAGGGTAGGTTTTAGTTCTTTGAATGTTGGTAAAACTCCCCTGTGAAGCTGTCCAGCTCAAGGCTTTTGTTTGCTGGAAGGTTTATTTTTTTTCAGCTTCAATTTCCTCCATAGTTATCGGCCTATTCAGATTTTTTAATTCTTCCTGATTGAGTTTTGGAAGATTGTATTTTTCTAGGAATATGTACATTTCTTTGAGGTTGACCAGTTTGTTGGAATAGAGTTGTTCATAGTATTTTTTTTTTATAATCCTTTGGATTTCTGTGGGGTCTGTTGTTATTTCGACTCTTTCTTTTCTGATTTTGTTTATTGTGGTCCTCTCTCTTTGATCCTAGGTGACAGATTCATCAATCTTGTTTATCCTGTCAAAGAACCAGTTCTTGGTTTTGTTAATCTTTTGTATTGTTTTTTGGTCTCTATGTCATTTATTTCCACTCTGATCTTTATTTTCTCCTTCCATCTACTCACACTGGGCTTTCCTTGTTGCTCTCTTTCTAATTCTTTAAGATAATTTATTACCTGTTTTTCTTGATTTTTGAGGTAGATCTGTAGTGCTATGAACTTTCCTCTCATGACTGCTTTCACTGTGTCCCATTGTTTTTGGATTGTTGTGTTTTCATTGTCATTTGTCTCCAGGATATTTTTTTTTATTTCTTCTTTGATCTCATTGGTAACCTAATCATTGTTTAATAACATGCTATTTAGTCTCCAAGTGTTTAATTTTTTTATTGTTTTTATTGTAATTGATTTCTAATTTTATGCCATTGTGATCTGAGAAGATGCTTGATATGATTTCAATCTTCGTGAATCTGAGACTTTGCCTGTGTCCCAATATGTGGTCTATCTTTGAAAATGTCCCATGTGCACTTCAGAAGAATGTATATTCCATAGCTTTGGGGTAAAATGTTCTGAAGATATCCATGAAGTTCACCTGATCTAGTGAGTCATTTCAGATTGCTGTTTCTTTGTTGATTTTTTTTGTCTAGAGGATTTATCTAGTGATGTCAGTGGGGTATTACAGTCCCCTATTATGACTGTATTGCTGTTGATCTCTCCCTTGATATCTTCCACAAGTTTTGTATATATTTGGATGCTCCTACATTGGGTACATATATGATTACCAGAGTTATAGCCTCTTGTTGTATCACTCCCTTTATTATTATGAAGTGGCTTTCCTTATCTCCTATTATGGCCTTCACTTTCAGATCTATTATGTCAGATATAAGTATTGCTACCACAGCTTTTTTTTTTCCCCATTTGCCTGAAAATTTTTTTCCATCCCTTCACTTTCAGTCTGTGTGAGTCTCTTGTTCTGAGGTGGGTCTCTTGTAGACAGCAGATATTTGGGTCATGTTTTCTTATCCATTCAGCCACTGGATATCTTTAGATTGGAGCATTTAATCCATTTAACATTTAATGTTCTTATTGATAGGTACTGATTTGTTGCCATTTTTAATCTTTATGCCTGTTATTTTCTCTTTTTGCAACAGTCCCTTTAGCATTTCTTACACTGCTGGCTTGGTAGTAATAAACTCCTTTAGCCTTTTTTTGTCTGTGAAGCTCCTGATTTCACCTTCAATTTTGAATGATAGCCTTGCTGGATAGAGTATCCTTGGATTCATTCCCTTGCTTTGCATCACTTTGTATACTTCATTCCATTCCCTTGTGGCCTGATGTGTTTCTGCTGAGAAATAAGTTGATAGTCTAGTACGGGGGTGGGCAAACTTTTTGACTCGAGGGCCACAATGGGTTCTTAAACTGGACCGGAGGGCCGGAACAAAAGCATGGATGAAGTGTTTGTGTGAACTAATATAAATTCAAAGTAAACATCATTACATAAAAGGGTACGGTCTTTTTTTTTTTTTTTTTAGTTTTATTCATTTCAGTCTGTGGATCTGGCCCGCGGGCCGTAGTTTGCCCACGGCTGGTCTAGTAGGAGATCCCCTGTAGGTAACTCTCTGTCTCTCTCTCTTGCAGTCTTAAGATTCTCTCTTTGTCGTTAAGGATTGTATTGTAATTACGACGTGTCTTGGTGTGGGCTTTTTTGGATCCATCTTATTTTGGACTCTCTGTGCTTATGTGACTTTTTTCTACCCCAAATCAGGAAAGTTTTCTGTCATTATTTGTTCAAATAGGTTTTCTTATCTTTGCTCCTCTTCTTGCCCTTCTGGCACCCCTATTATACAGATGTTATTTCATTTCATTTTGTCCCAAAACTCCCTTAGGGGCTCCTGCTTTCTAATATTTTTCTCCAATTGCTATTCAGATTGGGAGTGTTTTCCAACTTGTCTCCCAACTCGCTAATTGGGTCTTCTACTTCTTCTAGTATACAGTTGAAACCTTCCATTGTGTTTTTTTGTAGCTATATCATTCTTGATTTCCTCTTGATTCTTACATAAGTTGTTGATTTCTCATCCAGCTGGTTTAGGAACTATATGACCCTTATTCTGAAATCTTTTTCTGACATGTCGCATGCCTCATTTTTATTTAGTTCCTTTTCTGCCACATCTTCCATTTCTTTCTTTTGGGGGTTGTTTGTCTCCCCATTTTTGCTCTCATCTTAGGGTCCAGGTGTTAAGTTGCACAGGGCCTGTGGCTAAAGCAGTGGACTTGGTGGGAGGGTT
Source organism: Myotis yumanensis (assembly GCF_028538775.1). Lineage (NCBI taxonomy): Eukaryota > Metazoa > Chordata > Mammalia > Chiroptera > Vespertilionidae > Myotis > Myotis yumanensis. The sequence continues at coordinate 301,588 of NW_027223767.1, forward strand.
GAACACCCTGAGTCTTGCCGGAGGGCCCAGGCACTGGGTCATGCAGGGCCTGCAGTTGAAGAGTCAAGCTTGGTCAGAGAGTTGGGCACTCCAGGACTCACAGGAGCCTGCAGCTGAGCAGGCTGGAGTCCCGGAGTCTGTGGATCTGCAGATAAGGTAGCATGTCTTTGGCCAGAGTGGCTTTAGGGTCTGGTATTGTGTCTGAGGCCAGTCTAGGTGGTGGTGAGGCTAGGCTCGTAGTCACAGCAGCTCTACCCTTCAAGATGGTGTGGTTTCTGTGCCTGAGCCAGCTGCCCTGAGAGTGGTTGCATTGGTAACAAGGGCTCCCCATCTAGCAGAGCCCGATCTGTCTGCCCCCAAGACTCCTGTAGGATCTAACTGTCCCTCACTCACACACACACACACACACACACCACATACTCCACTTTCGCTCCCTCACTCACACTCTCTTCCTCACTGCCATCCTACCGGCCACCATCTTTACTCCCCTGTTCATATATTAATTTTGTCTTCTGTGCTCCTAATCAATTTCCCTTTCTCTTTTTTTTCACTACTCAATTTTTTAAATTCTTTTCTCTCTTCTCTTTCGCTTTTCTTTTCCTAATTTCTTGACTTCTTTCACTTCCTAAATTTAGGACTATCTGCTCTCTCCTTTACTCTTCTTTCAATTATTTTTCTTTCTTGTCTTCTGATTTCTTCTCTTCCTCCTTTATTTTAAACCATGGTTCTTCCCCTATCCTCTAATTCTTTAACATTATTTTCTTTACTTAAGCTCTGCATCTACAAATTCAGACCCCCATTTTTTTTCTTGGTGTTTTTTGTTTGTGCTTTGTGGTTTATTTGTTTGTTTTATTGATTTTTCTTCCCATATTTTTCTTTTATTTTTTCTTTCACCATTCTTGCTCTCTTTTCTCTTCTCTCATTCTCTTTTCTCTGGTGGTCACTGTTGTTGGGGTTATAGGCATCTTGTGTATATTCCTGTTCTGTTCCTTCTGTGTTGTACCTTATCATGTTGAATTTTGTGTTTTTTGCTCAGTATCTCCAAAACGGCTATCACAGTGTGGCAGGGAGTGAGCCACATAATTAGACACCCTGAGAGGAGACTCCATCCATAAATGGGACAATAACATTCAAGGACCAACTACATGAGGAGAACCCAAATATCTCAAGTAGGGGGCCACCTTAGAACAACCAGCCCAGGAACCTTAGAGACTGCATCATTGGGTCCCACAAAACATCTAGTACATAAGATCAATTCAAAAAATCTGGGTGGCATAGCAGTTTGATCCAATACATAGAAACAATGACAGCTGCGTCAGCCGGGGAGGAGGCGGAGGCCCGAGCGGTGGGGCAAGGCCGGGCGGGGCCGGGCCAACGTGAGCGAGCGGGGTGGAAAAGCTCCTAAGGACTCGCTCTCATCGCCCTCCGGTGGGAAGGCCACACAGCCTCAGCTGGGGCGGCGGCTGCTTCCTCTGCCTGGACCGCAACCTGCGGCCCCAGCCCCGCCCCGCCTCCCCAGTCGCCCCGCTGGGGTTTTCCTCCTCCTTCCACAGGGAAAGGGGTGAGGATGGGCGACCTTCCTCTTGCTGCCGAAACCCGAGTCCACCCATGGGCCGTTCGCTAGTCGTGACCGGCTCCCGAGCCAGGCCCGACGTGCTGCCTCCCTTGGAGGCTTGAGGCCGGGGGAGCCGGGGCCCTGACAGCATTTGGTTTCCTGGGTCCAATTCGGGAAATGCTCGGGAAGCTCACCGACTGCCCTCCCAGGGGCAGACTGAGCAGCTTTCTCCAGCTCCACCGCCACCTGCTCACAGGAAATAACAAGGAGGGAGACATGGGAGCCGTTGCCAGCCCCTCTGCACCCCAGAATGGCCTCTGGTTAAGGAACACGATTTGGACGCCCTGGAGCACACATTTCCTGGACCTCACTTGGTCGGTTCTTTCTCCTTCAATTCGATCCTCCTTCTGCTTCGTTGGCCATAGTCATATCTTTAGTCTTGAATTGGTGTGACCCACTCAGCTATGGATTCTTCCTGGACATTCCTTCCCAGCCCACACACCTGTACTTCATGTCACCCTCAGACCAGGACCCCTTTTTGTATCTCTAACCTTGCAGAGGTGTAACTCAAATCGCTCCTAAATCTTGGATTGGCTTATTTATTTATAAATTTTTTAAAAAAGAAACAATGACAAAGGAACAGCAATAGTGGTGCAACAAAGAAACAACCCTCAAATGAAGTAAAAAGAGGAATCACCAGAAAAGGAACTAAATGAAATGGAGGCAAGTAATTTGCCAGAGAAAAATTCATAGTCATGGCTATAAGGATGCTCAAACATCTGGATGAGAAATACATGCAAATCAATGAGAACTACAAGGAGCTGAATAAGAAATGCACCAACCTGAGTAAATGAAGAATGGCATAGCTGCAATGAAGAACACAATGGAAGGTTTCAACAGGAGACTAGAAGAAGTGGAGAACCGAATTAGTGAGTTGAAAACCAAGGTATTAAAAAACAAAAAACAAAAAACACCCAAACAGAATAGCAACTGGAAAAAAATTAAAAATCAGGAGATTCAAAGGGAGTTTTGGGACAAAATATAAAACGAGGCAACATCCATATAATAGGGGTGCCATAAGGAGAGGAAGCTGAGCAAGGAATAGAAACCATATTTGAAGAAATAATGACAGAAAACTTCCCTGACTTAGGGAAGAAAAAACTCACACAATTCCAAGAAAGACAGAGAATCCCAATCAAGATGAATCCAAAAAGACCTACACCAAGAAACATCATAATTAAATTGACAACCAAAAGACAAAGAAAGAATCTTAAAGGCTGCAAGAGAGAGATAGAGAGTTACCTACAAGGGATCTCTCATTATACTATCAACTGATTTCCCAACAGAAACACATCAGGCCACAAAGGAATGGAATGAAGTATATTAAGTGATGCAAAGCAAGGGAATGAATCCATGAATACTCTATCCAGTGAGGCTGTCATTCAAAATTGAAGGGGAAATCAGGAGCTTTGCAGACAAGAAAAGGCTAAGGGAGTTTATTGCCACCAAAATAGCAATGCAAGAAATGCTAAAGGGACTGTTGTAAAAAGAAGAAACAGAAAGGAAAGAAGGAACCCAGGAATAATGAATAAAAATGGCAACAAACTGGTACCTATCAATAAGAACCTTACATGTAAATGAATTAAATGGTCCAATCAAAAGATAGGGTAGCTGAGTGGATAAGAAAACATGGCCCATAAATATATGCTGTCTACAAGAGACCCACCTCAGAATAAGACTCACAGACTGAAAGTGAAGGGATGTAAAAAAAATTTTCAGGCACATGGAAATAAAAAAAATGTTGGGGTAGCAATACTTATATGACAAAATAGACATCAAAGTGAAGGCCATAAGAAGAGGTATGGGAGGCCATTTCATAAAACTAAAGGGATCAATACAATAAGAGAATATAACTCTGGTAAACATATATGGACCCAATGCAGGAGCATCCAAATATATTTTTAAAATTCTGGAGGATATCAAGGGAGAAATAAACAGCAATACAATCATAGTAGGGGACTTTAATACCCCAACGACTAACTGAATAAATCTTCTAGACAAAAAATCAATAAGGAAACAGCAATCCTAAATGACACCCTAGAACCAATGGAACTAATTGACATCTTCAGAACATTTCACCCTACAGCTATGGAATATACATTCTTCTCAAATTCACATGTGTCATTTTTAAAGATATACCAGAAGTGAAGTCTCTACAAAGTCAAGAAGACTGAAATCATATCAAGCATCTTCTCAGACCACAATGGAAATTAGAAATCAGCTACAATAAAAATACTTAAACACATGGAGGCTAAATAGCATGCTATTAAACAATGAATGGGTTACCAAAGAGATAAAAGGAGATATAAAAAACATCCTGGAGAAAAATGAGAATGAATACACAACAACTGAAAATCTATGGGAGAGAGGGAAAACCAAGATGGCGGCATAGGTAAACACCGGAAATTGCTGCCTCCCACAACAACTTCAAAAATACAATGAAAAGACAAAACAGACTTCATCCAGACCTACAGGAAGGCTGGTTGAGTGGAAATTCTACAACTATAAGGAAAGAGAAAAGCACACTGAGACTCAGAGGAGCTTCAGAAGTAAAGTGCAGAGGTACGGAGGCGCACGCGTCAAGGGGCTGGCACCTGAGGACGCGGCTGTCTTTTTGAATCCGGAGGGAGTCACAAGCTCCCGACTGCTCTGAACTCCACTTCTGGGAAGTCTCTGGGGACCCAGGACTCATACGGGGAGAAACTGGACTGTCTGGCAGCAGGCAGAACTCGAACTTGAGGGTGGCTTTCCCTCAGAGGTGCTTGCAGCAATTACTGGGACACTGAGATGCAGGGCCCTTTAGGGCAGGGCTGAGGATCAGCCATAGCTACTTGCTCCACCCTGTTGATTCCCTGAGACCCCGCCCCACCCAGGCTGCGGCAGAGGCTTTTGCATATGAATGCCCTGGCCCTTTGCAATCTGAAAATTACCTAAAAAATTGCACCTGGGCCAGACAGACCCAGAACTTCCAAGAGAAGGCCCAAGGCCCCACAGCATCTTTCATTGCTTCACAGCTGGGCCTCATCTGGGCACCTCCAAACCCCAAAAAAGGAAGGGGAATCTGCAGATCTCTTCATAGCTCCTGCTGGGTAGCCTCAGGCAGAGGCTAAATTAGCACCTCCTTATATCCAAGAGCCAGTGTACCCAGTGGTCAGAGTGGGACCAACCAGATTACGATTCCTCCAATCCATAAGGTACACACTCAGGGGGCAGACTCAGTGAGCACCAAAGCCCCACTGATGCAAGTCTTGCCCCAGAAGGGTGTCTTCAGCACAAAAGTTCTCCCAGCTGATTCTCACAGCCAATTGGCCTGGAGGTCAATTCCTCCCAGTGGTAACTACAACAATCAAGGCTTAACTACAACAAGACTACAACAAGACTGTGCACAAAGCCCACAAAGGGGTGCACCAAGAGTGACCACCACAGGTAATTGGGAAGGCTGAGCCACTGGGCCCTATAGGACACCTAGCACACAAAGCCACTCTACCAACACAGGGAAGCATAAAAAATGCAGAGACAAAGAAACAGGTCACAAATGACAGGAATGAAGGAAAGCAAATGACTGGATATAAAGTTCAAAACCATGGTTATAAGATTTTTCAAGAATTTTCTGGAAACCGCCAATAAATTTAGTGAGACCCTGGAGGATATGAAAGAGGACCAACTAGAAATTAAGCATACACTGACTGAAATAAAGAATAGTATACAGAGATCCAACAGCAGACAAAAAGATCCCAAGAATCAAGTCAAAAATCTGAAACATGAAGAAACAAAAAATACCCAACTGGAAAAGCAAAAAGAAAAAAGAATCCAAAAATATGAAGATAGTGTAAGGAGCCTCTGGGACAACTTCAAGCATACCAACATCCAAATTATAGGGGTGCCAGAAGAAGAGAGAGGGCAAGATATTGAAAACCTATTTGAAGAAATAATGACAGAAAACTTCCCCTACCTGGTGAAAGAAATAGACTTACAAGTCCAGGAAGCACAGAGAACCCCCAAAAAAGGAATCCAAAGAGGACCACACCAAGACACATCATAATTAAAATGCCAAGGGCAAAAGACAAAGAGAAAATCTTAAAAGCAGCAAGAGAAAAACAGTTAGTTACCTACAAGGGAGTACCCATGCGACTGTCAGCTGATTTCTCAACAGAAACTATGTAGGCCAGAAGGGAGTGGCAAGAAATATTCAAAGTGATGAATTGCAAGAACCTGCAACCAAGATTACTCTACCCAGCAAAGCTATCATTCAGAATTGAAGGTCAGATAAAGAGCTTCACAGATAAGAAAAAGGTAAAGGAGTTCATCACCACCAAACCAGTATTCTGTGAAATGCTGAACGGTATCCTTTAAGAAGAGGAAGGAGAAAAAGGTAAAGATAAAAATTATGAACAGCAAATACATATCTATCAACAAGTGAATCTAAAAATCAAGTGAATAAAAAATCTGATGAACAGAGTAAACTGGTGAATATAATAGAACCAGGGGCATAGAAAGGGAGTGGACTGACAGTTCTTGGGGGGAAAGGAGTATGGGGGTGCCAGAAGAGACTGGACAAAAATCGTACACCTATGGATGAGGACAGTGGGAAGAGAGCTGGGGGGGGGGGGGGGAGAGGAACAAATGTAATAATCTGAATAATAAAGATTTCATTTAAAAAAAAAGAAAATCTATGGGAAACAGTGAATGCAGTCCTGAGGGAAGGTCATAGCATTACAGGCCTACCTCAAAAAAATAAGAAAAACTTTTAGTATGCTCTCTAACCCTACAATTTAAAGAATTAGGAAAAGAACAACACAAAAATGCCAGAGTAAGTAGAAGGTAGTAATTAATAAAGATCAGAGTGAAAATAAATTACATAGCAACTAAAAAGTACAAAAGTCAATGAAACCAAGAGCTGGTTCTTGAAAGAATAAAAAATATTGATGAACCTCTAGCCAGACTCATCAAGAAGCAAAGAGAGAGGACCCAAATAAATAAAATCAGGAATGAAAGAGGTGAAGTAACAACTGACCCCACAGAAATACAAAGGATAGTAAAAAAATAAAAAATAATAATAATTAAAAAATATATATATATATACTATCAATGACTTTATTCTAACAAATGAGACAACTTGGACAAAATACACATATTTCTAGGAAAATGCAACTTTCCAAAACTCAATCAGGAAGAATCAAAAAACCTGAATAGGCCAATAACTATGGAAGAAATTGAAGCCATAATAAAAAAAACTTCCAGCAAACAAAAGCTCTAGACCAGATGGCTTCACAGGGAAGTTTTACCATACATTCAAAGAAGAACTAAAACCTATTCTCCTCAAACTATTCCAAAAAATTCAAGAGGAAGGAATACTTCCAAGCTCTTTCTATAAAGCCAGCATTACCCTAATCCCAAAATCAGATAAAGACATGACAAAGAAAGCGAACATCAGGCCAATATCCCTGATGAACACAGACACTAAAATCCTCCACAAAATTTTAGCAAATCGGATCTAGCAATATATTTAAAAAGATCATACACCATGACCAAGTGAGATATATTCTCAGGATGCAAGGCTGGTACAATATTCCCAAATCAATAAATGTGACACATCACATAAACAGATTGCAAGACAAAATCACATGATTATATCAATTGATGCATAAAAAGCATTTGACAAAATCCAATACACTTTCTTGATAAAAACTCTCAGCAAAGTGGGAATAGAGGGATCATACCTCAACATAATAAAGACCATATATGAAAAACCTACAGTCAACATCATACTCAATCGTCAAAAACTAAAACAACTTCTCCTAAGAACAGAAACAAGACAGGGATGTCCTCTTTCACCACTCTTATTCAACATAGTACTGGAAGTCCTGGCCATAGGTCTCAGACAATAAGAAAAAATAAAAGGCATCTAGGTTAGAAAGTATGAAATAAAACATTCATTATTCACAGATGACATGATACTGTACATATAAAAACCAAAATACTCCATTAAAAAAACTACTAGATTTAATAAATGAATTTGGAAACATATCAGTGTACAAAATTAACACCCAGAAATCCATCACATTTTTATACACCAATAGTGAATGCTCAGAAAGATAAACTAAAACAACAATTCCATTTACTATTATAACAAAAATTAAGATACTGAGGAATAAACTTAATCAGGGAGGTAAAAAAGCTGTACTCTGAAAACTACAGGACATTTTTTAAAAAGTGATAAGAGAAAGATATAAACAAGTGGAAGAATATCCGTGTTCATGGGTTGGTCGGATCAACATCATTACAATGTCCATATGATCCAAAACAATCTATAGATTCAATGCAATCCCCATTAAAATGTCAACATGTTTCAAAATTCTAGAACACTCCAAAAATTTACAAGGAACCAAAAAAAAAAAAAAAAAAAGACCCTGAATAGCTGCAGCAATCTTGAGAAAGAACAAATTTGGAGGAATCACAATACCAGATATCAAGTTACATTACAAAGCCACTGTAATCCCAGAAATCAACCCAGGCCACTCTGCTCAATTAATATTTGACAAAGGAGGCAAGAGCATACATTGGAGCAGAGACAATCTCTTCAATAAATGGTGCTGGGAAAATTGGACAGCTACATTCAAAAAAATGAAACTATACCACCAACATACACCATACACAAGAATAAACTCAAAATGGATAAAAAACTTAAATGTAAGACATGAAACCATAAAAGCCCTAGAAGAAGCCATAGGCACCAAAATCTCAGACATCTCTCATAGCAATATGTTTACCGATACATCTTCTAGGACAATGGAAACTAAGGAGAAAATAAATCAATGGGACTTAATCAAAACAAAAAGCTTCTGCACAGCAAAAGAAATCATCAGCAAAATAACAAGAAACCCCATTACATGGGAGAACATATTTGCTAATGTTACATACAATAAAGGGTTAATCTCCAAAATTATAGGGAACTCATACAACTTAACAAAAGGAAGACAAACAATCCAATTAAAAAATTGGCAAAGGACCTAAATAGACACTGCTCCAAAGGGGACATACAAAAGGCCAAGGGACATATGAAAAAATGCTCAAAGTCATTAATCATCTGAGAGATGCAGATCAAAACAACAATGAGGTTTCACCTCACACCTGTCAGAATGGCTACCATCAACAAATCAAGAAATGACAAGTGCTGGTGAGGATGCGGAGCAGAGAATCCATCCTAGTGCACTGCTAGTGGGAATGCAGACTGGCGCAGTCACTATGGGAAACAGTATGGAGTTTCCTAAAAAAAAAAAAAAAAAAAAAAAAATGGAACTCCCATTTGACCCAGTGATCCAACTTCTAGGAATATATTCTAAGAAACCTGAAACACTCATCAGAAAAAATATATGCACCCCTACATTCATAGCAGTGTCATTTACAATAGCTAAGTTCTGGAAACAGCCCAAGTGCCCATCAGCAGATTAATGGATAAAAAAATTTTGGTACATACCATTTGCAACAGCATGGAGGGACCTGGAGAGTATAATGCTGAGCGAAATAAGCCAGTCAGAGAAAGAGATGTATCACATGATCTCACTCATATGTGGAATGTATTGAACCAAATAAACTCATGAACAAAAACAGACCCAGAGACATAGTAGCATGAACAGACCATTGAGCCTCAGAGGGAAGGCAGGGTGGGAAGAGATCTACCAATGAACTTGTATGCATATATGCATCACCCTTGGACACAGACAATGCGGTGGTGAGGGCCTGGGGTGGGGCAGAGGGAGGGGAGCGGCTGAAAGAGGTTAATGGGGGGAAAGGAGGACCTGTGTAATACTTTCAACAATAAAGATTTTTTTTAAAGTGGGATACAGAGTTTGATAACTTGATAAGGTGGCTCCCATTAGATTTATACATTATACACATACATACACACACGCAAATACTTTGAATTTGTTAATATTCTGTTCCCCAATTAATTTGCACTCAATGCTATAGACCCAATGATAATTCTTGCCTGAATAAATTATGATATCAATGATTTTAAAAAGTGATTTTATAATATTATCATTAATTACACATTTTTTCACCCAACAGTCTTCTGAAAAAGAAGTTTTACCTTTTCCCTCTCCTCTCTTTTTTTGTGTAGGTTGGTTCTCTTTTTGTTGTTCAATGCGCTAAAATCCATTGTAAGCAGGTTGTTTTGGGGTTTAGATTCCTCGAGGTTGGACAGTAGTTTCCCTCCATGCCTCCACCAGTCTCTATGCACTTCCTTGCTTTCTGGTACATTAACTCACCTGTACCTTCTCTCACCCAAAGCTGTATCAGTTCTTTCTCCAAAGAGGCCAGTTCCTTTTACTGCGAAATGAATTAGGAACAGAGAATTGTCTAATTCTCTAGCATACCAGAGAAATCACTCTGCTTCCATGTATTCTCCATCTGTATATTGCCATCCTCCTTTCTGATGTTTTGTGGTATCTAAGAAAAGGCCTTTCTGAAAATCATGTTTGTAATGAGGCTGTTATACGATTTGGGTAGGCCATTAGCTCAAGAATATCATGAGAGAAGGTTTGGGAACAGTGGGTTATAGCTTTTTAAATTTTTGTCTATCTTTCGCCCTGGCCGGTGTGGATACGTGGCTAGCCTGTCGGCCTGAGCACCAGAGTCACAGGTTCAATTCCCAGTCAAGGGCATGTACCTGGGTTGCGGGTTCACTCCCTGACCCCAGAAGGGGTGAAGAGGTGAGTGGGGGAGGCAGCCAGTCCATGTTTCTGTCTCACATACCTCTCTCTCTCTCTCCTCCCTCCCTTCCACTCTCTGAAAAGCAATGGGAAAAAAATATCCTCTGGTGAGGATTAACAACAAAAAATGTTTATGTTAAGTTTACTCCACACCCACCCTATTTCAAAAAGCATTGAGGTGCCTTAAAATGTACAAACGAGATTGTAACACGTTCTTACACATGCAAAGCACACTGCAGGCCGAGGAGTGACATGGAAGCCGGACAGGTTGCTCCCTGGTGTCCACGCCCAGAGCCCTCATCCCCCTGCAGGTCAGTGCGTCATCCCAACTGGCTCAGAACCGTCCGGACAGGGAGGCCGGGCAACTCAGCCCATGTCACAGGCAGGACACTCACAGGAGCTTAGAGACCTTCCCCGGCACAGAGAGGCGGCGGGTCTAAGTGTCCACCTTCCACCGGGCACCGGTTTCCGATGCTGGGACTCAGCGGGGCGACCCAGGAAGCAAGTGCGGCTCAGGAACTCTGCTCTGACCTGAGGGCCAGCCCCGGTGCTGTTGGGGCTCCCGGCGCCCCTGCCGCGCCGAGGCCACCCTCCCTCCTCCCCGCACGGTCTCCCTGAGCGGCTTCCCCCGAGCAGTCACTGGGGCCTTTGTCAGGACAGAAGCGCAGCGGGTTCCAGGTCTCGGGCGGCTAATGCTGGGCCTGCGGGCGCGGAGTGGGCGCTGGGATCCTGTGTTGTTACCCAAGTGCCAGGCCAGACCTCGGGGCTTGTTCTCGGATCCAGACAGAGAAGTAACTGGGGAGTCAGGCGGCGAGAGAGGGCAGTGGGACCCCCGCTCACCAGAGGAGGGGGCAGTGGGACCCCCGCGCGCCAGGGGAGGGGGCACTGGGACCCCGCGTGCCAGGGGAGGGGGTAGTAGGGTCCCGCCCGCTCGCCTGCCCGGGTGGCGCCCTGTGACGCTCCCTCTGCACCTGGTGCCAGTCCCGCCAGCCTCCCGGCTTCAGGGGGCAGGTGCGGGGAGGGGGCCGCTGCGCAGACTTTCCCAGCGCAGGTGTCATAGGAAACAGAGCAACTGGCTTGCAGGGAGTGGTCGGGAGCTGCGGGGTCCGAATGGCAGCCAGCCTTTCCTGGCTGAGGGGCACCGGGCTCCTGGCTCCCGAGTCCCTGTCCCTCTAGTTACTAGAGTCTAGTACCTCCCTCTGCCCAGCAGGAGGGGCTGAGCCTGAGGAGGGGCGTGTCCCATTCACCGAGCGATTGTGTATGTGTGTGTATGTGTATGCGTGTGTGCATGTGTGCGTGTATGTATGTGCGCGCGCACGTGTGTGCGTGTGTGTGTGCGCGCGCACGTGCGCGCACGTGTGTGTGTGTGTGTGTGTGCGTGTGTGTTAAGACAAATCATGAACCAAAGGCCATAATTATAAGGAATGATGCTTTGGTCTCAATAAAATAAAAACCCTGCTAATAACAGGGGTGTCTATGCCCTGAGTGGATTGGACGCGTGGGGGGAGCACGGGGGAGGGGGTCCTCCCACCCCCGCAACAGCCCTCAGACAGCCTGGTGCCCATGGTGCCCGCCTGCCAGGGGCGCCCTGGGCTCCTCAGCTCCACTGGCTGGTAGATGCTCGGCTGCTCCCAGAGCAGCCTCCGGATGAGGGAGGCCCCTTGCGGTGCCGGCCCAGGAGTGGGCGCCTGTCGCCATCGGGGTGGCCAGTGGCGATGGTGGCGCCTGTGACGGTGCCGCCTGGTCTGGGCGCGGCCTGTGGGCACAGCGGCTGCCTCTGGCGGGTGTGCCCGGCCGGAAGCCGCTCTGGACTTTTAGTTCCCTTTCCCTCCAGCCTGAATGAGCATCAGCAGGGCAGCCCCCTGGGAACATGGTCTCCTGCCCCTTCCCCTCTGCTCCTCCCGGGCTTGGGCGGTAAATGCTTCCGCCTTTGGGGAGACGCTGTCTCATAGATCGCTTTTGGGAGGAGGGGCAGCCTGTTTGGTCTCATCTGTGCTGTGTGTAGACAGTTGCTATTTCCATGTCTCCAGTCCACAAGTCTCTTGTCTCCACAACACGCAACTTACTGCTGAGCCCATCAACAGGCATAAGGTTTTGGATTTTATATTTTTTACACACATATTCTTCCATTTCTTTTATTTTTGTTTATTTTTATGTTTGTTATAAACACCTGAATATACGTTTAAAATGCTGGGGTGGTTTATTGTCAACTCTGTAATTTCTGTGTCGGTTTCTACTATTTCCTCTTGATGATCAGTCACACGTTTGCTTCTTCGGGTCTTGTATTTTGCTTGGGTGCTGGACGCCACGCTGTTCATCCTGAGGTAGCCATATGCTGACAGGGTTCAGTAGATATAGTGCTTCGTTTGGCAACAACTTATTAAATTTCAGACAGACTTGGTCCGTCCGAGGCTTGCTTTTAAAATAAGTCCAGGTGCGACGAGAGCAGCCATGACCGATTCTGAGTTCTCTACGGGGTGACCCGTCTTCAGTGAGTCTCTGCGCCCTGGCGGCCAGCGAGGAGGGCTTCCCTCGCGCGTGCAAGCTGCAGCCTCACAGGAGAGGCTCAGTCCTCAGTCGTGTCCGTCCAGGCCTCTTGGGATCCCATCCAGGTACGTGTAGCTGGTGTTCAACCAGAGAATCAAGAAGAATCTTCATGACATTTCGGAGACTCTTTTTCTGCTTAAAACCCTCCTCTCTGGTACTCACCCCTGCAAACTGCAGCCTCTCGCCATTACCACTCCTACTCCCTGCCGCCAGTATTGTTTTTTTTTTTAAAAAAAAACAAAACTGATTTTAGAGAGTGAGGAAGGGAGAAAGAGAGAGAAACACCAATGCGCTGCCTCCCACACGCCCACGGCTGAAACCCGCACGTGCCCTGACCAGGAGTGGGACTGGGGCCTCCTGATGCGCAGGACGATGCCAGCCCCTGGGCCACGTGGGCCAGGCTCCTCCAGGGTTGGAAAGCTGTGCTCCTGGCCACGGCAGGTCTGCTTCTGCCCATGCCCCTTCCTGAGGCCTCGCCTGACAAGAGCTTCCTGGCAGCTCCAAGTGGAGCCCAGGCCCTTGCAGGGCCTGAGCCCGACAGTGCAGAGCCGGCTTCTGGCCCCACCACCTCCCGGCTGTGTGGCTTCAGGCAGAGAATGGAGACTCGGTCTCCCCTGTCAGATGAGGACGACACTCCCTCTGGGTGGCTGGGAGGACTCAGTGAGGTGGTGCCTTTGGCTGCTGCCCAGCGTGGATCAGCACGCTCCCCCCTTCCTTCTTAGTCCCGTCCTTCCTTCGAGGCCAATAGATCCAGAGATTAGCAAATAGTCTCCTTTCAGCAGAATCTGCTCTCCTATTGGGGTTTGAATGGCCAGTCCCCTAGGTTCCAGCTCCCACACCTCTGGTGGCTCCATCCTCAGGACAGTGCTGACCGCGCCTCTCTGGTCCTCACACCCTGCTTCTCTGCCAACCCCGACCCTGCCTCAGCTCGGCCAGCACCATGCTCACCAGCCAGCCCACTGCTTGGCTTCCTGTCCCCTCTCATCCAGTCCCACCTCCACGCTGGGACCAGCCGACCTTTCTAAGTTAGGACTGGATCCTGTCACTTGGCGTGTGTAAGAGCTGCCCACATGCCTCCCCATGCAGTCCCTGTGGTCTGCACAGCATGGACCCTGGCAGCGCATTTCTCCCCCCTCCTGTGTCCTAGCATAGCACCCAACCAGCTGGAAGACTGGAGAGTAATTAAAAAAGGTGTCAGGACTGAGACTGAGCCATAACTGGTTTGGCTCAGTGGATAGAGCGTCGGCCTGCGGACACAAGGGTCCCAGGTTCGATTCCGGTCAAGGGCATGTACCAGAAGGGGGTGTGCAGGAAGCAACTGATCAATGTTACTCTCTCATCAATGTTTCTAACTCTCTATCCCTCTTCCTTCCTCTCTGTAAAAAAGTCAATAAAATATATTTAAAAAAAAAAAAAAAAGGACTGAGACTGAGCCTGGACTAAGGGAGCCTAAATAAAATGTAGACTTAAGTTGACAGTAATGTCTCAATATTTGTTCATAACTGTAACGATTCTGTAGAAAACCAGAAAGAGGAGAAATTAAAAGCAAAATAAGAGAAACCTATTGTATCAACCTGGAAACCTGGAGGACTTGGGTGATTTCCTAGTAAAAATACACGTTAATAAAACAGAACATAAAATGAAGACATTACAAACAGACCAATTAGCTACCTGGACAAAGCTGTATCCTCTCCCCCTTCCTCTGCTCTCACCCCCTCAGGCCTACAGGACACAGAGCACCAGGGAGCCCTCTGTTCTCCCAGGGGGTGGGGGGGCGGGTATAAGCTGACCAGCCTCTGGGGTCCACCTAACACAAGCCTGTGGCAGCGATGGAGGTGCGGCTGCAACTGGGCGGTACAGCCTGCTCACCAGCCCTTGAGGAACAGAGAAAACAGGCTCTACCCACAAACACACTGCACTTACACTCTCACTCCATTTCTATTCCTTTATAAAACGTATTTTCTGAGAGGCTTTTATACCAAAGTTGTGGGGAGCCGATATAGGGTTAAGTCTCGGACTGACCTGTTGGCAAAGTCACAAACAGGTCTTCCGAGTCTTAAACAACCCAATCCGAGAGGTGCCCGCTAATTTACACGTGCTATCATTTAAAAAATAAAAAAGGGGGAATTTGCCGGAAGCTGGTCCATCCTTGCTGCTTGACACAGTTGCTGCAGGGAAGAAACATCTGCACAGCATGTTTCAAGGGACCTGGGGTATATGGCATACTGTTCTTAATATGTTTGCTCCCCTACTTAGCACTATGTGTTTTAACCAATATCACCTCTCCGAGAAAGGTTGTTTTCCCAGGTGGGGAGTTTTCCCTGGAGTTAGGGATTAACAGGACTAAGAAAGGGAATAAATCAGTAAAACCCCTTAACTAAGTGCCAAGCAGGTAGTTAATCACTTTAACTACGAACAATCATATTTAAGCTACATAATCTTTACTTAGGATAATCTCCTTCAGTTGCTTCCTTGTAGTTTAACAGAACAATGGAGTAGTGACCTTGGAATGGAGATGACAAACACCCTAACCTTTGGAATAGAATGGATAGGATTAAAATCAAATGGTATAAATACAGATGTAACAGGAGAATAAAGAGAGAACCTCGCTATGCTGATCGACTGAACGTCGCCACCATGTTCTTCATTCTTTGCTGACTCCGTCCACACCTTTGGGAACCCCTGGACCTGTTGGGGTTGGACCCCAACACAAAGTGTCTTCTGCAACACAGAAGTTCAGTAGTGAGATTTCTCCAAGTTTACTTTATGTACATGGGTATGTCCTTAAAGAGAGGTCAGTGTGTGAAATGCGATGTGTGGTTGGCCATTTCTGTGAAGTCAGAGGCACAGAGGGCAGAGCAAGCCTGCATTAGTGCTACTGTCACAGTTCCTGGAGTTTTCCCACCTTTATCTCTAGACTCAGGGGCAGGAAACAAAGGCAACACGGACTTCGCACCCACAATGACCGCAGGAATCTGCAAAACCAAGTTCTTATAGGCGCTAAAGGTCAGGGACATGGGCAACCAGAAGGGAGGCTGGCAGCTCACCAGGAGCAGGTGCCCGTGTCTGGGGCAGCCCCCTTCTCCACCTGCCAAGAACCAGCACCACCGCAGCCTGCCCCCAGTCCTGCTGTTTTAAGCCATGGCTTTGGTGTGGGTTGTTACTCAGTAGCAGGTAACTGGAACTGTAGCTTCAGTAGTTAAGGAAGCAATAAGAAATATTTCACTGGCTGACACATTACCTAATTATATTGTGCATATTAGCTCAGCTGAAGACAGATGGCAAGATATCATAATCATGAATGCCTTCGATTGATGAGTATCATTTACCATATGTTGAGTAACCATAAATTATGATATTATCTTTAAACTAGAACAAAGTGATACTTATCTAATAAACCTTTTGAAATTTTTGTAAAACTCAACATTGCTACAAATATCTCAGTAGACACACTACCTTTTATAGTATAAGAGTAATTGCCCTCAGCTGTAATACCCTCAAATGAGGTCTGAAACAGATAGAGAAGCCATAAAAAGAAGTAAAGCAAGAAAAAAAATGTATACTGATAATTTTACATAGACAATAAAGGATCTTTAGTTGTAAAAATATCTATACTAATGAAAGGGTAATATGCTAATTAGACCAGGTGGACTGGACATCTTCCAGTTGTCCTGCCTTCCTTCCTGACAAAGCCACAGGTGGCGGGGGCTGAGGCAGAGGTGATTAGGGGCGATTAGGCCAACAGGGGAGGGCAGTTGGGGGCAATCAGGCCAGCAGGGGAGGGCAGTTGGGGGCAATCAGGCTGGCAGGGGAGGGCAGTTGGGGGCAATCAGGCCAGCAGGGGAGGGCAGTTATGGGTGATCAGTCAGGCAGGCAGGTGAGCGGTTGGGAGCCAGGGGTCCTGGATTGCAAGAGGGATTGAGCCTAAACCAGCAATTGGACATTCCCCAAGGGGTCCCGGATTGGAGAGGGTGCAGACTGGGCTGAGGGGCCCCCTACCCCCGTGCACAAATTTTGTGCACTGGGCCTCTAGTGAAATAATAAAACCATTGGTCAGTCACAATGTCAAAACTATCATCTTCACCCAAAAGTCAATAAATGCTCCTAACTTTTCTTTCTTTTTTTTTTCCTCTTAACTTGGGCAATTCTTATAGTGGGATTCTACGACTGTGTGGGATTTGTTCATATACTCTTTTGCATATTGATTTGGCAAATAGTTGTTAATCATGTATTATTGTGCAAGACATTGTGTTAGATGCTGGTGAATAGGATGTGGTTTTTGTCCACACAGTTAAGATTGGTGGGTAATTGAAATGTGGACACACTGTTACCAAAGAATGTGACTGATGACAGGACAGGACACTATAGTAATGTGATTTTGTTGATTCTTCTTAAATGTTTCTTTAGCTCAATAGATTCCAGGCTGTGACTGTTAAAACATTGCTGTTTATTTTCTAAATCAAGCATATCAAACTCGCGGCCCACAACGAGTATTTTTGCAGCCCAGCCAATATAACGGTATGTAAGAAACATTTTAATAAAAATTTCATCATGTAATTTTTACAATATCCTGTTATACATGATTAATAACGAGCTACAATGTTCGCTAATGACTGATTATTAGAATCGTGTTGCATTCATATCCCTTATGTGCCTTACACGCATGCGCACCATTTCTCTCCACTAATACTAGCAGTGAATATTTTAGCAGCTGATAGCCACATCATTAGTCTTGGACTGGCTTATTTGGTGTGCACAACAGGAAATTTGCTTTTGGAGAACAAGTAGGTTTATTTGTGTGACGCTTATTAATTTGTGCAGTTATTCAGCGTCTGGTAAGTTAATGTTCAAGACAAAATATTAATTTTTATTAAAATGTTCTGTTATTTTATGTTAACGAGGACTCATTTATTTCAGCCCTTTGTATTCAGCATGTCTCTATCAGAATAAACCTATGTTTCTATGGAAATTGAAGCTTTTGTTTGTTTGTGGCCACATAAACTTACACCTTGTTTATTTGGCCCGTGTTAGCCTTTGAGTGTGACATGCTTGGTCTAAATAGTTCACTTTTGCTGGGCCTGCTCGGCCTTGACCCCTCACTCCCTGTGCCATTGGCCTTGCAGCACATCAGAGGAGGACCCTTACGCTACACTGTGTCCTGATGCTGCTGACCCACAAAAGAGGACACATGAGAAACACCATGCATTGCCTTTCCTTTAGGGCTTCAAGCTGATGCCTATGTGCACTCTTCGAAAGGAAGAGTATCTTCAGAGAGCATCATGAAGACCTTCTTCTTTTTTAAAAAAAATATATATATATTTATTGATTTCAGAGAGGAAGGAAGAGGGAGAGTGATAGGAGAGTGAGAGAGAATCATTGATCGGCTGCCTCCTACATGTCCCCTACTGGGGACCAAACCCACAACCTGGGCATGTGCCCTTGACTGGAATCGAACCCAGGACCCTTCAGTCCTCAGGCCGAGGCTTTATCCACTGAACCAAACCAGCTAGGGCTGAAGATGCTTCTTAACAACACAGAAGTAATTTCAATTGTCTACAATCTGCTTTTCCGCACGAGGCTTTAGATCTATGGCTGGGACTTCGACCAGCCTTACTCACCTTTGTAGACCCTGTGAGCACATAATACATGTTTGCTGAATGATTCGCTGAAGAAAAATGACCATTCAAGATCATTACTATGTTCCAGTTGTGTGTGTGTGTGTGTGTGTGTGTGTGTGTGTGTGTGTGTGTTTTTAAATCTGGGCATGTTCAATCAAAACTTTGATTTTTTTCAAAATATATTTTTATTGAGAGAGTGGAAGGAAGAGGGAGAGAGAGATAGAAACACCAATGATGAGAGAGTCCCCTGACTATAGAATCGAACTGTGACCCCCTGATTCACGAGTTGATGCTCAAACACTGAGGAACACTGGCCTGGCCAAATCTTTCATTTTTAAACCACTTTAGCAAACTGCCAAAAAAGAAAAACAAAGAAAATAAAAAAATAAAGACTGAAAGCAGGTCAAGCATGGTGCCCAGCTGTTTTTGTTTTTTTACTCTTTTACATGTGAAAGATATTTTGAAGCATTATCTCAAGAAAATAGTTTTTCATTTCTTATTCATTAACTTCATTATAGTCTATGTGTCAGGCACAATTTAGTACAAAAACAAACTAAATTATTATTAACCTATTTTGTGAAATGAAACCTAAACCAATCTGCATTGTTTCAACAAGCCCTTGTTACTAGAGTGCCAAACAGATATTAAACAATTAACAAAACATTATCAAAAATGTATTTCCTTTTAGATGACAGATAATCATTGCAATGACTGGAAAGTGATTTTCTAGCAAAGAAGCCCCGGAGAAGAAAGCTGATCGCCCGAGGAATTAGCTGGGGAAGTGCCAGCAAGGACCCCTCCCAGGCGGGCTGAGCTGACCCTGAGCCCCGGCCTCCTGGTCCAGCCGGAGGCTCCTCCCGACCCCAGGTCGCTCTACACGAGCCACCACTCCGGGAGGAGGGCGGCAGCCCCTCCCCGGCTCACCCCTCCCGGTCGGTCACTCCTCCCGCCTCCCTCCTTCCTTCCCTCCCTCACAGCGCCGGTCCGGGTCCGCCTGGCGCACAGCTGCCCAGCCCGCACCTCCTCGGGCGGGCGCCGCGGCTGCAGGTGGGGCGGAGGAGCACTCGCCTCTGCTGTCCGCCCCGCACTCGGGACACGTCACCCCACCGCCCCGCCGCGCTTACCGGAAAGCAGCCCGCGAGGGAAGACCGCAGTGCCCTTCCCACCCGCAGGCCCAGCGGGGAGGGGAGCTGTCCGGGGTGGGCGGGGGGGGGGGCGCTGTCCGGGGTGGGCGGGGGGAGAGGGGCGCTGTGCGGGGTGGGCGGGGGGAGAGGGGCGCTGTGCGGGGTGGGCGGGGGGGGGGGAGAGGGGCGCTGTTCGGGGTGGGCGGGGGGGGAGAGGGGCGCTGTTCGGGGTGGGCGGGGGGGGGAGAGGGCGCTGTCCGGGGTGGGCGGGGGTGGGGGGCGCTGTTCGGGGTGGGCGCGGGGGGGAGAGGGGCGCTGTTCGGGGTGGGCGGGGGCGGGGAGAGGGCGCTGTGCGGGGTGGGCGGGGGTGGGGGGCGCTGTGCGGGGTGGGCGGGGGGAGAGGGGCGCTGTTCGGGGTGGGCGGGGGCGGGGAGAGGGCGCTGTCCAGGGTGGGCGGGGGGGGGGAGAGGGGCGCTGTCCGGGGTGGGCGGGGGGGGAGGGGGGCGCTGTGCGGGGTGGGCGCGGGGGGGAGAGGGGCGCTGTGCGGGGTGGGCGGGGGGAGAGGGGCGCTGTCCTGGGAGGAGAGGGTGGGAAGGAGGGGACGCCCACTGCCTGTGCTGCAGGCTCGGTGCGTGTGAGTGCGCGCGCCACCCTCTGACCTGGATGGGGGTGGCCGACGGGCCTCGCGGAGCCGCCTCGCAGAGTCATCGCAGACCCGGGCTTAGGTCCGTCACAAGCCCTTTCAGCTGCGGAGGAGCCTGGGCGCGGCTCACCTGGGCGTCTGACCTTGAAAAGCTTAGTGAGAAAAACGTGCGTCTCCTGGGCTCACCCACCCACACTCGTCAGTCGGGGGAATCGCCTTAACGAGAGGAACAGGTTCATCCATTTTCCTGTTGGGCCCGGAGTGCCCGCCCCCCTTGTTACTGCGGCTGGTGAGCGAGGAGGGAGAGCAGGGAAGACGGGTGTTTTTGGTGTATATGTAGGTGAGGTTGAAATTAACTTTAATAAGTAACCCAAGTTAATACTGTGTCTATTTCTATCCATTTTTCTTCTCTAGATGGAATCCAAAAAGATTTATAGCTTTCTGGGAACTGGAGAAAGAAGGGAGGATCTATTTACCAAATTATTAAATTTATTCAAAGATCTTCGTTGTAAGCCTTTTAGTTGACTTGTGTGGGTGAAATAAGGTGGGGTCAGGAGTATCAAAAACGGAAGGCAATGCTTTAAAAAACCACTTAAGAGTGGTGAGCTTGGTCAAAAATGGCTCTTGCAAATGTAGCTTAAGTGCATCTATCTTTTCTAGATGAATGTGAGAAGTTTAAAAACCCTGGGAGGTGCACGTCAACGTTTTTGACAATCTGGGCAGGTCGTGTCTCTTGTGCACACTTTTCCCAAGTCCCAGC
This sequence comes from Myotis yumanensis, assembly GCF_028538775.1. Taxonomy (NCBI): domain Eukaryota; kingdom Metazoa; phylum Chordata; class Mammalia; order Chiroptera; family Vespertilionidae; genus Myotis; species Myotis yumanensis. The sequence continues at coordinate 322,609 of NW_027223767.1, forward strand.
TGGAATTGGAGCGGCTGTGGAGCAGCTTAAACTCGTGTAGTGTTTAAATGCTTTTACTTAACACGTGATAGCTTGAAAAGCAACTACTGAGATCTTAATCCACACTTAGCAAGAAGCAGGAAAGTGAAAAGATGTTTAGCTGTGAATATTTCAACATGATCCATGAGTTGAGAAATAAGGTACAAAATGGAACAGAAACTCACCTGAGAAAGCACACAAGTCCTGCAACTACTTATCAATGAATGTTTCAACTTTATCAAGCTTCAACTTTTTAAAAGGGTGTTTTAACACAAACTATTTGACAGTTTGTTAAGAGGAGGAGTTTGGGTTTAACTAACTTCCCTATAATAGATTTCATGTCCTCTATGTCGCATCTGTGTTTTTGATCAAATACTGGCTCGATTATTCCACCAAATGGTCAAGCCCATAGATCTGCCTGTAGACTTCATCATTGTCATATATTTGTTTAATCTGATAAGACTCCTCAAACTGCAAAATAAGGTACAAGTTTCAGTTCAGCCACTGAGAAAAAGAAGTTTCATTCCAGAAAACTTTTAAGAACCAAAGAAATTGAAGTGTTAAAAAACAGAATTGGACTGAGTACATTTTAAAGATATTGGCTTTATTCGGTGATTCATGGCTGTGGCAGCATCCCATCCAGTCCATAGAAGGGAGCTCCGAGGAGCTGTGCCAATGAGAGCCTGCTCTGGGCAGAAGGAGGCGGGAACAAGGAAGCCCTATAGCAGAGCTTGGACGGCTGTGCTCAGGACACTTTCCTCGGGGATGACAGAGGCCCTCACAGTGCTGGCCAGGCTGCTCCTCACTGACTGGCTTACCCTCCCATTTCCGGGAGAGGCTGCAGGTGTGATTGTCCCCTTTTGGTGACATGGGGCTTCCCATAAGTTGCTCCATGTGGGGCCTGTTGTCTTATTTTTAACAACTGGTTTAGCAAGAAGTTCTTTCTGCCTTGTAGCAGAATCACTTTTCTTCTTAACTGGAAAGGGAGACAGGTTACATCATTAGAAACTACTTTCTAAGTGGGGGGTTAAGGGTGTTTCAGAGTTTGTGTTGCTTTGGCACTTTTCTAGATTTTTTTCCCTTTCCCTGGCTGCTGTTGTAAAGTTAATCTCTTTTTCTTTGTAAAAAAAAAATATATATATGTGAAAACTAAATGTAAAGCATAGCTCCTTTCTCTGGCTTTGGGTACGTTTGTTGAGCTCTGCATGACTGCACCCCTCATTATGGTTCAGGGACAACCTGCCTCAGGCGCGGTTTGGCTGGGGGACCCACCCTCCTGCCAGTGCCCAGCTGCTGACCTTGGGCTTGTACCTGCACCTCCTTGGGATCGGCTCGCCACCTGAACGGGGTGGTGTGTCGTGTTCCCTGTTGCTCTCCCAGCCTGTGACACCGTGTTCTTGGTATGGAACAGTGGTTGGCAAACTCATTAGTCAACAGAGCCAAATATCAACAGTACAATGATTGAAATTTCTTTTGAGAGCCAAATTTTTAAAACTTAAACTATATAGGTAGGTACATTGTTATTAACTTAATTAGGGGACTCCTAAGGCTTAGGAAGAGCCACACTCAAGGGGCCAAAGAGCCGCATGTGACTCGCGAGCTTCAGTTTGCCGACCATGGCACTAGGAGATAGATCTACCACTCAGAAATGTAGACGCAGCCCTCTGTGGCACCCCCACGGAACCCTTGGCTTTGAACAGGCAGATGTTGTGGGGACCCCCTTTCCCCCACTGGTGCTCAGGGCTGGGGAGCCCAGTGTGCCGTAGTTCACCTCGCACCAAAGAGGGAACTTCTCAGGCAAGATATTCTGCCCAACTCTCAACTATCCGAGTTCTGCCCCTCCGACCAGTGTGGGTGCGGCCTCACCCTGAGCCTAGGAGTCTGCCCGCTGGCTCTGAGGGCCTGGTGCTGGCTGCCCTGTTGGAGCGGAGCGCCCGCCATGGGTGTGTGTTGGGGGGGAGGGTCAGGCGTGGGTTCTGCACTCAGGAAGCTCCCCTGGCACCTGCCCCCCGGAGCTGTGCCTTTGTGTTAAGAACGGGAGCCCCTTGAGCCCCTCCAGGCCTCATGCTCCCAGGGGCCCTGACATGTCTCCCGCACAGTGGCTGGTGCAGTGCTGGAAGCTGGTCCACCCTTGCTGCTTGACACAGTCGCTGCAGGGAAGAAACATCTGCACAGCTTATGTTTCAAGGGACCTGGCGTATATGGCATATGTTTGCTCCCCCTCTTAGCACTATGTGTTTTAAACAGGACCACCTCCCTGAGAAAGGTTGTTTCTCCAGGTGAGGATTTTTCAATAAATTTTGGACTTGTTGGGCCCACATCCCCAGGGGTCTGCCCACCAGGGAAAGCACCAAAGCCTATACCCCTGGAGACTCACCGACACAGGGCAGTCCCAGCGAAGGCAAGCAGTGAGGCTGGGAGAACATAACCTTTACTGGGTAGGATAATCTCCTTCAGTCACTTCCTTGTAGCTTATCAGTAGAGCAGTGACCTTGGAATAGCCCTTATAATGGAACACAGAGATTAACCTAGACAGGATTAAACTCAACAGAGCTAGATTAACAAACGCCGTAACCTTTGGAATAGAATGGATAGGATTAAAATCAACTGGTATAAATACAGATGTAACAAGACAATAAAGAGAGAACCTGGCTAGAGAACCTCACTATGCTGATCAACTGAACACTGTCTCCGTGTCATTCCTTCTTCGCAGACTCTGTCCACACCTTTGGGAACCCCTGGACCTGCTGAGGCTGGACCCCCAACAGTGCAGAACACGTGTGCTGCCTGCTCCTGGGACGCCCGCAGGTGCCCCCCTGAGGTGTCCCCCTGTAGGTGCCCGCCCTGAGGTGCCCCCTGTAGGTGCCCGCCCTGTGAGTCTGTGAGACCCTCGGTGGTGGCGGTGGTGGCCCGGCCCCTGCAGTCCTCCCGGGAGTGGCGTGGCTGCTGGTTGTTTCCAGGGGCCTCTGAGGAAACCTACCACCTCAATGTGCGTCAGAGAGCAATGTGGGCATTTGGCCGGTTGCCAAGAATGTCTGTCTGTCTATTCAGGCCCCGGGGAAGTGACTCCAGCGCAGGCCCTCGGGTCCCGGGGCCACGGGAGTGGGTGCTGGGCCAGCCATCGCCTGTTCCCTGGACCGCGGGCCTCTGGGCCCCGGTGGCAGTTGGAGTCGGGAATTAGCACGTGAACCCTGAGGTGGAGGCATCGCGCTGCCCGTCGCTCTGCACGGACCTGTCTCTGGGGGATGCGTGGCAGGGACCACAGGCACCGGCGGTGGTGATGGCTCCTCGCCAAGGGTACAGCCAGCCCCGCAGGAAACGCCCTGGGGCTGAGCTGCTGTTAGAAACTGGCTACTCGAGTCAGTTTCCTGGTTACAAGACCTGGTCTTTTTTAATTGCCTGTAACAAGCGACGCCCTTTCAAGCCTAGACTCACTCAGTTCGCTGCTGCCACGGTCCTTGTGGGTCCGAGTGTTGTACTGTGGACCCTCTCCCCGTCTCCCACAATCCACCCCCCTCCCCCCGGGCCCCGCGCTGCTGGAAGCCTCTGCCGCTGGCACCAGCTCTCAGAGGCGGAGGCGGCGGGAGCCTTTGGCTGCGGCTTCTGCCTCCTGCTGGGGCGCTCGGGCATCTCAGCGCAATAACCTCAGCGCCATGAACTGAGGCCGAGCCGCCGCCTCCGTGGACACTGCGCAGCCACTTCCCGCTCCAGGACACACCGCGTGCAGCCCGTCTGCCCGCCCGGGCCTGGGCTTGGGCTCGGTCCAGCGCGCGGTCCTCCCCTCCACCCTCTCCCGGGCCGCAGGGATCTGCTGTGGATTTTATTCAAACTTTGCTTCATCCCGAGTCACTGTCCGGACCTGCCAGGCAATTTGAAATCAGGTCCCCGTTATGGGTGCGGAGGGCCCGGGGTTGAAGGACGGGTCTCGGGAGAAGGCGCCCTGGGCAGGTCAACGCCGGGCGAGGCAGGCGGGTGCCCGGAGGGAAGGTGTCGTCTCAGACGCCAGAGGACGGACTCTCTCTGCTCAGAAGCGAGGCTCAGAGAGACGAGGTCAGCGCTCTCTGCTCTGGTCGGTACATTATAATTTCGCCATCTGCACAATGAGGTTTGTGTCTGTTTCCAGCAAGATAAGCCCCGTGAGGGTGAGACGTAGCTGGTGGTTTAGGCTGTGATAGCCGTTCCCTGGTGGTCTGACTAGGACCCGAGCGGGGACCTTCTCATTTTCTTTCTGTAAAGGCCCCAGTGGGTGGTGAGAGCCGCCCAGGCCACAGTCCGGGGAGTGGCTGCTCCTGCTGTGTGGCCAGCAGCTGATTCCCACCCGGAGGAAGCATCGCTTTGCCACCTGTCACCACACCGAGCCCTCCAGCCCCCCCGCAGGGTCCCTTCCTGGTGTGAGTTTACATAAGTAAAGACCTGAAGGTAGAGACCACACAGTAAAATATAATAGAAATCATTGTTAATTCGGTAGAAAGTTATTGCTTAGGTAATTAAAAGGTAAAAATATTACTCAAAGGCAGTGATTTCCAACCGGTGTGCCACGGGAATTTTAAAACTATTTAGTCTGGGCACCGACCTCTTTTCCCTTAGATGTCAAATGAAAAATGCCAACAGCCAGCACAATAGCCATCTGTGGGAATGAATAAAAATACACCTGTGTTTTGGTCAAATTGGCAAAAAATACATGTTTTAGTGCCACAGGATTTTAATCATTAGTGTTCTGTGCGCCATGCGATGGGTCCAAAAGCAAGAACCAGCTGCCCCCGAGGGTGGGCAGAGCAGGGCGGGGCTGGGATTATAAGTGTCATTTAGAGGAGGGCGTGCGGCACTGAAGCAGGGGCTCCCAGACGCGCCAGCCACCCCTGCGGCTCCCTTCACCCTCCTGGTTTCAGGCGGTGCAGCGCCGGGCAGAGCCACGGGGCTGGCAGAGCCCCAGCCACAGCAGGACGAGGAGGAGGAGCGGGGCTTGGACCCGAGCTCAGCAACCTCATCACTAGCACATTTCCCTCCACGCTGGCTTCAGCCGGATGGTCCTACAGCGTGTCCTGGCTCTGGAGGAACCCAAGAGTCCCTGGAATCGTTTCGTTTCTTTGATGCAGGGAGGAGAGAACAAAAGGCGGGCTCCCCTTTCTGTCACTCTCTCCTAGCCGCCCTCCCCACAAACAGCCCAGGGAGGAGAGAGAGCAGGGCTTTCCCCACAGGCTGTTCCTGCATCCTCCCCTGGACCGTCCTGTAACCATCACAGCCCCAAACTCCTCTCATTTTATCTGACGTCATTTTTCAGTTTCAACACAGCCTAGATATATAGAGTATTTATACAATGGATACTTCCTGGCCATAAAAAGGGAGGAAATCTTACCTTTTGAGAAAGCACGGATGGATGGACCTGGAGAGTATTATGCTAAGTGAAATAAGCCAATCAGGGAGAGACAAATACCATATGATTTCACTTACATGTATAATCTAATGAACAAAATATAGACAGACTCATAGATACGAAACAGACTGACAGCTGTCAGACGGGAGGGGTGTTGTGTGGGGCTGGATGAAAACGGTGAAGGGATTCACCAAAAAGAAAAAAAAAATGCATCGACACAGAGAACAGTATGGCGATTACAAGAGGGAAAGGGGTTGGGGAGGGAGTGGAAGGTGGAAGGGAAGGAGACTTGACTTTGGACCCAGGCACAGATGATGTGTTATAGAAATGTACATATGAAACCAAATAAATTCAGTACAATTTTTCTAAAAAGCGTGTCATAGTGAATAAGTGAATTAACTGGAGAACACTTCCATTGAGACACTTGGAAAGGGAGACTGAAATGATGCCATTCAGAGTGTCCCACAGACAACGTAAGCCTTTCCAATGCTGGGACACAGCCCGACAGTGTGAAGTGCGGATCGACACACAGGACGGGTCTGTAGGATAGATGGGCTCTTTGCCATCAAATAGATAAGCGAGTTTGATGTTTGTGATGGGAAAATGTAATTTGACCACTTGTGGGTTTACAGGATTATAATGGTCCTTGCAGTGTTTTGAAGGAACATTACATATAACTTGTGATCCATGTTCTTCCATCCTGCTTTCTCACAAGTCTCAGATTTTCTATAAAGGTTTTTATTATTATGAACACATTGTATTTTCATACTCTTCTAGTTTTTATTTTTCCTGCTTCTCTTTTTCTTCTACTAATCCCATGGAACTCAAATCTGATCATTGTCTAAGTGTACTAACAGAACACTAACTATTCCTGATGTCTCTTTCCTGTAGTAAGTATTTATGAAGAGAGGAAACTGTGATTGCGGAGAGGCCTCTGGGAGAGCAGTCAGCTCTTGGCTTTGCTGAATTGCTTGTAACACTACTCAAAAGTCAGAACCTCTGGGCCTCATTTTCTCTTCCCTAATATAACGAAATTAGACTATATAATTCCTATGAAGCCTGAAGGGAGACTAGAGCCACTGCCTGCATGAGTGAAACAGTTTTGTTGTAAGCTTTTCCAAAGACACAGCCCAAGGACATCTGGAGACCAGTGGAGAACATCCTGCTCTCTCCCAGGTCTCCCAGTCAAGTGAGGTGATAGGGGCCTGTCTCAGGAATGTGGTGCCTGGTGACCAGAGTTCTAGCTTCTGTATTGTCCTGTCACTGAGGAAGTGACATAAAGTTTGCAAGGTTCCATTACCTGTATGTGTTCCTTTAAGCACACTTGCCCAGAAAGCTCTCTGGGCTTTTGACTGACACCCCCAGAAATATTCCAAGTTCTGCAACTCAGCTTTCCTCTCCCCCAGCTCCCCGTTCTTGCCACCAGGGTCCTAGAATTCAGGAGAGCCCAGTGAGACCTGTGTTGTCTGATTGGCTTAGTGTCCTGGCAAAGCCATTGTGTCCTCCTGGGCCTTCCCAGGGACCCTGCCGACACACGAGGGATGGTACAGGAAACAGTCTTCTAGAGGCCTGGACCGGTGTATATGACATCAAACCTGCCCCACCTGTGGGTGTTGTGACCGGCGCCGGATGCAAAAACTCAGAGAGGGCCAGATCACTAGACGGGGTGGGATGTGGCCTGGGCTGCCACTCCCAACAGGCCTGGGCTTCAGCACTGTGATACTGGTAGAGTCACACCGCCCTGGGCCACCTCGCTAAGGCTGCACCTGTAAGAGGGTGAAATGGAGGAAACGAAGGGGTGACCACCCAGGCCATATCCCCTCCTGTGGTCTCCCAGGACACGGCGCATCAGACCTGGGGCTGGCTGTGGGCCTACACGGTGGGCGGCCTCCACCTCCCCTCCCCCTGGACCCTGCCTAGGCACATGCACATTTTTGGTCCCAACTAAGTGTTTAGCCATTGGATTCTCCCCAACAAAATGCTGCCATGGGGATGTGAAGTGGAATCCATAGCGGAGCCCATTTGGGGAGGGCTCCCCCTTCCGGGCTCCCCGGGACATCGCACACCCCCCCTGGAGTCGATATCCTGCGTCTCCCATCACCTGGAATCTCAGAAGGTGGATGAGAGGCAGCTGGTGTCTCAGCAGGGACAGATCTAGTCCCGGCTAGAGGGCGGGCGGGGCAGAGGGTGGGGAGAGCTGAGCACCAGGTCAGCCAGGGGGCCCAGGGCTCAGCGGGCCTGGAGGCCCTGCGCCTCGGGCTCTTGAGGCTCCCGGAGGCCGGCTCCACTGTCTACGGCCATACCACCCTGAACGCGCCCGATCTCGGAAGCTAAGCAAGGTCGGGCCGGGTTAATACTTGGATGGGAGACCGCCTGGGAATACCGGGTGCTGTAGGCTTTTGATTGCCATTTTTTGAGCCCGCCCCATCCGCCTTTTGGCGGTGTGGGGGGAACCTCCCTTCGCCCTCGCCGGGCTACTCTCAGAACCGAGCCCCCATCTCCCCCCCGCCCCGTGTCCCCCCGCTCCTCGCCCCCCGCCCACCCTCGTCCGCCCTCAAAAATTAGGAAATGCTGTCTCGTGCCTAACAGACAGCAGCCCTGCGTTGCAGGGGCGTGTCTCTTCCATTCTCCCGCACCCGTGCAAGCCCTAAGCGCTCTGTGCTCTGCGGGGGCAACAGGGGACCCACAACCGGGGGAACCCTTGGAACCCCCGGTGCTGCGGAGGGAGGTAGCTCCCCAAATGGCTAAGGGAACCCCGCGGTCCCCACCAAAGGCCCAGGCCGCCCGCCCCTCGCTCTGTGCCATCCCTCGGGGGGCTTCGTCCTGCCCGGTGGCGGTTGGCACCCCCTTCCGCATTTCAGGCAATCGCACCCCCAAAGGAAGGCGCCCTCCTGCATCTTTTCGAAGCTCAGGAGATGGGCTGGGCGGGCCAGAGACAGCTGATGGCTCTGCAAGAAGAGATCTGGTCCGCGCTGGGGCGGCTGGTGTGCGGAGAGGGGTGGCGGAGCACCAGGTCCGGGAGGGGGGTGCGGGAACAGGGCTTTTTTATGTTTATATTTTCCTTGCCCAAGCTCCGCCCCGTGGCCAAGGTAGGGCCCTGAGGTCCACTGGGACGCCCGCCCCCTTCCTGCCACTCTGCAACACTCCACCTCCCCACGCCCAAACACCCACCCTGAGCCCAGGAGAGCGGCTCGGCCACTGCCCTCCTCGCCTTGGCGGTGTTGAGGGTTTTGGTGGGGGGACCCCTGGGTCTACTCTGGGATCCCCCACCCCCGGCCACCACGACCTCCACCCCCAATCAGGGAAAGGGGTCTCCCGCCTGACATTGGGCACCCCTGGATGGGAGGGATGTGTCTGTGCCGCTAGGGGACGAGGCTCCAGCGGGTTTGGCTCAGTGGACAGAGCGCAGGCCTGTGGATGGAAGGGTCTCGGGTCCGATTGGGGTCAAGGGCACTTACCTCCCTTGCAGGCTGGATCCCTGCCCCCTCGGCGCGCCTGCAGGAGGCAACCAATCCAGGTGTCTCCCTCACATCAATGTTTCTCTCTGCCTGTCCCGGATTTTTCCAGTCTCCTTAAAAGTCAAGGGAGAGATATCCTGGCTGAGGACTATGAGAAATAAATAAATAAACAAACAAACAAACAAACAAACAAACAAATACAGGTGGAACAGCTGAACACTCTCGGGGGAATCTCCTATCTGGCTCTCCTTGGTCAACTTAATCCCGTGGGGACAGCGCCCTCTGTACCCACCCTCAACTCTGGGCCCACTCTGACTGCCGGTGGTCTGGTCTCTAGCTCCCGGACAAGGATTGAAAGAAGTTGTATGAGTCCAACTGAGTCTCCATGACCACCTGGGTGGAGCTCTGATAAGGCAACGCCTGGTGTCCAGGCCATTGGAAAATTGCCTGGGTCTCACCACAGTAGGAAAACCCACCATAAAGTCATTTTTCCGATCAGGTGCACAGGTTTGTCTGAATAGACTTCCAGCCATGAAGGAATAAAATGAGCCCTCAACCCCTAGGATTTCCAGAGGGTACAGGAGCTTGGTCCCCAGCACTCACTTCCTCTTGTGCCCCCCATGACCTGAGGTAGGCACTTGAGAGACCCAGCAAACCACCCCTCCTGCAGTTTCTTCTGCTCCAGCACAAACACACACACACACACACACACACGCACACGCACACGCACACACACAGGCACGCACGCACACACGCACACACACAGGCACGCACGCACACACGCATGCACACACAGTGGCAAGGACTGATATGATGCCCTCAAGTGCTCCCAGTTGTGGCCTCCCTGGGATTGGCCAATGCTAGGCAGTCCTAAGTTACCTGAGGCTACACACTGCCCAAGGACAGCAGGCGTCAGAAGGGAGACTAGAGCCACTGTGTGCCTGAGTGAAACAGTTTTGTTGTAAGCTTTTCCAAAGACACAGCCCAAGGACATCTGGAGACCAGTGGAGAACATCCTGCTCTCTCCCAGGTCTCCAGTCAAGTGAGGTGATAAGGGCCTGACTCAGGAATGTGGTGCCTGGTGACCAGAGTTCTAGCTTCTGTATTGTCCTGTCACTGAGGAAGTGACATCAAGTTTGCAAGGTTCCATTACCTATATGTGTTCTTTTAAGCAGACTTACCTGGAAAACCCTCTGGGCTTTTGACTGACACCCCCAGAAATACTCTATGTTCTCCAACTCAGCTTTCCCCTCCCCCAGCTCCCCGTTCTTGCCACCAGGGTCCTAGCATTCAGGAGAGCCCAGTGAGACCGGTGTTGTCTGATAGGTTTAGTTGTCCTGGCAAAGCCACTGTCCTCCTGGACCTTCCCAGGGACCCTGCCGACGACACACGAGGGATGATGCAGGAAACACTTTTCTAGAGACCTGGACCGGTGTATGTGACATAAAACCTGCCACACCTGTGGGCAGTGTGATGTGTGCTGGATGCAAAAACTCAGAGAGGGCCAGATCACTAGACGGGGTGGGATGTGGCCTGGGCTGCCACTCCCAACAGGCCTGGGCTTCAGCACTGTGATACTGGTAGAGTCACACCGCCCTGGGCCACCTCGCTAGGTCTCCACCTGTAAGAGGGTGAAATGGGGGAAACGAAGGGGTGACCACCCAGGCCATATCCCCTCCTATGGTCTCCTAGGACACAACGCATCAGACCTGGGGCTGGCTGTGTGCCTGCCGGAGACCTCTTCCAGCATGTCATAAATTCAAGAGTTTCATCAAAATGTTGATGAGAGTTGGGGACTTAACAGGGTTGAGTCTCACATGTAGTCACCTGTTGGGAATGTCTGAAGGCATTTTCCCAAACCTGAAAAGGGATGATTCTTGGCTGCCAGACAGCTAAAAGGCATCTTAATCTACATGTTATTGCCTCCTACTGGTCAAGCACCTGAACAGCTGTAGGCTAATTCCCCCATTCTGACAATGTTTCTGTATACCCTTTGAAGTGTATATCTCTGCCTCACTTCAGGACAAATTGTGTTAATAAAAAGCATGGTGTCCTGGGTATGGGGAGAACCTAAGGCCTTAGACTTAAGACCTTAGAACTTAGCTCCTTTAGCTAAGCTCCTTTGACCCCCAATGCCTTTCAAAATTATGTCTCCTCTCCAGACTCTTTATTAGTCCCTGGACTCCTCTTATTTAACATCTACGAACAGCCTTCTCCAGATTCCTGAACCCTTCTTGATGCTGGGACAAGAACCCCAGCTGGACCTACTTGGTTGGCGGCCTCCGCCTCCACTCCCCCTGGACCCTGCCTTTACACATGAACATTTTTGGTCCCAACTAAGTATTTAGCCATTGGATCCTCCCCAACAAAATGCTGTCATGGGGATGTGAAGTGGAATCCCTAGCGGAGCCCAGTTGGAGAGGGCACCCCCTTCCGGGCTCCCCGGGACATCCCATCCCCAGCGGGAGCCACTCTCCTGCTTCTCGCATCTCCTGGAAGCTCAGAAGGTGGATGAGAGGCAGCTGGTGGCTCAGCAGGGACAGATCTAGTCCCGGCTAGAGGGCAGGTGGGCATGGCGGAGGGTGGGGGGAGCTGAGCACCAGGTCAGCCAGGTGGCTCAGGGTTCAGCGGGCCTGGAGGCCCTGCAACTCGGGTTGTTGAGGCTCCAGGAGGCCGGCTCCAGCGTCTACGGCCATACCACCCTGAACGCACCCGATCTCCACTGATCTTGGAAGCTTAGCAGAGTTGGGCCTGGTTAGGGTGCGGTAGGCTTTTTTTTTTTTTAGCCGGCCCCATCTTCCCTTTGGCAGTGTGGGGGGAGACCATCCATCCTCAGAGCTACTCTTGGAACTGAGCCCATCCCCCGTAGTGCGCCCCCGCCCTTGTCCGCTGCCCAAAATCAGAAAATGGGGTCTGGCACCTTACTGACAGCACCTCTTGATTGGAGGGGTGTCTCTATTACATTCTCACAAACGTGTGGAAGCCCCCAGTGCTCTTCAGGGGCAACAGGTGCCCCACAACCTGGGGAAGGGATGGAACCCCTGATGGTGCAGAGGGAGGTAGCTCCCCAAACTGCTAAGGGAACCTCTAAGTCCCCCACCAAAGGCCCCACACCACCCTCACTTTTTGCTATCCCTAGGGGGCTTTGTCCTGCCCATTGTGGTGGACACCCCCTTCCCAGCTTTTCTGGCAATCGCACCCCCAATGGGAGGCACCCTCCCACATCTTTTGGAAGCTCAGAAGATTGGTGGTGAGAGACAGCAGATGGCTCAGCAAGAAGAGATCTGGTCCCCGCTGAGGGGCTGGGGGACTGGTGTGGGGAGTGGGGGGCTGAGCACCAGGTCAGGGAGGGGGACAAGGGCTGAACGGACCTGGAGGCCTGGCAGGGACTCTTGGGGCTCCCAGAGGCCTGCCCCAGTGTCCACAGCCATACCACCCTGATGAGCCCCATCTCCTCTGATCTTGGACGCTAAGCAGGGTAGACATGGTTGGTACTTGGATGGGAGACCTCCTGGGAATACAGGGTGCTGTAGGCTTTTTTGTGTTTTGTTTTGTTTTTCCTGGCCCAATCCACATCCCCTGGCCAATGCAAGGCCCAGTTATGGTAAGGTTAGGGGTAGGGTTAGGTTAAGGTTAGGGTTAGGAGATTTAAGGTCAGGGTTGTGTTAAGGTTAGAGTTAGGTATTGCATTAGGGTTAGTGTTAGGAGTTAGGGGTAGGGTTAGAATTAGGGTTAGCATTTAGTGTTCGGGTTAGGGAAATGTGTAGGAGAGTGTTTGAAACACTTGTAGTTCATGCTGAAAGCGCTAGGATATATGTAAGAAAGTGGTTTAAACACTTAGAATTCTCATTTAAAGAGCTTAGAAAGCTGTATGAAAATCTATAAAACACTTGGAACTCATATTGACAGAGCTGGGAAACGTTTAGGAATGTGTTTGGAGCTCTTAGAATACATGCTGACAGAGCTGTGCCATCTGCTGGGAAGTGTGAAACACCAAGAGTTAATGTTCAAAGGGCTGTGGAGTGTGCACCACAATGTTCAAAACACTTATAATTCACGCTGAATAAGTTGGGATTGATGTAAGAAAGGGGTTAAAACCCTCAGAATTCAGCTTCAAGAAGTTAGAAAACTGTACAAAAGTGTATAAAACAGTTAGAATTGACACTGATAGAGCCAAGAAATGTTATGAAAAGTGTTTGAAACACATGGAATACTTGTTGATAGAGCTGTGATATCTGAAGGGAAGTGTTGAAACAGTGAGAATCTGCCTTCAAAGAGCTGTGAAATGTGTAGGATTTTGTTTCAAATACTTAGAATTCATGTTGAAAGAGCTTAGAAAACTGTAGGAAAGTGCATAAAACACTTAGAATTCACATTGATAGAGTGAGGAAATGCTTAGGAGAGTTTTTGAAACACTTGGAATACATGATTACAGAGCTCTGATATCTGTATGAAATTGTTGAAACACTGAGAATTAGCATTCAATAAGCTGTGAAATGCATAGGAGAGTGTATAAAATACTTATAATTCATATTGAAAGCCCTGGAAAATATGTACAAAAGTGTTTGAAAGAGTTATAATTCATGCTGCAAGTGCTGGGATATATGTAGGAAAGTCGTTGAAGTCCTTAGAATTCGTGTTTACAGAGCTGTGAAATATGTAAAGAGTTGGAACACTGACAATTCACATTTAAAGAAGTGTGAAGTCTGAAGGTGGCAGAGCCAGGGTCGACTGGGCAGGACCCCAAGCTAAGACAGGAGTGTCAGGACACTTAGTGATAAAGAATTGCTATCTTGAATCAGAAGATGGCGACTGGCAAGAAGGTAGAGAAGGAGAAAGTGTGAGAGAGTAGGGGAGCGATAGAGGAGTGTGTGGATGTGTGTGGTGTGTGTATGAGCTAGGGACAGTTAGATCCTGCAGGTCTTCCAAGGGGCTGCCGAACTGGGCAGTCTTAGATGGTGAAACCCCGCTGCCACCACAGTCCTATACAATTACAGGTTCAATCATTTTGACTTATAAGAGTTTTAATCTAACTGATACAGTGTTCTGAGCTCTATAGACTTGAATTCTTAAGGCTTTTATGCAGGGTCCTTTAAAAATGCCAAATCATTGAACCAGAAATAGAAATGCAATCAGAATCCTCATCACTTCACAGCCATTTAAACATCACTTTTAAGTGTATGGATACGGCCCCACAGAGAGTAAGGCTCTATTTACATGTATTCCTAGCATTTCATATACATTCCTATACATTTCTATGTTCTATCATTTTGACTTCAAAGAGTTTCAATCTAACTAACATAGTGTTCTGAGCTCCATAGACTTGAATTCTGAAGGCTTTTACGAAGGTTCCTTTATAAAAGCCAATACATTTAACCAGAATTATAAATGTAAACAGTATACTCATTATTTCACAGCTTTTTGAATGTCAGTTTCACTGTTTGAACATGTTTCCATTGACAGTAAGGCTCTATTTACATGTATTTCTAGCATTTCAGATACATTCCTATACAATTGCAGGTTCTATCATTTTGACTTCTAAGAAGTTCAGTCTAACTCACATAGTGTTCTGAGCTCTATAGATTTGAATTCCTTATGCTTTTAAGCAGATTCCTTAAAAACCACCAACTCATTGAACTGGAAATAGAATGTTAATCAGTATCCTCATCACTTCACAGCTGTTTCTATGTGAGCTTTAAATGTATGGACATGGCCCCACAGAGAGTAAGGCTGTATTTACATGTATTCCTAGTGTTTCAGACACATTCATATACAATTGCAGGTTCTATCATTTTGACTTCTAAGACTTTCAATCAAAATCACATACTGTTCTGAGCTCCATAGACTTGAATTCTGAAGGATTTTAAGCAGGTTCCTTTTTAAAAGCCAACATATTTAACCAGAATTATAAAATGTAAACAGTATACTCGTCATTTCACCACTGTTGCAAAGTGAGTTCTCAGTGTTTGAACACGGCCACTGAGACAGCAAATCTCTATTTATAAGTATTCCTCACGATTCAGATACATTCCTACAAAAATCCAGGTTCTATCATTTTGACTTTTAAGAGTTTCAATATAACTAACAGGGTTCAGAGCCCTATAGACTTGAACTCTTAAGGGCTTTTAGAAGCTTACTTTTAAAAAAGCCAACTCATTGAACTGGAATTATGAATGTAAACAGTATACTCATTATGTCACATCTTTTTGAACGTCAGTGTTTAGTGTTTGAACACGACCCCATAGATATTAACGTTCTATTCACATGTATTCCGAGTGTTTCCAATACATTCCTATACAATTCCACGTTCTATATTTAGACTTGTAAGAGTTTCAATCTAACTCACATAGTGTTCTGAGATATATAGACTTGAATTCTTAAGGTTTTTATGCATGGTCCTTTAACAACACAAACTCATTGAACCAGAATAGAAATGTAATCAGTATCCTCATCACTTCCCAGCTGTTTCAACATGAATATTCACTGTTTGAACACGGCCCCACAGAAAGTAAGGCTCTATTTACATATATTTCTAGCGTTTCACATACATTCCTATACAATTCCAGTTTCTATCATATTGAGTTCTAAGAGTTTCAATCTAACCAAGTACTGCTCTGAGCTCCATAAACTTGAATTCTTAAGACTTTTATTCAGGGTCATTTAAAAACGCCAAATCATTGAACCAGCATTATAAATGTAAACAGGATACTCGTTATTTCACAGCTTTTTGAATGTCAGTTTCACTGTTTGAACATGTTTCCATCGACATTAAGGCTCTATTTACATGTATTCCTAGCATTTCAGATACATTCCTATACAATTGCAGGTTCTATCATTTTGACTTCTAAGAAGTTCAATCTAACTCACATAGTGTTCTGAGCTCTATAGATTTGAATTCCTTATGCTTTTAAGCAGATTCCTTAAAAACCACCAACTCATTGAACTGGAAATAGATTGTTAATCAGTATCCTCACCACTTCACAGCTGTTTCTATGTGAGCTTTAAATGTATGGACACGGCCCCACAGAGAGTAAGGCTGTATTTACATGTATTCCTAGTGTTTCAGATACATTCATATACAATTCCAGGTTCTATCATTTTAACTTCTAAGACTTTCAATCAAACTCGCATACTGTTCTGAGCTCCATAGACTTGAATTCTGAAAAATTTTAAGCAGGTCCCTTTAAAAAAGCCAACACATTTAACCAGAATTATAAAATGTACACAGTATACTTGTCATTTCACTGCAGTTGCAATGTGAGTTTAAACACGGCCACTGAGACAGCAAATCTCTATTTATAAGTATTCCTCACTATTCAGATACATTCCTACAAAAATCCAGGTTCTATCATTTTGATTTTTTTAAAATATATTTTATTGATTTTTCACAGAGAGGAAGGGAGAGAGATAGAGAGTTAGAAACATCGATGAGAGAGAAACATCGATCAGCTGCCTCCTGCACATCTCCCACTGGGGATGTGCCCACAACCCAGGTACATGCCCTTAACCAGAATTGAACCTGAGACCCTTCAGTCCGCAGGCCAACACTCTATCCACTGAGCCAAACCAGTTTCGGCTATCATTTTGATTTTTAAGAGTTTCAATCGAAGTATCATAGTGTTCTGAGCCCTATATACATGAACTCTTAAGGGCTTTTAGCAGCTTACTTTTAAAAAGCCAACTCGGGAGAAAAAATGGTGGAGGTATAGACGGATGTGTCCTGTGCCTTGTCCTGGAGCAGATAAGGGTGAGCAGCTGAAATGGGTAACATACAGCCCGAATAGGCAGAGGATATTCAGCTGAGAGACAGTCTGCAGCTGGGAAAGACAGAGAACTCCTGAAAAAAAAGGACGGTTGGAGACTGCGGTTGGAAACCTCTCCCGGTGCGCTGGCTCATCAGCGGAGACCGCGCCATCTTGAGTGGCTGTTACCGGCATCCAGAGATCAGCTACTAACCTGGAAACAAGGGATCTCAAGCAGCACGACTGCGTGAACTCAGAGGAGCACTGCTTCTTCTCACAGAAAGGTTAGACTTCCCCTAAAGGTGCGGTTTGCAATTCAGGTTGGAGAGAGGACCGCGCGCATGGGGCGAAATCTGCGCCCCACAGAGTCCGCGGCCACTGGGACCAGGGTGACCCGCAAGTGGGGAAGGGGTCCCACAGGGCTGCTGGCAGAAGGGAATGCTAAAAATAAACCCATAGCTGGACTGGATGCAAAAAAGCAGCCTCGGATTTTGCCAATCTGTAGGCTGCTTGGTGTCAGGGGCGAGTGGCCGACGCTCTATCCACTGAGCCAAACCGGTCTCGGCTATTTCTACATTTTTTAAACCAGTGTTATTGCTATCATTTTACCATTTTTTTATTTTTTTATTTTTATTTTTTTTAAATATACTTTTATTGATTTCAGAGAGAAAGGGAGATGGGGAGAGAGATAGAAACACCAATGATGAGACAGAATCATTGATCAGCTACCTCCTGCATGCCCCATACTGGGGATCAAGCCCGCAACCTGGGCATGTGCCCTTGACCGGAATCGAACCCAGGACCCTTCGGTCTGAAGGCCGATGCTCTATCCACTGAGCCAAACCGGCCAGGGCATTTTACCATTTTTTTAAAGTGTCATTTTATTATTTTCTTTATTGTATTTTGGGATTAGTGTTCTACACTCTATTTTCATCATTCTGTTAGCATCATTTCTCTCTATCTCACCTTTACCCTTAAGCCAAAACTCTCTTCCTCACTTTTCCCCTTTTGTTGTCCTGTTTCTCTTATCCTATTCCTGCTTTAGATTTTCCCTATTCCTTTTTTTAAACCCACTGTCTAAATTTCACCCTACTTATATATCCAATTTCCAATCCCTTGCTCTAAATCCACATATACCTCTCTCTTATCTTTCTTCACTATCCAATTCTTTCTCTCTCTCTCTCTCTCTGTCGTTTTGCTAGTGTTTGCTTGATTCTGAGTATATTGGATTTTTTATGCTTGTTTGGGAGATTGTTTAGTTTTTCATTTTCATTTTTCTGTTTTGCTTATTTTTTCTTTCACTGGTTATTTGTGTGCTTCTGTTTTCCCTTGCCTCGCTTGATATTAGTGGTTGTTTGTAGTTTGCATTAACCTCCAGGGATCTGCTGCTGGAATTCGTTGGGATTAGTTGCGGTTCTATTAGAGTTTTCTCCCCATACAAATAGCTTCTTCCCAACCTCTTTTTCATTTTCTCTCTTACTTTTTTTTCTTCTCTCCCTTTTCCCAATCTCATTTCTGCACTCCTTTTTGTTTTTCCTTTTTCTCTTTAATCTTTTTCTCTTTTTTCATCTTTATCCCCTAATTCTCTTCGCTCAGGTGGTCACCTTTATTTGGGGTTATTAATATCGTGAATACATTTGTGTTCAGTGCCTTGTACGTTGTGCCTTGTTGTGTTGTATTTTGTGCCTTTAAATCAACGCAGCAGAGAGAAAACTACATAACCAAAAACCTGGAGAAGAGAGATCATGGTGAAGCAAAGAACCAACCCACACGACCCCTTCAACTGTAAGGCGGTATTTACATGTAACCCTAGTGTTTCAGATACATTCCCATACAATTCCAGGTTCTATTTTTTTGACTTCTTAGAGATTTAATCTAACTAACATCGTGTTCTCAAGTCTATAGACTTGAATTTTGAAGTTTTTTATGCCGGGTTTTTAAAAACGCCAAGTTTTTGTACCGAAAATACAAATGTATTCAGTATCCTCGTGATGAAACAGCTGTTTCTATGAGACCTTTCAGTGTTTGAACTTGGCCCGACAGAGAGTAAGGCTCTATTTAGATGTTTTCCTAGCTTTTCAGATACCTTCCTATACAATTCCCGGTTCAATCATTTTGATTTCTTAAAGGTTCAGCCTAACTCAAATAGTGATCTGAGGTCTATAGATTTGAATTTTAAAGGTTTGTGACAAGGTTTCTTTTAAATATCTAAGAGATTGAACAGGAACTATAAATGTAAACTCTATATTCGTCATTTCAGAGCTGTTTGAAAGTCAGTTTTCGCTGTTAGAACATGACCCCTTCGACAGTAAGGCGGTATTTACATGTAACCCTAGCGTTTCAGATACATTCCCATACAATTCCAGGTTCTATTTTTTGACTTCTTAGAGATTTAATCTAACTAACATCGTGTTCTCAAGTCTATAGACTTGAATTTTGAAGTTTTTTATGCCGGGTTTTTTAAAAACGCCAAGTTTTTGTACCGGATATACAAATATAATCAGTATCCTCGTGCCTAAACAGCTGTGTCTATGAGACTTTTCAGTGTTTGAACACGGCCCACATAGAGTAAAGCTCTATTTGCATGTTTTCCTAGGGTTTCAGATAACTTCCTATACAATTCCAGGTTCTATCATTTTGATTTTTTAAAGGTTCAGTCTAACTCACATAGTGTTCTGAGGACTATAGATTTGTATTTTAAAGGGTGGCAACCAAGTTTCTTTAAATATCTAACAGATTGAACATGAATTATAAATGTAAACGGTATATTCGTCATTTCCGAGCTGTTTGAAAGTCAGTTTTCACTGTTAGAACAAGGCCCCGTCAACAATAAGGCTCTATTTACATGTATTCCTAGCATTTCAGATACCTTCCTATACAATTCCGGGTTCTATCATTGTGATTTCTTAAATGATCCTTCTATGTCACATATGTTCTGAGGTCTATAAATTTGAATTTTAAAGGGTTGTAACCAGGTTTCTATTAAATATCTAACACATTGAACATCTATACTAATAAAAGAGAAGCATGGTAATTAGCGTACCATCGCTACCCTTTTCATTGGCTAATCAGTGAGTATATGCAAATTAACTGTCAGCCAGGATGGCGGCCGGCAGCCATGCACTGACCCAAGCAGGGAGGCTCGCTTTCTCCAGTGACTGCGGACTCCAACATTCCCCACCTAACTTGCCGGCCTCTCAGCTGCAACTCTAAGCAACTATGTACTATTTTACAAATAAGTAGCTAAACAAAACCCCAGAAACCGACTTTCATTCAGCCGGGATTCATCCAGCCAGACCACAACATTGTTTCAATGTTTTCAGCAGCGAGGCCTCAGAGCTAAAGCTGGCCCAGAATTAAAAAAAAGAAAAGAAAAGAAAACAAGGAGCGGTTGGGAGCTTCAGTCACTCGCTTCAGGAAAACAGCCCTCAGCCCCTCACCCAGACTGGCCAGGCACCCCAGTGGGGACCCCCACCCTGATCCAGGACACCCTTCAGGGCAAACCAGCTGGCCCCCACCCATGCACCAGGCCTCTATTCTATATAGTAAAAGGGTAATATGCCTCCCAGCACCGATCAGCGGAGCAGCAAGGCTCCCGGCACCGGGATCAGCGTGACTGGGGGCAGCGCCCAAACCCCCTGATCGCCCTGCGGCTCTGTGTGTGACAGGGGGCAGGGCCACAACCTCCCTATCCGCCCTGCTCTGTTCATGACAGGAGAAGGCACCCCAACCCCCTGATCAGCCCTGCTCTGTGCCTGATAGGGGGGAGCTCCCCAATCCCCTGATTGCCCTGCAGCTCTGTGTTTGACAGGGTGCAATGCACCAAACCCCTGATCGGCCCTGCTCTGTGTGTGACAAGGTGCGGTGCCCCAACCCCCCCCCCCAACACAAGCCCTGCTCTGTGTGTGACAGGGTAGAGCCATAACCTCTCCATCAGCCCTGCCCTGAGTGTGACAGTGGCGGTGCCCCAACCCCCTGATCAGCCCTGCTCTGTGGGTGATAGAGGGTGGCGCCCCAACCCCCCTCCACTGGCCTTGCTCTGTGTGTGACAGGGTAGAGCCATAACCTCCCCATTGGCCCTGCCCTGAGTGTGACAGGGTGCAGTGTCCCAACCCCCTGATCCACCCTACTCTGTGTGTGACAGGGGGTGGTGCCCCAACTCCCCTATCGGCCCTACTCTGTGAGTGACAGGGGGGAGCTCCCCAACCCCCTGACCGACCCTGCTCTGTGTGTGACAGGGTACGGAGCCCCAACTCCCCTGATCGGCCCTGCTCTGTGTGTGACAGGGGGCAGTGCCCCAACCCCCTGATCGGCCCTCCTCTGTGCGTGACAGGGGGTGGCACCGCAACCTCCCCATCGACCCTGCCTTGAGTGTGACAGGGGGCAGTGCCCCAACCCCCCAATTGGCCCTATCCTGAGCGTGACTGAGGGTGGCATCACAACCTCCCGATCCGCCCTGCTCTGTGCATGATGGGGCGGCACCCCAACTCCCCAATCGGCCCTGCTCTGAGCCCGACCAGGGGCTGCACTTAGGGATTGGGCCTCCCCTCTGCCACCCAGGAGCAGGCTTAAGCCAGCAGGTTGTTATCTCCCGAGGGGTCCCAGACTGCGAGAGGGCACAGGCCGGGCTGGGGGACCCTCCTTCCCCACCCCCACCAATGCACAAATTTTTGTGCACCGGGCCTCTAGTTAATTATAAATGTAAACTGTATATTCATCATTTTAGAGTTTTTTGAAAGTCAGTTTTCAGTGTTAGAACATGGCCCCATCAAAAGTAAGGCTGTATTTACATGTATTCCTAGCGTTTCAGTTACTTTCCCATACAATTCCAGGTACTATTTTTTTTTGACTTCTTAGAGATTTACTCTAACTAACAGCGTGTTCTGAACTCTATAGACTTGAATTTTTAAGTTTTTATGCCGGGTTTTTTAAAAACGCCAAGTTTTTGTACCGGAAATAGAAATGTAATCAGTATCCTCGTCACTTCACAGCTGTTTCAATGTGAGTTTCAGTGTTTGAACATGGCCCCTCATATGGTACGACCCTATTTACATGTATTCCTAGCATTTCAGATACATTCCTATACAATTCCAGGTTCTATTATTTTGACTTTTAAGAGTTTCAATCTAGCTAACATTGTGTTCTGAGCTCTATATATTCGAATTCCTACGGCTTTTAAAAGGCTTAAGCAGGTTCCTTTAAAAAAGCCAACTCTGGAGAGAAAAAAATGGTGGAGGTTTAGATGGACATGTTGGTGCTTTGTCCTGGAGCAGATAATGCCGAGCAGCTGAAACAGGTAACTTACAGCCCGAACAAACAGAGGAGATTCAGCTGAGAAACAGTCTGCAGCCAGGAAAGACAGAGAACTCCCAGAAAATGGGGATGGTTAGAGATTGAGGCTGAAACCTCCCCCTGGGTGCCAGCTCAGCCACGAGACCGCGCCATCTTGAGCAGCTGTTATCCGCATCCAGAGATCGGCTACTAACCCGGAGGCAACGGCTCTCAAGCAGCTCGACTACATGAACTCAGAGGAGACCTGCTTCCCTCCACGGAAAGGTTAGACTCCCCCCAAAGGTGCCGTTTGCAATTCAGGTTGGAGCGAGGAACGCGCGCGCGCGTGCGCGAGGGGGAAATCTGCGCCCCACAAAGTCCGCGCCCATTGAGGCCAGCATGACCCACAAGTGGGGAGGGCTCCCACAGGGCTGCTGGCAGAAGGTAACACTATAAATAAGCCCATAGTTGGACTGGATGCAAAGGGGCAGCCTCAGATTCTTCCAGCCAGCCTGCTACTTGGTGCCAGGGGCCAGAGCGCACGCAGAGGTCTCTGCGCAAATCTGGAAGGTCGAGCCCAGTGAGTTCGCACAGCTTCCCAGGCTCTTTTTTTTTTTTAATTAAATTTTTATTGTTCAGATTACATTTGTTCCTCAGGCTCTTGTTTACACACTTTCTCTTAAATCTGTGAGTTTTATTGTTGAGCCCAGTGCATGGGATTGCCCAGTTGGGGTCGCTAGCGGAGCCTGTAGGGGAAGACTGTTCTTGGGGAGCCTGGGAAACAAAGCTGAGAGTGGCGCCTGGGGAGCCAGCTCTGGGCAGAGCTGGTTCAGGTACAATAGAGAACTCCTGGTCAGAGAGGACATATAGCCTTTGAGGTCAATCCAGACACACTGCCACCCAGAGGCAGAGCCACGAATTGACTCTTCTGTAAATACAGATAAGGCAGTATGGGGGACCAATACAGCCTGTCTTAAAATCAGGACTGTGGCTTACAACACGGAGGAACAGTGTATCAGAGGGAAATTCAACATTCTCCTGAATTCTGGGTGTGCCAAAAAGAAGAGTAGAAGATCTGAAGCACCTGCATTACTGCACATTTTTATTTTTATTTTTTTTAATTACTTTTTCACCTTTTAACTAAGAAAACATTTTTTTTCCTCTTTTTTTTCTTTTTTTTTCTTCTTCGCCTTTTTTTCCCCATCACCTGATTTTACCCTTTCAATTACTACATTTTTATTTTTAACTATTATTATTACTGCTACCATTTTACCATTTTTTAAAGTGTCATCTTATTTTGTCTTTATTTTATTTTGGGACTATTGTTCTCCATTCTATTTTCATCGTCCCTTTAGCAACATTTCTCTCTACCTCAATTTTGCCTCTGTGCTAAAACCCTCTTCCCCACTTTTTCCCTTTTGTTGTCCTGATTCTCTTACCCTACTACAGCTTTAGATTTTCCCTATTCTTTTTACCCCCTGTCAAAATTTCACCCTACTTATATATCCTTTGTCCAATCCCCTGCTCTAAATCCTTATACACCTTTCCCTTATCTTCCTTCACTATCCAAATTTTTTCTTCTTCTTCTTCTTTTCTCTCTCTATTGTTTTATTGTTGTTTGCTTGATCGACGAGTATATAGGGGTTTTTTTTAGGATTGTTTTTGAGGTTATTCTGCGTATTTTTCTGACCCCTCCCCCCCCCCGCCCCCCCCGGTTATTTCGGTGCTTCTGTTTTCCCTTGCGTCGCTTGATATTATTGGTTGTTGGTAGTTTGTATTCATCTCCAGGAATCTGTTGCTGTGATTTGGTGGGATTAGTGGAGGTTCTATAGAAGTTTTCTCCTCATATAAATAGTCTCTTCCCCTCTTATACTTCAGTCTCTTTTCTCTAATACTTTTTTTTTCTTTTCCTCTTCTTTTTTTCCCTCCCTTTTTCCAATTTCATTTTTGCACTTCTTTCTTTTTCTTTCTTTCTTTTTTCTCTTCTTTCTCTTTATCTTCTGTCTTCCTTATCTCCTAACTCTCTTTGCTCGGGTGGCCACCTTTATTTGGGGTTATTAATATTGTAAATACATTGGTGTTCAGTGCCTGGTACGTTGTGCCTTGTTGTGTTGTATTTGGTGCCTTTAAATCAACGCAGAAGATTCAAGCAACAGCAGCCTCCTGATCACCACACGCTCTGTCTGGGGAACAGTTACTGTGTGTGAAGCCTCCCTCCACCAGCCAGAAGAGCCACCACAGCTGTGAACAGCAACCACCAGAGGCCCTGCTACCAACGGAGGAGCAGCTGCTACCACAACTGCCCAAGGAGCAGCCACAGCCCGAGGAGCCACTGCCACCCAGGGAGCAGCCACTGAACAACTCAACAACTAGATATGTCAGTGAGATCAAACATGGGTAGACAAAGAAACCCCCAAAGAAAAGAAAAGGGGGACTTGCCAGAAAAGCAGCTAAGTGAGACAGAGGCATGCAACATGACGGAAAAAGAATTCAGAATAAGGGTCCTAGAGTACATGCACCGGACGGAGGAAAAAATCAATACCATATGCAAGAAGCTAGAAGAAACAGATGAAAAAATCAACAACTTAAGTAAGTCCCAAGAAGAAATGAAGAGCGACATAGCTGCAAT
This sequence comes from Myotis yumanensis, assembly GCF_028538775.1. Classification (NCBI taxonomy): domain Eukaryota; kingdom Metazoa; phylum Chordata; class Mammalia; order Chiroptera; family Vespertilionidae; genus Myotis; species Myotis yumanensis. Next base: position 347,101 of record NW_027223767.1, read on the forward strand.
AAAAAACACCATTGAAAGTGTCAACAGTAGACTAGGAGAAGCGGAGGACCAAATTAGTGAATTAGAAGACAAGGAAGCAAAACACACTCAAACTGTACTGCAATTGGAGAAAAAAATTAAAAGACAGGAGGAGAGCCTAAGGGAGCTTTGGGACAACATGAAACGAAACAACATATGAATAATAGGGGTGCCAGGACAACAGAAAGATGAACATGGATTAGAAAACCTATTCGAAGAAATAATATCAGAAAAGTTCTCTGAGGTGGGGAAGAAAAAAGTCACACAAACCCAGAGAGTCCCAAACAAGGTGAACCTGAAAAGACCCACACCAAGACACATCATAATTACCATGGCAAATGTTCAGGACAAAGAGAGAATCTTACAGGCTGCAAGAGAGAGACGGAAAGTTACATACAAGGGATCTCCCATTAGATTATCAAATGATTTCTCAACAGAAACACATCAGGCCAGAAAAGAATGGACGGAAATCTACAAAGTAATGCAAAGCAAAGGACTGAATCCAAGAATACTCTATCCAGCAAGGCTATCATTCAAAATTGAAGGGGAAATAAGAAGCTTCACAGACAAAAAAAGGCTAAGGGAGTATATCACCACCAAGCCAGCCATACAAGAAATGCTAAAGGGACTGGTGTAAAAAGAAGAAATAAAAAGCCAGAAAGAAAACAGCCACACACAAAAAAAGAAATGGCTACAAACAAGTACCTTTCAATAATAACTTTAAACATAAATGAACTAAATGCTCCAACCAAAAGACATCGAGTGGCTGAATGGATAAAAAAACATGACCCATATATTTGCTGTCTACAAGAGACCCACCTCATTAGAAGGGACTCACACAGACTGAAAGTGAAGGGATGGACGAATATCTTTCAGGCAAATGGAAAGGAAAAGAAAGCTGGGGTAGCAATACTTATATCGGACAAAATACATCTCAAAGTGAAGGCCATAACAAAAGATAAGGAAGGCCACTTCATAATACTAAAGGGATCAATACAACAAGAGGATATAACCCTGATAAACATATATGCACCCAATGCAGGAGCACCCACATACATAAGAAAACTTCTGGAAGATATCAGGGGAGAGATCGACAACAATACAATCATAGTAGGGGACTTTAATACACCACTGACATCACTGGATAAATCCGCTAGGCAAACAATCAGCAAAGAAACAGCAATCCTAAATGACTCACTAGATCAAATGGACTTAATTGACATCTTCAGAACACTTCACCCCAAAGCCATGGAATATACATTCCTCTCAGGTGCTCATGGGACATATTCAAAAATAGACCACATATTGGGTCACAAGCAAAGTCTCCACAAATTCAAGAAGATTGAAATCATAAAAAGCATCTTCTCAGACCACGATGGCATAATGTTAGAATTAAACTACAATAAAAACAACCCAAAATACTCAAACACTTGGAGGCTGAATAGCATGTTATTAAATATTGATTGGGTTACCGATGACATCAAAGAAGAAATTAAAAACATCCTGGACACTAATGACAATGAAAACACAACAATCCAAAACCTATGGGACACAATGAAAGCAGTCCTGAGAGGGAAGTTTATAGCTCTACAGGCCTATCTCAAAAAACAAGAAAAAATGATAGTTAATCATCTAACTCTACAACTCAAAGAATTAGAAAGAGAGCAACAAGAAAAGCCCAGAGTGAGCAGAAGGAAGGAGGTAATAAAGATTAGAGCAGAAATCAATGACATAGAGACCAAAAAAACAATACAGAAAATCAATGAAACCAAGAGCTGGTTTTTGAAAGGATAAACAAGATTGACAAACCCCTAGCCAGGCTCACCAAGAAGCAAAGAGAGAGGTCCCAAATAAACCAAATCAGAAACGATAGAGGCGAAATAACAACAGACCCCACAGAAATACAAATGATTGTTAAACAATACTATGGACAACTCTACTCCAACAAACAAGACAACCTGGAGGAAATGGACAAATTCCTAGAAAATACAACATTCCAAAACTCAATCAGAAAGAGTCTAAAAATCTCAATAGGCCAATAACTATGGAAGAAATTGAAGCAGTCATCAAAAAGCTTCCAGCAAACAAAAGCCCAGGACCAGACGGCTTCTCAGGGGAGTTTTACCAAACTTTCAAGGAAGAACTAAAACCTATCCTCCTCAGACTATTCCAAAAAATTCAAGAGGAAGGAACACTTCCAAGCTCATTCTATGAAGCCAGCATCACCCTAATACCAAAACCAGGTAAAGACAACACAATGAAAGAGAATTACAGGCCAATATCCCTCATGAACATAGATGCCAAAATCCTCAACAAAATCTTAGCAAATCGGATCCAACAGTACATCAGAAGGATCATACGCCATGACCAAGTAGGATTTATCCCAGGAATGCAAGGATGGTACAACATCCATAAATCAATAAACGTGATACATCACATAAACAAATTGAAAGAAAAAAACCACATGGTCATATCAATGGATGCAGAAAAAGCATTTGACAAAATCCAACACCCATTTTTGATAAAAACTCTCAGAAAGGTGGGAATAGAAGGATCATACCTCAACATAATAAAAGCCATATATGACAGGCCCACAGCCAACATCATACTCAATGGACAAAAACTAACACCATTCCCCCTAAGAACAGGAATAAGACAGGGATGCCCACTCTCACCACTCCTGTTCAACATAGTCCTGGAAGTATTAGCCATTGCAATTAGACAAGAAGAAGAAATAAAAGGCATCCAAATTGGAAAAGAGGAAGTAAAACTGTCCTTATTTGCAGACAACATGATATTATACATACAAAACCCTAGAGACTCCATCAAAAAACTACTAGACTTAATACATGAATTTGGCAATGTAGCAGGATACAAAATTAACCCCAAGAAATCCGAGGCATTTCTATACACCAATAGTGAACTTTCAGAAAGAGAGATTATAAAAACAATCCCATTTACCATCGCACCAAAAAAATTAAGATACCTAGGAATAAACTTAACTAAAGAGGTAAAAGACCTCTACTCAGAAAACTACAGGACGTTGAAAAAAAAGATAGAGGAAGACATAAAGAGATGGAAGAACATACCATGTTCTTGGATTGGTAGAATCAACATCATTAAAATGTCCATACTACCCAAAGCAATCTATACATTCAACGCACTTCCCATTAAAATACCAATGGCCTTCTTCAAAGATCTAGAACGAACTCTCCAAAAATTCATCTGGAATAAAAAAAGACCCCGAATAGCTGCAGCGATCCTGAGAAAGAACAAAGTAGGTGGGATCTCAATGCCAGATATCAAGCTGTATTACAAAGCCACTGTTCTCAAAAATGCCTGGTACTGGCACAAGAACAGACATATAGATCAGTGGAATAGAATAGAGAGTCCAGAAATTAGCCTGAACCAATATGCTCAATTAATTTTTGACAAAGGAGGCAAGAACATACAATGGAGCCAAGATAGTCTCTTCAATAAATGGTGTTGGGAAAATTGGACAGATATATGAAAGAAAATGAAACTAGACCACCAACTTACACCATACACAAGAATAAACTCAAAATGGATAAAGGACTTAAATGTACGAGAGGAAACCATAAAAATTCTAGAAGAATACAAAGGCAACAAAATCTCAGACATATGCCAAAGCAATTTCTTCACTGATACAGCTCCTAGGGCAGCTGAAACTAAAGAGAAAATAAACAACTGGGACTACATCAAAATAAAAAGCTTCTGCACAGCAAAAGAAACCATCAACAGAACAACAAGAAAACCCACTGCGTGGGAAAACATATTCACCAACATCATATCTGATAAGGGCCTAATCTCCAAAATTTATAGGGAACTCATACAACTTAACAAAAAGAAGATAAACAATCCAATCAAAAAATGGGCAAAGGATCTAAATAGACACCTTTCAAAAGAGGACATTCAGAAAGCCAAGAGACATATGAAAACATGCTCAAACTCACTAATCATCCGAGAGATGAAAATCAAAACAACAATGAGGTACCATCTCACACCTGTCAGAATGGCTATCATCAACAAATCAACAAACTACAAGTGCTGGAGAGGATGTGGAGAAAAGGGAACACTTGTGCACTATTGGTGGGTATGCAGACTGGTGCAGCCACTATGGAAGACAGTATGGAGTTTCCTCAAAAAATTGGAAATGGAACTCCCATTTGACCCTGTGATCCCACTTCTAGGAATATATCCCAAGAAACCAGAAACACCAATCAGAAAGGATATATGCACCCCTATGTTCATAGCAGCACAATTCACCATAGCTAAGATCTGGAAACAGCCTAAGTGCCCATCAGTAGATGAATGGATTAGAAAGCTGTGGTACATCTACACGATGGAATACTATGCTGCTGTAAAAAAGAAGGAACTCTTACCATTTGCAACAGCATGGATGGAACTGGAGAGCATTATGCTAAGTGAAACAAGCCAGTCAATGAAGGAAAAATACCACATTATCTCACTCATTCATGGATAATAAAGACCATTACAAACTTTTGAACAATAATAGATACAGAGGCAGAGCTGCCTCAAACTGATTGTCAAACTGCAGTGGGAAGGCCAGGGAGGGTTGGAGGACAGGAGGGAGGGGAGTAAGAGATCAACTGAAGGACTTGTATGCATCCATATAAGCATAACTAATGGACATAAGACACTGGGGGGTAAGGGAGGGCAGGGGATTGCCAAGGGCGGGGGGGAAAAAAGGACACTTATGTAATACCCTTTGTAATACTTTTAGCAAACAAAATAAAAATTAAAAAAAATAAAAATAAATTCTAAAAAAAAAATAAAAACTATAAAAAAAAAAAAAAGCCAACTCGTTGAACCGCAATAGAAATGTAATCAGTATCCTCGTCACTTCACAGCTGTTTCTACGTCAGTTTTCAATGTTTGAGCACGGCCCCACAGACAGTAAGGCTCTGTTTACATGTATTTCTAGCGTTTCATATTCATTCCTATACAATTCCAGGTTCTATCATTTTGACTTCTAATAGTTTTCATCTAACTGACATATTGTTCTGAGCTCTATAGGCTTTAATTCTTAAGGGTTTTAAGCAGATTCCTTAAAAAACGCCAGCTCCTTTAACCAGAATTATAAATGTTAACAGTATACTCGTCATTCACAGGTGTTTGAACGTCAGTTATCAGTGTTTGAACACGGCCCTTTAGACATTAAGGCTTTATTTACATGTATTCCTAATGTTTCAGATACATTACTATACAATTCCAGGTTCTATCATTTTGACTTCTACGAGTTTTAATCTTACTAACATAATGTTCTGAGCTCTATATATTTGAATTCTTAAGGCTTTTATGCAGGGTCTTTAGAAAATTCTAGGGTTTATCATTTTGTATTCTAAAGTTTTATCCTCATCATCAACCTTTCATAGAGCAGCAGCTGCCATGGACTGGTTTATTTGAGTGTACACCAACATCACATGAAATTATAAATCATATTTACAGATGTTCCAGAGTGTTCCTATAATCAATAGAGGGAAAAGAATGGCTAATTAGCATGGAAAAGATGGCCTTTGGTGAAACAGACCTCTCCAGAGTTCTCCTGCATGTCTGCAAATATTAGAAAGGGCATCAGAGATCCCACAGCAGAGATCAGCAATCTTTTCTGTAGCAGCCAGAGAGTCAATGGCTTGAGGTGTCTGTTGAAACTCCAAGTCTCTCCTCATAGTTTGACAGCATCCAAAGTCAATACATGAGCAATAGGTAGAGCTCTATTCAAATAAAACTGCATTTGTGGACACCCGAGTTTAAATGTCATATCATTGACATGAACTATGCTCAAGGCGTCTATTGGACTCAGGGCCCTGGGCCTCACTTGGACTCTCCCAGGCATAGGCTCAGCTCTTTGTGGCGAGACTCAACTTTCCCGGGTAAGCTCAGCTCTCTGGAGCTCCCAGACTCGGCTCACAGGCTCCGAGTCTGGGCTAAATTCTGAGTATTCAGTGATGTCGCACTGCACACAGATAAGTCACAGGCTTTTTAAAAAAAAAAAATAATATATATTATTGATTTTTTTACACAGTGGTAGGGAGAGGGATAGAGAGTTAGAAACATCGATGAGAGAGAAACATCAATCAGCTGCCTCCTGCACACCTACTACTGGGGACATGCCTGCAACTAAGGTACATGCCCTTGACCGGAATTGAACCTGGGACCTTTCAGTCCACAGTCCAATGCTCTATCCACTGAACCAAACTGGTGAGGCCCCTAACCGTTAGGGCAAGTGACAGGCTTTTTACATGTTGGCAGAGGCACCTACAATGTGTCTAATGGGTCTGAGCACCAGACCAACCTGCAGGAACACACACTCTCTCCAACCCTTCTCTGTGTCATTCCTTCTGAGCAGCAGCTGCCGTGGACTGGTTTCATCTGAGTGCATACCAACTTCACACAGAAACATACAACATGTTTAAAGACATTCCATCGTGTTCCCATAATCAGGAATGTCTAAAGATGCTAATTAGCATAGTGTAACAGACCTCTCAAAAGCTCTTAAACAGTGATGCAAAGATGATAAAATGTATTCAAGATGCTAGATCACAGGTCAGTGGCCTTTTCTGAAACAGTCAGAGAGTAAATGGCTTACAGTCTCTGTTCAAACTCCAATTTCTAATCAGTTTGACAGTGTCATAGACAATATGCACACACAGCTGTGGCTGTATTTGAATAAACCTATTTTGTAGACCCAACATGTGAATTTCCTATAATTGATATGTGTTGGCTGCAAGACATTTTGGACTCTGACCTAGAAGCCCAGGCCCAGGCTGCCTGTATCTCAGGCCTCAGGTGGACTCTCTGAGCAATGAGAACAGGGCCTGGGCCACCAGGGCTTTGGGCCTCACTAGGAGCCTCTGAGAGAGAGGCCAGGCTCTTCGAGGCAAGGCTGCAATGTTTGGGGCGGAATTCAGCACTTCATGGCCAGGCCCAGCTCTTTAGGTCTAGGCTAGGATTTCCAAGTCTCTGAGGCTTTGAGGCTAGGCTATATTCTGAGACTAGCATCAGTCTTTTTAAAATATATATATTTTTATTGATTTCAGAGAGGAAGGGGGAGAGAAAGAGGGAGAGAGATATATCAATAATGAGAGTCATTGATCAGCTGCCTCTTGTAAGCCCCACACTGGGGATTAAGCCTGCAACCCAGGCACATGCCCTGACCAGGAATCAAATTGTGATTTCCTGGTTCATAGGTCTATGCTCAACCACTGAGCCACACCGGCCGGGCACTAGCATCAGTCTTTAATGATGTCATGCTGCACATTGATGATTCACAGGCTTTGTTCATGTGTTGGCAGTGGCAACTTACAATTAGTCTAAAGTGTCTGAACACTAGACTGGCCTGCGGGGAATAGACACTCATTCCACCCCCCACCACCCAATGCTGCTGAGTTCCATCATGGGCCTTTACAGAGCACAACAACTGCCATGGACTAGTTCCATTTGAGTGAAAACCAACTTCACACAAAAGTATAAAAATATATTTTGGGACATCCCATAGTGTTCCTATAATCAGAATGTAAAAATAATGGCTACCTATCATGGAAAAGATCGTCTTTACTGAAACAGACTTCTCCAAATGTCTTAAACAGCCCTGCATAGATTATAAAAGTATCCAAGATCCTGGGTCAGAGGTCAGCAAGCTTTTCTATAAAAGTCAGAGAGCCAGTGGCTTACGGTCTTGTTGAAACTCCATTCTCTCTTCATAGTTTGACAGCAGTCATAGAGTATGTACAAACAAATAGAGGTGGCTCTATTGGAATCAATACTTATCTGTGGACAATAGAGTGTGAATTTCATATAATTGGCCTGTGTTAGGAAGCCAAGGCCTCCCTCTGACTCTTGGAGAGATAGCCGCTGGCTTAGGCTGCTAAGGCCATGGCATGCGCTTGGACAGTTTTGCTTCAGGAGATGGAAGAAGTAGTTAGTGGGCTTTCTCTCTTCACTTCTAGGAACAGCATGATGGATTAGCCAACACTCTAGTCAGTGCCAGACAGACTCACTAGATTCCACCTGGATTTTCTGTCTTTAGGGTGATTAGATCTACCATGTGCTTAGTGAGAGGACAAGGCCCATTGGCTCCTGCCACCTGGGGATAAATGTCTCCAACCACATTGAGAATTTCCCATTGAGAGCTTCACTTCCTAAGGTTTGGCCTTCAGAGAAGACTCATCAGTCAGCTCAACAGATATGCTGTCTCCCATCAATATATTTCTCCATGTAATTGATCAAGGTATGCCATGTGGACACTCCCAGAGTGAGGAATGGAACTCACATGAATCAATCTACTCCAACATTCTTACCTCCCTTTTTAACTGCTTCTTCTTTATTAAAACAAGAAAAAGCAGGCATTTCCAGGTAGTACTTATTGGGCCACTGTTGGATGCACTTGTCAGGCAACCATCCCAATAACATTTTAGAGCCTTTCTAATGACCCACGCTGAAGATATTAATGCAGAAAAATCTCTGCCTGGCTGCCAAAATTAATAAATTCCCTGTCATCCAAATGTATGTTTCTTTGAACATTGTCCCCTGCCATTAATTATTTACACACATATTTTATGTTTTTCTGCTTGTGGATATTACAGAACTCACATAGTTCTTCTAAAGAGCAGCACACATTTTCAAGGGTCACACTTTGTCCCTCATCTTTTGTGTCCTGCTGTGATTTACATCTAGTCATGGTAGCAACTGCCACAGGAGAGGGCACCACCATTATCACCCTTGTGTGTCTCCTCTTTGTCAGCGTTTTTTTCCAGTCCGTGACAAACCCTGAAGTGTTCAAATTTCCTCCCATGTCATTTACAACTCTACTGGGAAACTTTCCAATTTTTTTCATGCCTGGCTAGCATGGGGAAAGAATCTGCTCATGTTCTGAAGCTCCTCCAGCTGCATCTGGAGCCTGGACATGAGCTCAGCAGGTGATCTCAAGTGATGATAAGATGCATGTCCATGTGTGCTGAGGGGAACACTCAGAATTATTTCAGATTGTGTGCTATCACCAGAGACATGGGAATTGGATGCAGGAACCCTACTGGGTTCCCACAGCAGTCCTCACACCTCCATCTAGTGATGCTACAGCCCCATGTCTAGAAACTGCCTTGCATAGTGGGGTCCTGGAATCAAAACTGGGTTTTGTAACTTAACCCTTGACTTTCTTTCCATTTCAAAGACACCGTTCCTCACTAACTGTCTGATGGTTAATGCCCTCCAGCACCATGTCTATTGCCCAGTCTCAACAGATTGTTCACCTGATTTTTATTGACTAACTGATAGGTAAACAAAAATGTGTTCATATTATTCAAACATAGAAAAATACCTCCTCATTTCTTGAACAAGCATGGGGCTGACAAAATTTATCTGTAAAATTATTTCATTATTAAATTTTCAGGGGTAACCAGGTTATTCTTATATAATAAAAGCCTAATATGCAAATTGTCCCCTCTACCAGAGTTCAGCTGGGAGTTCGACTGCTCAACCAATCACTATGATGCGCACTGACCATCAGGGGGCAGACGCTCCAACCCATAAGTTAGCTTGCTGCGGTCGCTGGTGGGCTGGACTAGAGAGTGAGGTGTGAAGTGAGAGTCCTCAGGAAGCTCCCAAGGTTTGGTGGGGCCCCAGGGGGAGGCGGCAGGGGTGGGAGCCTGGAGGGACCTGGTGGTGCAGGAGGCTAATACATTTCCTAGGGCAAAGGAAACTAAGAAGAAAATAAATAAATGGGACTACATCAAAATAAAAAGGGAATCCACCATATGAGAGAACATATTTGGCAATGATATATCTGATAAGGGGGTTAATATCCAAAATATATAAGAAACTCATACAACTCAACAGAAGGAAGACTACCAATCCAATTAAAAAATGGGCAGAAGATCTGACTAGACATTTTTCCAAAGTGGACATTCAGATGGTCAAGGGACATATGAAGAAATGCTCAATCCCTGATCATCAGAGAGATGCAAACTAAAGCAACGAGGCATCACCTCACACTGGTCAGAATGGCTACCATCAACAAATCAACAAATGACAAGTGCTGGTGAGGATGTGGAGAAAAAGGGACCCTCATGCACTGCTAGTGGGAATACAGACTGGTGCAGCCACTGTGGAAAATAGTATGAAGTTTCCTCAAAAAATTAAATATAGAACTGCCATTTGACCCAGTGACCCCACTTCTGGGACTATATCCTAAAAATCCTGAAACATTAATCAGAAAGAATATATGCACTCCTATGTTCATAGCAGTGCTACTTACAATTGCTAATATTTGGAAACAACCCAAGTGCCCATTAGTAGGCAAGTGGATAAAAAAGCTGTGGGACATTTATACTATGGAATATATGCAGCTATAAAAAGGAGGGATCTCTTAACCTTTGGGACAGCATGGATGGATTGGGAGACTATTATCCTCAGTGAAATAAGCCAATCTGAGAAAGATAAATATCACCTAATTTCACTTATTTGTGGGCTCTAATGAACAAAATGATTTGACCAATACAATAAGACCCGAAGCATGGAGACATGGAACAGACTGTCATACCTCCATGTGTGGGTAGAGGGGATGAGAATTAAACCAAAGAACTTATATACTTACTAGTGGCCTGGTGCATGAAATTCATACACGAGGGGGGAGGTTCCCTCAGCCCAGCCTGTACCCTCTCCAATCGGGAACATCCCTCTCGCAATATGGGACTGCTGGCTTCTAACTTCTCACCTGCCTACCTGCCTGATTGCCCCTAACTGCCCTTCCCTGCCGGCCTGATCTCACCCCCAACTGCCCTCCCCTGCCAGCCTGGTTGCTCCCAATTGCTCTCCCCTGCTTGCCTGATCACCCCTAACTGCCCTCCCCTGCTGGCCTGATCTCGCCCCCAATGGCCCTCCCCTGTCAGCCTGATTTTGTCCCCAACTTCCCTCTCTGCCTCAGCCCCCACCATGGCTTTGTCCAGAAGGAAGTCAGACGTCCAGAAGGACATCGGATGTCTGGAAGATGGCCAGTCGACCCGGTCTAATTATCATATTAGCCTTTTATTAGTATAGATATGCATAGCCCATGGACATGGGCAATGGGGTGGTGCAGACCTGGGGGTGGGGTGGGTAGGGGCTGGGAGGAGGGGGGTAAAGGGGAGTAAATGGAAGACATCTGCAATACTATCAACAATAAAAATATACAAAAATTAACCTACAAAATAAAATGTAACTGGTGATGGCAGTTTCATCCCAGGAATTTCTATTCAGAAAATATAATAAAAAATTACTCAAAAAAATCCCACAAAATGTAATCTACACTAATAAAAGACAGACATGCAAATTGACCGTACCTTCGCTATGCCTTAAGCCATGCCCACCAGCCAATCAGAGCAACTATATGCAAATTAACCCAACCAAGATGGCAGCTGGCAGCCACAGAGCTGGAGCAAGCAGGAGGCTTGGTTGCTCCAGTGATGGAAGAAGCCAAGCTTCCCGTCTGCCACGGCCAGTTCTGAGCTCCACTCAAGGCAACAAAGTTTCAATTATAGAAGGTAAATAAATCCTAGAATAAAAAAAGAAAGAAAAAAAGGAGAGGCTGGGAGCTTACATCGCCGGGGGGCTTGGCCAGCCTGAAAACAGCCCTCAGCCCCTCACCCAGACTGGCCAGGCACCCCAGTGGGGACCCCCACCCTGAAGGGGGTGTGACCAGCCTGAAAACAGCCATCAGCCCCTCACCCAGGCTAGCCAGGCACCCCAGTGGGGACCCCCACCATGAAGGGGATGTGACCAGCTGCAAACAGCCATCAGCCCCTCACCCAGGCTGGCCAGGCACCCCAATGGGGACCCCCACCCTGAAGGGGGTGTGACCAGCCTGCAAACACCCATCAGCCCCTCACCCAGGCTGGCCAGGCACCCCAGGGGGACCCCCACCCTGATCTGGGACACCCTTCAGGGCAAACCAGCTGGCCCCCACCTGTGCACCAAGCCTCTATCCTATATAATAAAAGGGTAAAATGCAAATTGACCCTAAGAGCAGAACGATTTGGAATGACTGGTCACTATGACACACACTGACCACCAGGGGGCAGATGCTCAATGCAGGAGCTGTCCCCTGGTGGTCAGTGTGCTCCTGCAGAGGAAGCTCTGCTCAGCCACAAGCCAGGCTGATGGTTGCCAGCACGGCAGTGGTGGCGGGAGCCTCTCCCTCCTCCTCAGCAGCACTAAGGATGTCCGACTGCAGCTTAGGTCTGCTGGTAAGTGGACATCCCCCAAAGGCTGTCGGGTTGCCAGAGGGATGTCTGACTGCCAGCTTGGGCCCGATCCCCCAGGGAGCGGGCCTAAGCCAGCAGGTGGACATCCTCCAAGGGGTCCCACACTGCAAGAGGGCATAGGCCAGGCTGAGGGACCCCCTCAAGTGCACAAATTTTTGTGCACCAGGCCTCTAGTGTTTAAATAAAGCTAAACATATAAAACTTATATGAAAAAATTACAGTTCTTTATAAACAAACTAGAAGACCAGTGCATGAAAATTCATGCACTTGGGTGTGGGGGTCCCTCAGCCTGGCCTGCGCCCTCTTGCAGACCAGGATCCCTTGGGGGATGTCCAACTGACAGCTTAGACCTGCTTCCCTCATGGGAAGCCTGGAGTTCTCAACTCCTGATTCTGCCTAAGTCCCTTTCAGAAACAGACTTTTGAGTGATTAAAATTGACAACTGGGTGGCAGGCAGAGGCACCCTGGGACCTTGCGACCCTGGGGAAGTTAGCTGGCCACACCCTAGGACCAGGCTGCTAACAATAAACCTGCTTAAGAGGTCAGGTTGTGTCCTCCTGAGTGGAACCTGGTCCTGTGGAGGCAGACACAAACTTTGGATTGTGTGGAGCTCAGACAAGTTGTTGAAAGACAAAGGAGGACAGGTTTTAGCACCTGGCACTTCCTGGGAAGCTCAGAATTGGCAGACAGAACATTCAGCCACAGTCATGAAAAGAGCAAGATTTCAGGGATGCTCCCAGGAGGCACTAAACTCTCGGAAATGAACGCCACTTTACTTTTTGTCTTCTTTTTTCTTTTCTTCTCTTCCCTTTCTATTTCCTTAATTTCTTTATTTTCTTTAGCTATCTGCTTTATTGATTTGTTATTATTTTAGTCTCTATTGTTTCATTCACATATCTTATTTGACTTTTCCATTTTCCTCTTCAAATTTTTTTCTTTTCTTTTTCTCCTGCGTACTCATCTTTATTCCTTTTATTTTTTGGGTCTCCCTACTTTCTCCTCTATTTTATTTTCTTTATTTCATCTCTGCCCACCCATTTTTTGTTTTGTTTGTTTGTTTTGTTTTTCTTTCTTCTTGTATTTTTCCAATCATCCTTTTCTTCTATCATTCTTTCTTTCTTTAATCTTCCCTAATTCATTCTTCTCTTTTAGTTGCTTTTGTTGCTGCAGGGGTCTTTGTATGCCTTCTTTTTGTTTCCTATTTTATTGTGTTTAATTTTGTCCTGCTCTGTCAGCAACTCCACAAAGGCTCACATGATGTGATTGGGGCTGAGCCACAGCCTCAGACAGCCTCACAGGAGATTCAATTCATGGACAGGACAACAACATTATTCAAGACCCAATTAAAACAGGAGAATTCAAATAACACCCAAAAAGGGAGCATTTGTAGAGCACACAGCTCAAGAGATCTAAAAGACTGCACCACTGCATCCTATAAAACACCTACAACTTAAGAACATGCCACAAAGTCTGGGTGGCATATGATTTTTGTCTAATACATAGAAACAAATACAAAGTAGCAGCAAAAATATGGAGACAAACAACCCCCTAATGGAAGAAAAGGAGGAATTGCCAGAAAAGAAACTAAGGCAAGCAATTTGTCAGATAAATAAGTCCCAGCCATGGTGATGAGTGGTCAAATAACTCAGTGAGAACTACAAGCACCCAATGAGAATTACAGGGGTTTTAATGAGAACTACACCAGCATAAAAAGTAGGATTGAAACCATAAATAAGAACAAATCAGAGATGAAGAATGACATAGCTGAAGTAAAGAGCACCCTGGAATGATTCAACAGTAGAGTAGAAGAAGCTGAGGACCGAATCAACGAATTGGAAGGCAAGATAGAAAAACAAAACATCCATTCAGAGCAGCAAATGGGGAGGAAAAAAAAACTAAAAAACAAGGGGAGAGTCTAAGGGAACTTTGGGACAACATGAAATGCAATAACATTCATATCAGTATTAAACAAACTAGGTTCACTTATGTATTCCTTCAGAATATGAAACATATTCCCCATAGGCCATGCAGGATTTCATCTATGACATAAGACATAATCCAATTACTGTCAATGCTACTAGCAAACTCTTTCTGGAACAGTCTAGTGCTCATGTTTTCAGGAGCTGCGCATGGTGGAAAAACTGTGATTCTCCTCAAAATTAATTCCTCCCCAGTTGGACTTCAGCAAACTGCTCCTACCACAGGTTATCATTATTAAGTGATACATCTACTAATTGTGTCGTGAATGTTCCAACATGCTCCCCAAGTGAATGGCATTGTAGTATAATAGTATCACATGCAGGTTAACACGGGTCCACACTCTGGTTTCACCTGTGTATTCCTTCAAAGTGTGAACCATATTGACCAATAGATAAAGCATGTATTTCTCTCTGACAACATATAATCAACATTGTATTTGTGAACATCACTAGCCCGCTGTGTCTAGAGTTGTCTATTATTAGTATTTCAATGAGTTGTGCATTGTGTAAAGGCTGAAGGGAAGGGTTGGTCCCCTAGATTTAAGTCAGACAACGCTGGATTTTGACCAACCGTGTTCAGCACAAGGTATCATTCCTAAAGGAAAACCCTGCCTCTTATGTAATACATTTTCCAACATGTTCCTCAAGGAAATGGCATTACATGAAAATATTCCAAAGAGGTTACCAGCATGCCACACACTTGCTTACGTGTGTATTCCTTCAAAGAATGAAACATATTCCCAAATCGGTTGCATATTTTGGGCTGTGACATCACTTCTAAACGTCCACTTGCAGGACTTGCTGACGCGTCCAGAGGGAGTGTTTCAGTGACCTGTGTGTGTTCTGTAAGACTTTAGCAAAGTGTTTGAAAACTCTCGGAATTAAATCATAGCAAGTAGGATTTTATTCAACTGTTTTCCACACTTACCACCTTTACTAAAAGTAACTCCTGCTAATTGTGCATGAATGTTCGAACATTTTCCCCAGTAGGTGGCATTATAACATTGAACAAGAAACAACAGGAGACAGCAATGAATTCCCCTGTGTATTCCTTTAAAGAATGAAACCTGGTCTCAAACTTTAATGCAACACTAGTTTTGACTTATGGTATAATCCGTGTATTTATAAATCCTAGCAGCAAACTGTCTGCTTCTAGTGTCTCCATTCTCTGCGCACTGTGTGACCGCAGGGCAGTGTGTGATCATTGCAGTGCGTGAATTCACACTGGGCAGGGTTTTGGCAAACTGCTTCTATCACAGACTATTACTGCCAAATGCAACTCCTACTAATGACGAAAACTTGTGCACCCTGTGCGGCTCCCTGAAACAGTAAAAGGGGCTCTTCTAGACAGTTTCCTAGTAGCATTTACACCTTTGGTTTCCATGTTCTGCCACAGACTCATTGGGAAAGGTTTCGCCCTTTCCAAACTACTCTAGGGACTCTCATGTGCTTCAGCTGGTATCTTCTGTGAGATGGTGTAACCCCTTTTCTGTATGATCTGAATGACAGTTTACTTTGCATGGTTATACAGTATGAACAATTAGCTCACAATCCAAGACAGCTTTATACATCTTGTTCTTCAAAATGGTGTTAGTGTGGTAGGGAAAATAATTACATTTAATTTAACAAAGTCCAGAAGGTGCTGGTACCAGGCAGATTCCACAGTGGCTCCAAGCAGGCCATTCCCACCTCTTCCAGCAAAGGGGGTCAAGAGCTAAAAATGCCCAGAACCTTCCATGGCACCTGACACACTTTTATGTAAAGGTCAGGCTTGTACATTATTCATTCATGATGCTCAAAAGTGAGAGACTGAGTAGAAGGCTAAGATCTGGAGAATCCTCATTTTCTCTTCTCTGTGGAACACAGTTTTTCTTCAAGTGGGACTGGGCCAATCCCTTCACACTCCTTTGTTTCCTGGGTCAGAGGGTGTTTTACAACACCAGGTCTGATGACTTCGATGTCTCCAGGCAAGGGCTCCATCGCTCTCAGCAGTTGTTGTTAGGACATCAAAACCTACCAGAAATACTCCTCTGTGGTGCCGCTGGCTGCGGGCAGAGTTCCAGTAGGAAGCACTCGCTCCCCCAGGGTCTCCACGTTCCTCAGATCGCTCCCCTGTCTGTCAGGGCTTCTACCCTCTGCTGCATGACTTTCAGGATCAAGGCCAGCTCCTAGAGGGGCAGGTCCACACAAACCGAGGGGCTCTGGACCTTAGAGGGCTTTTTATTTGCAGAGGAATCATCATTTCCTTAGTAGGAGTTCCATTTAAGAATTATAATACGTGGTTAAAAACCGCAACAGTGTGCCCAAGCCACCGGGCACTCACTGGAAGAGTGCATGCACACTTCTCTGCAGGTTGGACACAAGCCCCCTTATTGAAACACTGACTGCAGGCTTCTCTAAACAGACTTCCCCAGCAACATTACACATGTGTTTCTTATACCCTGTTTCATAGACTGATCCAGGCACCCCCATCAGGGATATGTGTCACTGCTCCAAGAAATGAACAGGTCAGCCTATTGTGTGTGCTGCCGTTTGTTGTTGCCTATGAAATGTTATAATATAATGTCTTTTACTGGAGGAGCTTGGAGCATTCATCTTATAGTTAGTTGGAGTTTCATTTATGAAATGGATTGCCAAACTCACCTTTGGTGCGAATTCATTCTAGGAGTTTTCAGACACTTCATTACAGGTTTTACACAATGCACAGCTTATGGAAACCATAAAAGTCCACTGTGCAGGACAAAGTCCGCTCTGAGCATTGGCAAATGTATTGATGTTGTACATTAGGCCTCAGCTTCACACTTACATTACCGATTGGGACTATGTCTCAGTCTCAGATCAATTACAAAGGCAAACCTCGCATGTGGAATCCTGGTATCCTTTGTGAAATCTTATCATTCCATTTCCTGGGGAAGTATTTTGGAACATTCATTACATATTAGAAGAAATTTCTTGTAGTCATGATATTATGCTAAGGATAGTTTGCCAAAATTGCTTTTGGTACATATACATTCTAGGAGGGGTAAAACACTTTTCTACAGGTTTTCCAAAATCCGCAGCTTATTGGAAAACTACAGGGTGACTATTCTAGGCAGAGTGTGCTTGTAGCATTTACAACTTTATTGATTATACATGATGTCATAGACAAAGGCATGCATTAAATATTTAAAACTAGAGGCCCGGTACATGAAATTTGTGCACTGGACTGGGGGGGGGGGGGTCGCTCAGCCTGGCCTGCGCCCTCTCGAAGTCCAGGAGCCCTCGGGGGATGTCTGACTGATGGCTTAAGCCCGCTCCCGGCCAAAGCCATCAGTCGAACATCCTTAGCGCTGCCGTGGAGGCAGGAGAGGCTCCCACCACCACCACTGCACCCACTAGCAGTAAGCCTGGCTTCTGGCTGAGTGGCACTCCTCCTGTGGAGCACACTGACCACCAGGGGGCAGCTCCTGCCCCCTGGTGGTCAGTGTGTGTCACAGTGACCAGTCCATCCACTGTGCGGTTGATTTGCATATTATCCTTTTATTATATAGGAAGGAGGATTTGTTCCACTCTTTGAAAGAATACACAGGTCAACTTAGTGTGTGAAACACTGCTGCTTTCTATAAAATATTATAATGTCATGCCATTGGCATGGGGTCATGTTGGAACATTAAGTACATAGTGAGCAGGAACCTCATTTAGCAATGAAAGCCTGAGCTGAAAACAGTTTGCCAAAATCATTGGTGAAATCTACACTAATAAAAGAGAAACATGGTAATTAGCGTACGACTGCTACCCTTCCCATTGGCTAATCAGCATATCCTTATGCAAATTAACTGTCAGCCAAGATGGCAGCCAGCAGCCATGCACTGAAGTGAACTGGGAGGCTTGCTTGCTCCACTGACTGCGGACTCCAACGTTCCCCGCCTCACTTGCCAGCCTCTGAGCTGCAACTCTAAGCAACTATGTTGCGAATATAGAAGCTAAACAAAACCCTAGAAACCGGCTTTCAGTCAGCCGGGCTTCAGCCAGCCTGGCCGCAACATTGTATCAAATACAGAAGGTAAAAGCCAGAAACCTGCTTTCAGCAGCGAGGCCTCAAAGCTAAAGCTGGCCCAGAATAGAAAAAAGAAAAAGAAAAAAAGGAGCAGTTGGGAGCTTCAGTCACCCGCCAGCCTGAAAATGGCCCTCAGCCCCTCAGCCAGATTGGCCAGGCACCCCAGTGGGGACCCCCACCCTGATCCAGGACACCCTTCAGGACAAACCAGCCGGCCCTGACCCATGCACCAGGCCTCTATTCTATATAGTAAAAGGGTAATATGCCTCCCAGCACCGGGATCAGCGGAGCAGCAAGGCTCCCGGCACCGGGATCAGCATGACTGGGGGCAGCGCCCAAATCCCCTGATCGCCCTGCGGCTCTGTGTGTGACAGGGGGAGGGGCCACAACCTCCCTATCCGCCCTGCTCTGTTCGTGACAGGGTAAGGCACCCCAACCCCCTGATCAGCCCTGCTCTGTGCCTGATAGGGGGGAGTTCCCCAACCCCCTGATCACCCTGCGGCTCTGTGTTTGACAGGGTGCAGCGCACCAACCCCCTGATCGGCCCTGCTCTGTGTGTGATAGGGTGCGGTGCCCCAACCACCCCGCCCCCCCACGGGCCCTGCTCTGTGTGTGACAGGGTAGAGCCATAACCTCTCCATCGGCCCTGCCCTGAGTGTGACAGTGGTGGCGCCCCAACCCCCTGATCGGCCCTGCTCTGCAGGTGATAGAGGGTGGTGCTCCAACCCCCCTCCATGGGCCTTGCTCTGTGTGTGACAGGGTAGAGCCATAACCTCCCCATTGGCCCTGCCCTGAGTGTGACAGGGTGCAGCGCCCCAACCCCCTGATCCGCCCTGCTCTGTGTGTGACAGGGGGCAGCGCCCCAGCCCCCTGATTGGCTCTGCTCTGTGTGTGACAGGGGGCAGTGCCCCAACCACCCAAGTGGCCCGACCCTGAGCATGACTGAGGGTGGCATCGCAACCTCCCGATCCGCCTGCTCTGTGCATGATGGGGCGGCACCCCAACTCCCCAATCAGCCCTGCCCTGAGCCCGACCAGGGGCTGCACCTAGGGATTGGGCATGCCCTCTGCCACCCGGGAGCAGGCCTAAGCCAGCAGGTCATTATCTCCTGAGGGGTCCCAGACTGCAAGAGGGCACAGGCCGGGCTGGAAGACCCCCCTCCCCCCCCCCGAGTGCACAAATTTTTGTGCACCGGGCCCCCACCCTGATCCAGGACACCCTTCAGGGCAAACCAGCCGACCCCCACCAGTGCACCAGGCCTCTATTCTATATAGTAAAAGGGTAATATGCCTCCCAGCACCGGGATCAGCAGAGCAGCGAGGCTCCTGGCACTGGGATCAGCGTGACAGGGGGCAGTGCCCAAACCCCCTAGTATTATTATACTAGAGGCTCGGTGCACAAAAATTTGTGCACTTGGTGGGGAGGGGGGTCCCTCAGCCCAGCCTGTGCCCTCTCGCAGTCTGGGACCCCTCGGGAGATAACGACCTGCTGGCTTAGGCCTGCTCCCGGGTGGCAGAGGGCACGCCCAACCCCTAGGTGCAGCCCCTGGTCAGGCTCAGAGCAGGGCTGATTGGGGAGTTGGGGCGCCACCCCCTGTCATGCACAGAGCAGGGCAGATCGGGAAGTTGCGATGCCACCCTCAGTCATGCTCAGGGTCGGGCCAATTGGGGGGTTGGGGCACTGCCCCCGTCACACTCAAGGCAGGGTCGATGGGGAGGTTGCGGTGCCACCCCCTGTCACACACAGAGCAGGGCCCATCAGGGGGGTTGGGGCTCCGTACCCTGTCGCGCACAGAGCAGGGTCGATCAGGGGGTTGAGGAGCTTCCCCCTGTCAGTCACAGAGTAGGGCCGATAGGGGAGTTGGGGCACCGCCCTCTGTCACACACAGAGCAGGGCAGATGAGGGGGTTAGGGCACCACCACTGTCACACTCAGGGCAGGGCCGATGGGGAGGTTATGGCTCTACCCCGTCACACACAGAGCAGGACCCATGGGGAGGGGGGGGTTGGGGTGCCACACCCTGTCACACACAGAGCAGGGCCGATCAGGGGGTTGGGATGCTGCACCCTGTCACACAGAGCCGAGGGGTGATCAGGGGGTTGGGGAGCTCCCCCCTATCAGGCACAGAGCAGGGCTGATCAGGGGGTTGGAGCACCTTCCCCTGTCACAAACAGAGCAGGGCGGATAGGGAGGTTGTGGCCCCTCCCCCTGTCACACACAGAGCCGCAGGGCGATCAGGGGGTTTGGGTGCTGCCCCCTGTCATGCTGATCCCGGTGCCGGGAGGCCTCGCAGCTCCGCTTAACCCCTTGCTGGAAGGCATGTTACCCTTTTACTATATAGGATAGAGGCCTGGTGCACTGGTGGGAGCCAGCTGGTTTGCCCTAAAGGGTGTCCTGGATCAGGGTGGGGGTCCCGCTTGGGTGCCTGGCCAGCCTGGGTGAGGGACTGATGGCTGTTTGCAGCTGGTCACACCAGCTTCAAGGTGGGGGTCCCCACTGGGGTGCCTGGCCAGTCTGGGTGAGGGGCTGAGGGCTGTTTTCAGGCTGGCGGGTGACTGAAGTTCCCAACCGCTCCTTTTTTTCTTTTTTTTTTTCTTTTTTATTCTGGGCCAGCTTTAGCTCTGAGGCTTGGCTCCAGCTCTGAGGCCTGGGCTGCTGAAAGCAGGTATCTGGTTTGTTTGGGTTCTATAATTGAAACACTGTTTCAACTCCAGCTCTGAGATCCCAGCTGGCTGAAAGCAGGTTTCTGGGGGTTTGTTTAGCTTCTATATTTGTAACAATGTTTCAAACTGCAAGCTCAGAGGCCGGCAGCGGCAGGCGGGGAATGTTGGAGTCCTCCATCACTGAAGCAAGTAAACCTCATGTTCGCTTCAGTGCCTGGCTGCCTGCCGCCATCTTGGCTGGCAGTTAATTTGCATATCGCCCTGATTAGCCAATGGGAAGGGTAGCGGAAGTATGGCTAATTACCATGTTTCTCTTTTATTAGATAAGATGATGCCCAATGGAAGGCCACAGCATCCCACACACCCGGTCACCTTTGTCTTCCTCCAAGGGGTGAGACATACTTCTGCAGGTAATGCATGTATTCTTCTGTGACATACTATATAATCAATGCACGTGCAAACGTTACTAGCCAACTCCCCCCAGAACAGTCCAGTCTTAGCGTTCACAGGGCTGAACACTATGTAGAACCTGCGATGGAGGAGGGATCACTCTCAGGATTCATTCATACCACGTGGGACTTGGCAAACAGTTTTAGCAAAGACTCTATTAAAGGAAGCTCCTCCTCGGTGTGGAAAGAGTGTGCTGACACGCTCCCTCCATAAACACTGTCTGTAAATGCCGCCAGCAGAATCTGTGGAGAGAGGTTTGCTGTAACTTTTCAATGAGCTGTGCAGGGCGTGGAACCAGTGTGAGGTCTGAGCCTCTAAGGAAAGCTCGCAGGAGGCAGGCTCGGGACACTGTCCCCCTTGTTATCACAGGGTGCCCTCTGCAAGGCAGGTGACATACTCTCCTGATGATGGGTGGTGGTTGCCAGGCAGCCCACAGGGGCTGGGTTCCCAGAGCAGCCTTTGGGTTCCCTCCACACCTCCCAGAGGAGGAGGGGAGAGATGGGGCACTCACTCGGGGGGGGGGGGGGGGGAGGGGAGGGGTTAGGGGGCAGAGGGAGTGTCACAGGACGGGGCAGGAAGGGGCAGGCAGGTGGTGGGCAACAGTGCACCAGAGTTTTCTAGGGAGTGGCCCACAGCCGTGGGGCGGTGGGAGGCATGGAAAAATTCCGAGGGAAGGATGTTTGATCCAGCCACCAGGTGTGCGGGCTTGTGTGCTTGTGGCAGGCTGCAGGCGGCCATCTCTGGGGCACAAAGCCTACAGCACCTGGTGTTCCCAGGTGGTCTACTATTTAAGTGCTAGCCAAGCCCAACCCTGCTTAGCCTCCCAAATCAGCGCAGTTCTGGCGCATTCCAGGTGGTGTGGCCCAATGCCCTGGCCTCTTGCTGAGCTGGTGCTCCCCCCTCCTCCCACCCTGCCTCCTCTGGTCCCTCTGCAGCACCGAGGTTTCTTCAATTCCCCCTGTTTCCGGTATTGGGTCCCCAGAGGCACGCTGGGGGCTTCCACCCGGATGAGAGACACCTCTCTAATCGAGGGGTGCCCTCTGTAAGATGGCAACAGTTTCCTGATTGGGGGCCATTGTTGGGGAGTGGCTCACCTGTTGCAAGAGTCATTCCTGGGGTTCACTCCACACCTCCACGCAGAGGAGGGTACAGGCAGGACGCTCACCAGCATTGGTGGTAGGGGTGGGGGTGGGGGAGTATCAGAAGACAGGAAGGGGCTGCAAGATGGCCTGCAGCAGCACCCCAGGACCCAGGACTGCCCGTCTCTGGGGCACAAAGCCTAAAGCACCCAGTGTGCCCAGGTGGTCTCCATTCGACCACTACCCAGGCTGGCCCTGCTCAGCTGCAGGAATCAGATGAGAGGGGTGTGTTCAGGGCGGTGGCGAGAGCCTCACTCCCGCCAGGGGGCCTCTCATGGGATCCTGCTGGCCTGCCAGGGCCCCTGTACCCCGTTTCCCATGGAGTTAGTATTAACCCTGCTCCTTCCGCTGCACAGGGGACTGGGCTGGAAATCACAGGCCGCCCTTGTCTTTAAGCCACTTTCCAGGGTCCTGGGGACTCTGCAGTGGGCGGGTCAGAGCGGGGCCTCCTTCAGCCTCTCCCCCAGAAGCCGGGGGGCCTGGAGGGCCCTGGCAGCGGCTGAGGTTGCTGGACCGATTTCCCCTGAAATGTTGCCTCCAGATGGGGAGGCAGCCCGGGAGCCTGCCACCTGGTGGCCACCTGTGCCCTCTGTTGGCAGAAGCCCATCGTGCATGCGACCATCTGCTCCCTCCCACGTTCTTCCCATTTGCCCCAGCAACCTGGCGCTTCCCCGGATCTAGACCCCTGGACCCTGCACGTGCACTGTGATGGCAGCACCCTTTCCCCCTTTGTAAAAGGTAAGGGACGATGGCCTGTTTATCTCTGTGGCGGAGTCCCGGGCACCTCTACGAAGGCACTGTTTGGGTGCTGTCTGGGAGACAGTCCTCATGGGCAGGACGCTGTGTTACCCTCCCAACGGGCCCTGGCGATGCCACACCTGCGTGCGGGCCTTTCGGAGCCGGGCAATGCCAGCCTCCCCAGCCTGCGCCCTTGCTCGGTGCCATGTCTGTGGGATCCAGGGTCAGTCCGCCAGCACCAGCCCTGCCCGCTGCTCACACTCCCTCGAGGGCAGGCCGCCCATGGACGGTGAGGAATAGGGGGCCTCCTCCGGGTTGGAGCAATGGCACCTAAAGCTGCTGCAAATACCCACCTCCAGGGTCCTGTGTGAAACAGTTTTCGTTTCTCTTGAGCAGCATGTAGGCGTGGACTGGCCTGAGCCTATGGGGAGCATTTTAACGTAACAAGAAACTGCTACACTGACTTCCACAGGGGAGTGTCCCTTGTTGGCCTCTGACCCAGGCCACACTGCCTGCCCTTTGGCTGACCCCTTTGGGACTCAGCTCCCTGCAGGCAGAGCCCTCTGAGGCAGGCACAGAGGGCAGGCTGCTGGTCCCCCACCCACCCGGCTGTCACGGTGCCCCTCAGCCCAGCTGTGCACTCAGCCTCCCCCCTGGCCCAAGGTGGGCCAGACAGGCAAATGGGGGCCGGGGGGACATGTGGGGCCTGAGTCTGAGGGGCTCAGGTGGGGGGCCCAGAGCCTGCAGCCAGCAGCCTCATAGTCCCAAACAGCGAGGGACTTGACATCTGTCCTGTGCCCCTTGCCTGCCACCGTCCTCAGTGAGGGCCCCCCACCCTCCGGTGCCTCCCATGTCCCCTCCTGTCACTAGTTCACCGTCCTCCTTCCCAGCCACCTGGCCTCTCTGCCCTCTGTGCTGCCCCCGAGGGTTCTGCCTGCAGGCGACGGGCCTCAGGGTGGCCAGCTACAAGGGCAGGGTGTTGTGGCCTTGGGCAAGTCACTCACCTCTGGACTTCAGCTGTGAAACCCACTCTTGCCTGGACAGGGCTCAACCTCCTACTTGCCTGTCCGGCCCAAGTCCCCCCTCTCCTCCTGGTCACCACCCAGGCCTCACCGTGCCCATCCCCCACAGCAGCCGGAGTGACCATCAGAAGCCCACCATTTCCCCAGGTCTTTCTTGCTCCCACACACCTGGAGTCAGTCGGCCCAGGCCCAGCCCAACCTGGACTCTCCTGTGGAGACTCTGTCCTCAGGCCCTCCCCTCGTCAGGCCTCCCTCCCGGGCCAAGAGCTGCCTGTTCTCTGAGCCCACACCTAGCTCTCTGCTCGAACGGGACAGTCTGTCCCTGGACATCCAGCCACAGGCCGACCTGCTCCCCGAGGCAGCCTCTGTCCTCAACAGGGCGTCTGTTCTGGACTCCCCGTGGGGCATGAACTCCAGGCAACTCTTCAAAGCTGCCTGGCAGGGCCCTCAGCGTCAGGACCCTCTCATTCAACATTGTGGCTGAGAGATTCTCCCGCAGTGTTGCCTGCATTCTTTTTCGTGGCCGAATATTGTTCTATACAATGTTGTGTGTGTGCACTGGAGGTGTATGTGTGTTTGTGTGCATGCTGTGTGTCTAGTAGTATGAGGCACACAGCCCTTTCATTGTCCTGGCCCAGTGGTCGGCAAACTGAGGCCCCTTGAGTGTGGCTCTTCCACAAAATACCACGTGCGGGCGCGCACGTACAGTGCGATTGAAACTTTGTGGCCACACTCAAGGGGCCAAAGAGCCGCATGTGGCTCGTGAGCTGCAGTTTGCCGACCACTGTCCTGGCCCATCAGTGGGTTCACAAGAAGTTGTGGGTGTCTGTTGACACGGCCCCATCTGTGCCTCCTGCACCTGTGACCCCTTGCTGCACGGGAGCCCCTTCCCACTGAGCCTGGGCAGCTCTTCTCCAGAGGCCTGAGGCTGTGAGGACGTCACCATTGCTGTCATGATAGGGTAGATGGTGAGGGCCCCCTGGGTGGTACAGTACACAGTCAGGGCCCCTGCACTGCCCCAGAGCCTTGCCTGGGGCCCTGAGTGGGCTCACCCTGTCCTAGGCCTCCTCGGGGGTAAGCACCACCTCAGCCAGGAAGAGGAAGGGGAGGGAGGGGAGGGGAGGGAAGGGAAGGGGAGGCTCTCTAACACCTGGACCAGCAAACATGCCCAGCACTCGGCCCTCAAAAAGCATTACTTCTCATGCCAGACTGCACATGGGGAACTGAGGCCTGGGCAGGGCTGCGGCTGACAGTCAGGAAGGATGGACTAGGTGCCAGGTCATTCTTTGCTCCTTTTTGTCCAGCCAAACTGTTTGCCAGAGCAGCCTCCAGGGACCCATCCTGGGATAAGGGCCGAGGTACAAACCAAGGCAACACCCCAGGCCCTTTGCTGACGCAGCTCTTCAGCTGTGGAGACAGTGTGAGCGAAGGTTCTCTCCCCGTGGCCTCGGCCAGGAGGCGCTGAGAGCTGGAGGCTGAGCCCTGGTGTAGATGAGTCTCTCCCACCACTGGGCCTGCATGTCTTCCTCCCGCCCATGGGAGCCCTGCCAGCAGCCTCGTCTGTCCTACACTCCCACTCGGCTGCAGCAGGGGCATCCAGTCCCCGTCGATCCCAGCTTCCTCTCTTGTCACATCGGCAAAAACCAGACTGTAGTCTCACTGGGGCCTCCCAGGGCTGTGGGTTCGAGTGAGCGTCTGCTCTCCTGCAGGAGGTGCACATCACATCTTTGCAGAAGGAAGGAAAAGTGGGAGGCCCAGGCCCAGAGGGGACAAGGGCATGGCAAGGTGGCCCAGCTGGGGAGGGTGGCATAGTCTGGGGTGGATGGTCTGGCTCCTCGGCCCACATGGGAGAGGGTCTGGGGGAGGGGAGAGGCTGTTGGAAGGACGCACCAGGCTCTGCGAGGAGGCTGTCTGTCCTCTGTCCCCAAGCTGCTGCCTTGTCCACTCACCTCCTAGACGGCCCCAGGAGCCCCACTGCTGTGGACACAGGGCTGAAGGAGCACAGAACGGCGCACGTGGGGAGCCGAGCAGGTCCTTCAAACACACGTCTCCACAGGGTGGCACTCAAGGAGGCCAAAACGCATTTAATGAGGGCTAGTCCCCAGGCCCATGTCTTCAGACACCACTCGGTATTGAAAATCACATGGAAATTTGCCACTTAAAATATATTTGACATTTTGTTATCTTACAAAGGGCAGACACCCCTACACAGGGGGCTCCTTCCTACCAGGCCCCAACCCCCCAGGACCCCGTGCAGGCAGGAACTGGGCGGCATGGCACCGCGGGGCAGAGAGCTGCATGCAAGGCACACGCATGGACGCATCACTCCTGACACACGCACACACATACATACCACCCCAGCAGGCAGGCCCCAGCCCTGCTCAGAGCCTGGCACAGCTGCCACACAAACGTACCACATTCATGTACCTGTTCAGAGGGACAAATACACACATGGCCTCCCACACACAATCACTCACTGCTGGAGGTCAAGGACTCACATACGTGTGTAGACATCACTTCACACCTAGGCACCCGGAAGCTTCACCCACACACACTCCACGTGGACACGCTCAGAGCTGAGGGTCCGGAGACTCCTGAGCCAGCTGTGCTGGCATTGCTGGCTGGTGTCCATCCTGAGCACTGTGCCCAGCCATACAACTTGGTGAACATTCAAACCAACGCCCTCATATAAAACACACAAACACTCCCCTACAGATAAGCACACACATAACTATGTGCGTGTGTATATATACCTGCACACATACATACCATGTATCTATGTTATCATCCCAGATCCACACACAGATTGTCCTATGCACACATCTGTACAGCAGCATCGTGTATGATGCACCCACCCGTTCATGCACTTACCGGCAAAGCTATCACTGCATGTCTCATTTGAACACAGATGAGAAATTCCACATGAACCCACACACTTGACGCCCACTCTCTCAGCCACACACACTCCTGCCGGCGTGACCTTCCCACAGGAGGCCCGAGGCCAGGTCTTCAGCCACCCCCAACTCTGGGCCCTCCTGGTCCAGGCTACTGAGAAAATTCTTGGAAATCCCACTGCCTGGGAGGGCGAGGGTAGGAGCAGTTTGGAACACACACCTGCTCAGCACAGACCACACACCAAGTACACACACATGAATGCACGGACACACACTTGTTACATGCCACATGCACTCACATGTGCACAAACACCCCCACTCACCTGTGTGCGGAACGTTCAGTGGGTTAACATACTCTCCACACACCAAGCGTGAGCACACCCCCTCGCACTCTCCCAGGGGCCATGTGAACCGTGCTCTGCACATACCATAGCCCCGCCCAGCCACCCTCCATCCTCAAGTGCATTAAAGAGGGAGACTATTTTGGTCTTCAGCACAAGCAATAAATAAATACAGGGCAGGGAGGAGAGGGCAGACGAGTAAAAACACAGCCTCTGCCTTTGGCAAGAGAAGACAGGCAGCGAGGGGCTGCTCCCTGCAGGGTCTTGAGTTAAGTTGCCTGCCATGGGCCCCTGAGGGCACAGCTGAGCAGAGTGCACCTGGTCACCCCAAACCACCAGGACCTGGATTCCAGGGCCTCTGGGCTTGGCGCTGGATGGAGTGAATGGAAGGCTGGCCTACCCAGGCCCCAGCTTCTCCCTGTCTCCAGAGTCCCACTCCCTACTTGCATGACCTTGCACGCTGCCTCAGTTTCCCACTTGGGCCCGAGTCCCTGGTGCCTTCAGGCTTTGAGCTGTCGTGGGGGCACAGGTTGGAGCAGCCAGGGCAGGCAAGCCCAAGAGCCACTGGCTCTCTAATACTGACTTCCTTATGGGCCTGGTCACTTGGAGGGCAGCGCACTGAGTTGTCCTGGGAAGGCACCTGGCTGTCCCGGGGTCCAGGCTGCTCTGCCCTCCCCAACACCCCCCTAGCCCAGCTGGCTTCTCCGCCAAGAAGCAACCTGCACTGGGCAGCTGCTGGTCCAGGTGCTGCTTCTGGGTCAGCAGAGCCTACAGCCCAAACCCCTTCCTGGGTGTGTGTGCCGCTCCTGACTCTCAGCGAGAGGTCGCATCTCTCTGAGCACTGGTACTCTCTGTTCAAGCAGGGCGCAGCCTGGCTGCCACTCATGGGCTCCACCCTGCTGCCCGGAGTCAGGGGGAGCACCATCAGCCTGGCCTCTGCAGACAGAGGGGCTGTGGGGACTGCATGGTGGTGTCGGGGAGGGGTTCAGGGGAGTCCTAGACCATGAGGAACTGAGCTAGACCACTCCTCTGGGCCTCACGGGGTGGGGCTGCCAGGTGCCCTCCCCAGGAGCACCCACTCCTGCGTGTTTGCAGAGGCCCCTCTCTGTGGAGGGTGGGAGCCCGGGCAGCAAAGGAGAGAGCAGCAAACACGAGGACCCCAGGGCGCTGGGGGAGGGGACCCTCCGTGGCAGGCAGGGCTCACATCCGACCCTGAGGGGCACCTCTAAGTGCAAAGTCGAACTCCAGAAACCAGTTGTTCTGTCCCAGCGCCCGCCTCCATGACCCCGGGAGCCTCGTGAGCATTAGCACGGCCTGGTTTTTCCACCACAAAAGGGCCCTGGCCCAGCCGTGTGCACAGGGGTCACAGCGCGGGCGGCCCTGGCCCTCCAGCCCCAGGGAGCCTGGCGGAGCCTCCGCCCACTGCCTGCATCCAGGCAAACAGTGGAATTCTCTGTCTCCTTTTTTGTAGCCCATGAATTAAAAAAAGGTTTAATCACATGTTAATTCTTTTGTAAAGAGTGTTCCTCAAACTGAGACTGAGAAAGTGGAGACCCCTGATTTCTTCCCAAGTTAAAACAAGCGGGTGCCTGCAGCCAGCGGCCTGCACCAAGGGGGGGCGGCTGTGGAGCCGTTGGGGGTGGCCTGCAGCTCTTCCCTCAGGCAGACGCACCAGCCCCTGCAGCGCGGCCCGGAGCCTGTGTGGGCCTCTGAGGCCAGGGACATCCACTCCTGCCACCCACGCTCCTGCCGGCCTCCCAAGACCACTGTGAAGCCTGAAGCATCTAACATGCGACTGCGTTGGCCACCTTTCAGAGGCTGCCCCGTGGCCCACGGCCACTCATATCTCCGACTCCCGCCGGTAGGGCCGCGGCTCCAGAGCACTGCTGCTGGCCGGGGGCCTGGCGAGGCCGAGCCTGGCCTGAGGGCCGCCCGCCGGGTCGTCCTCGGCCGCGTCCTCCTCGTCAGGGCTCAGGAAGGCCAGCTCGTTCTCGTAGCAGAAGGAGCTGGTGCCGGGCAGCAGGAACTTGTTCTCCGCCAGGTCCCTGGCGCTGCAGCGGGGTGTGGCGGGCACCTCGTAGGTCTTGTGGAAGCGCGAGTAGTCGATCTTGTACTGGTTCTTCTCCTCAAAGAGGACGGGCTCGAAGCGGTGGCCCCAGAGGATCTCGCTGGCCAGGTAGGAGCTACGGGCCTGCGTGGTCATGGCCGTGGCCTCCACCATGCCCTCCAGGATCACCACGATCTCGAAGTCATCCGCCTCCAGGTCCTGCCGGCTGATGCCGAACAGCGGGCTGGCCTCGTCGATCTCGTGCAGGATGGTGATGGGCGACACCAGGAAGATGCGGTCCAGGCCCTTGTCGAAGCCCACGTCCATGTCTAGCTGGTCCAGCGGGAGGTACTCGCCCTCCTGCGTGACCCGGGGCTTGATGAGCTGGGCCCGCACGTGGGCCTCCACGATGTGGCTCTTGCGCAGGTTGCCCACGCGCCACATGAGGCAGAGCCGGCCGTCCCGCAGCGCCACCACCGCGTGGTGGCTGAACAGCAGCGTCTGCGCCCGCTTCTTGGGCCGGGCCATCTTGGCCATGATGGCGCCGATCATGAAGGAGTCGATGATGCAGCCCACGATGGACTGCGCCACCACCATGAAGACGGCCACGGGGCACTCCTCCGTCACGCAGCGCAGCCCGTAGCCGATGGTGGTCTGTGTCTCGATGGAGAAGAGGAAGGCGGCCATGAAGCCGTGGACTTGCAGCACGCAGGGCGGGCGGCCGCGGGCCTCCGCTGGCTCCAGGTCGCCGTGAGCCACGGCGATGACCCAGAAGATGACGCCGAAGAGCAGCCAGGAGGCGAGGAAGGCCAGCGAGAAGAGCAGCAGCATGTAGCGCCAGCGGATGTCCACGCAGGTGGTGAACATGTCAGCCAGGTAGCGCTGTGACTTCTCGTCCATGTTGGCAAACTCGATGTTGCACTGGCCATTCTTCTTGACGAATCGGTTCCGGCACCTGCGCCGCGTGTGCACCTTGCCGTTGCCGAAGCCATTGGTGCCCGACATTGTGACCAGGTGCAGCCCGTCCTCTGACAATGACACGATGCTGTAGGGGATGGCCTGGCCAGCGGCGGTCATCCCGGGCGGGGGGAGGTCCTGGTTCCTCGCCCCACGCCGGCTCCCAGAGGGGCAGCTCCTGCAACAGAGAGGACAGCGGACGTTCCACACAGGCCCAGGAAACAACCTCCTCCCCCCGCCCCATCTCGGTCCCCAGGCGTTGCTGGACCCCGCCCGAGCTGGCACACGCAAGGCGCTCACGGTGCTCACCGCCTGCGCGAGCCGCTCCTCACACACAAGGAGGGCAGGCCACACACTCAGCAGATGCTCCCAGTCATCCAGTCAACAGCCCCAGGAGCAGCTGCTCCCTCTGATGGAGATTCAGAGGCTGCGTGGCCTCCCCGAAGCCATGCAGCCCATAAGCAGAAGAGCTGAGGTTCAAACCACTCTTATCTAACGCAGGGCTTCCCGTCATGGGGCCCAGGTCCTTCTGGGGCCTCATCACCTTCCCCCCCTAACCCGCCACCTCATCATGGGTCTGAGGAGCTGCGGCCAGAGGCCACAATGGTAGGTGCTGCTTCTGTCTGGGCCAGGAGGCAGGGAGCCGGGGCTGGGGATGCCGGGGGGGGGGGGGGGTGCCAGGGTCAGGGTACACAGATTTTGGCAGGAGGCTACCAGATCGCTGGGGGTGTATTTGTGTGGCCCGGAGACCTTGAAGGACGTGCAGCAGGTCATGGCGACTCCACCTGAGGCTCCGAGGTGGGACGGAATCGCAAGAACAAAGGCCAGAGAGCCCAGCCTGGCGCTGCTCCTGGCTACTGAGCGGCCTCACACCTGGCCTGCGCCCAAGCAGGTGGGCACCTGGGACCCACCTCAGCCATGCCACACAGGCCTGGTACCCCTCACCTGCTGACGCTCCTCCTAAAACCACACAGAGAAAACCTGTTCACACCCACCCCCCTTTCAGAGCTGTCCAAAGTCACCCTGACACTAAGGAACAGAGAGCGTGGAAGCCCGGAGTCCAGTCCAGTCCTCAGCCTCCCTGCCCTCCTGGTGCCGTGTGTATGCACATGAGCACACGTGTGTGAGATGCTCAGGCGGGGAGCCCCTCACAGGCTCTCAGTAAACACAGCACACAAAGCCCCAGAAGAGGACCTAGGAAGAGAACCCAGCACCACACACTTGCCCAACGGCCCAGGGCACTCCTCATACACAAACACTGGCTTGGCAAGAAGGCTGGGCCGTGCTGTGGTCGTTAGGGACTCCATTCAAGACATGTGGGATGATCCCCTGGCCAGCTGAGCAGTGGTTAGAGCATCAGCCCTCGGCTGAAGGGCCTCAGATTCGATTCCAGGCAAGGGCACGTACTGCAGTTGCAGGCTCCATCCCTGGCCCCCATTGGGCTGTGTGTGGGAGGCAACCAATCAATGTGTCTTTCTCACATCAATGTTTCTCTGTCTCTCCCCCTCCCTGCCACTCTCTAAAAAAAATCAATGGAAAAATTATCCTGGGTGAGGATTAACCAAAACAGAAAGAAATGCAGGAGGCTGTCCTCACCCAGGGCTATGCAGGCCTGTGTGGCACTTGCTCAGTGGGGGCACTTAGTTAAACCAGATAACAAATGGAATTATATGTGTTTTGTTGAAAAAGGCCTTAGCAAACAAGGAAGCCAGCTTCCCATTTTACAGATGGGGAAACTGAGGCTGAGACTCATCCCAAGTCACAAAGCAACTTACAGACTGGGATGAGATGGTAAAGAGAACAGGACCAGAGCCATTGTCGGCAGATGCCCAGGCTGGTCAATGAGGGTCTGGGCATTGCTGGGAGAAAATGGGGGCGAGACACTGGGGTGTGATACCTGGACCAGAAAAGGTGGGGTGACTTCCACACCAGAGACAGCAGTGAAGCGAGCTTAGCCGGCAGAGAGTAGGCAGTGCAAGACGGACCCAGAGCCCTGAGGAGGTGAGGCCCCAGCAGGGTCAGCATCAGAACACAGCCTCTGAGCACCCAGCACACTCAACCTACTGCTCAGGCCTGAGCTGGGGTTTTAGAGAGGCAGCTACCACAACCCATGGGAGGGGCCCGAGAGTCCCTGGGAAGGGCCTCTGGACAGAGCAGATCAGGCCACGCCCCATCCCCTGAGGCTCCAGACACCTCCCTCAGGTTAGATGGCAGCCAGGAGACCAGGACAAGGCCTGGGCCCACACTCCCAGATGCCAAGAACGCAGTGACTACAAGGGCCAATGGAGGAGGCCCCCAGGGGGCAGGCTCAAGGTCCCCACCCGCAGGGCCCCTTCAGAGGTGCAGACATAGTCATCAATGCTTACCCAGTGTTTACTACCCACCAGGCACTGCTCTGAGAGCACTAATCCCTACAGCAACATTATGACTATCACCCCATTTCCCAGGTGAGGATACTGAAACTCAGAAAGATGAGTCCACTTGCCCAGGGTTACAGCCTTCGCACAGAGTGCTCCCTTGAAATCTCATGTGGATGAGACACACAGACAGCCCAAAGCTCAGCACTGACCAGCGGGGAGGCCCACACCAGCCCCTCCCACAGCCATGCAGCCTGAGAGTGTCCGGGGAGGGGGCACTCGCAGCCTCAAGTGCTGCAACTGGAGGAACCCTTAGAGGCCACTGAGTTCAGGGAAAGCCAGAGTGCAGCTCACACACCTCTCCAGCCTGTACATCACCAATCTGTCGCGGGCCTCACTCACTGTCCCGGAGCAACTTCAGACTCTGCTGGTCCATTCACTGGGTATCAGAGTTGGCCCAAGAGCTTAAAAAATCCAACCTTCCATTTGAAGACGGGGAGACTGAGGATCTGAGAGAGGCTCCCTTTCCCAGTCACACAGGAAGTGAGGCCAGCGGGTGCGCCACGGGCACTGGGAGCTGGGGGTGCAGAGGCAGGGAGGGCATTCCAGGTGGGAGAAGGGTCAGGCAGGGACATGCTGGCCACTCAGGGGGCCGTGAGGAGGCTGAGGATGGCCAGGAGTGGGCCTGGAGGAGACAGAGGCTGGAGGGGGCATTCCCATCCTCACATCTGGGAGACGATGAGCCCTTGCACAGAAGCACATCTGCAGCCACATGCCCGCCCTCCACTTCTGCCCGCCGTGTGCCCCCAAGTCCTGCAGATGTGCAGGTGAGCACAGTGCAGGCTTCCTGGGCCGAGGCCTGGAGCCCAAGGAGAGAAGGAGCAACGTGGAGCTGCATATGCGGAGGCTGGGGGGGCCAGGCTCTGCCCACTTCCTGGGCCTCACCATTCCAGGGTCACTGCCCAACAGCCAACCTCCACCAGTCGTTCTGCCCAACAGCTCTCAGCAGGTGGGAAGGCATGCCTCAGAACAGCCTTCCATCAACTGGCAGGCAGCTCCCTGCCCCCACGCACACTCTGGATCCTCAGCCAGGCTGAGCTCCCACTGCACCAGCCATGACTTTGTCAAAAATACATCCCAAATGACTCCTGCCCTTCCAGGTCTCACTTCCTTACTCCCCTCTGGTGCTTCTTAGCGTCCCCAGCCACTAAACCACCTGCACGGACCTGGTCCCTGGGTTCTCCCTCGCAGGCTTCAGGCGGTGTCCCCTCCAGGAGGTCCCACACCACCAATGGCCCACGCAGCTCCTCTCCTCTTCCAAACCTCCGCCCCCCCTTCCTCTCCCACTTCTCTTCCCCTCATCACCTCTTCTTCACCCCCCTCTTCTCTTCACCCTCTCCTTTCCCCTCCTCCTCCCACTCCACATGGGGGGTCTGTTGGCACCCTGACCCCTTCTCCAATTGCCCAGCCAGAAGCCTGCCTCCTCCCTCTCCTTCAGTCCCCAGATCTACTCCCTCGCCCAGTCGGTCCTCTGTATTTTACCTCCTGAATTCCCACCGCCACCCACCATCTCCAGGCCCACGGCCACCCTCCTGCCCAGGCCCCTCCTGCCAGGACACAGCAACAGGCTCCTGATGGATTTCCTTGTGGCCACCCTCTGCCCCATGTCCTCAAACCCCCAAACCACAGCTAAAGGGGATGTTTAAAATCTTCCCATCCACCAGTGCTTGGCTGAAAGCTACTAGTTCCATGAAGCTCTGGACCTGGTTCTCCTATTAGGGTCCGAAGGTCCCACCTCTGGCCAATCTCAGAGGCCAAGAGGGGCTGATGCAGGCCCGGCACAGAGAGAGAATCCAAGAAATTCTCACTGACTAGACCAGTGGTCGGCAAACTGCGGCTCGCAAGCCACATGCGGCTCTTTGGCCCCTTGAGTGCGGCTCTTCCACAAAATACCAACTTCTGCGCATGGGCCACGAAGTTTCAATCGCACTGTACGTGCGCGCTCGCACGTGGTATTTTGTGGAAGAGTCACACTCAAGGGGCCAAAGAGCCGCATGTGGCTCGCAAGCCACTGTTTGCGGACCACGGGACTAGACAAAGGAATGAGGGGGTAAGGAGCTGAATAGAGAAACAGATGAGGAGATGGATAGATCAATGAATGAGGAGACAGGTATATGTACAGACAGGTGGCCGAGCATATGGATGGATAAACGGGACTGACAGATGAGTGGATGGGCGGGTGAGTGGTAACCAGAGAGATGGAGGAGTTAGGTGGGTGGAAAATTATTGAATGGGTTGGGTGGATAGATTAGTGAGTGGAGAAATAGGTGGATGAGTCAATGGATGAAAGGATACATGGGTGGTTGGGCGAGTTGAGGAGTGGCTGGGGGATGGTGGGGAATGAATAGTTGGGAGATGAGTGAACACATGGATAAAAAGATGGCCGGATGGGCTGGGTAGGTAGGCGGGTAGTTGGCAGATGGAGGGAGGACATGTGGAACTAGTGGATAGGTACTGGAGGAATGAGAGGCTGAGCAGGTGCGTGGAGGGATGAGGAGGGAGATGGATGGATAGATGGGTGGGTGCACAGATGAGTGTTGGGCTGGGAGGACTAGGTGGACAGGTGCACATCAGTGACCTTAATCTTACCTCTTGATTCTATCTTCTAAGTAACAGTGCTGAGTGGGCACGTGCTATCTCCAAGGCTGCATTAGCAGCAGCTGCCATTTCCCCAGCATCAGCTAGAGATGAGTCAGTGGCTAGAAGACCCTAAAGGTAACAAAGCAAAGCCAAGTTAATATAGATGGTGCTACTCTTGCCAGAGAGGCTTCAAAGTCAGGAATTTCCACATGCTCCCACTTTCCTGCTTGCTTCCCCCAGGGCCCCTGGGAGGAGGAGTGGCCTCCCATACCTCTGGTGCCCCACACCTTCCCAGCAGGTCAGCCTGTCCATGACAAACTGTCAGAACCAGAGAAGGCAGAACAGAACAGGTCCCACCACAGTGACAGCCGATAACTGCTGAGCGTCTATGGCATCCAACACTGTGGTAGGTGATTTGCAAACATCAATTCATGTCATCCTCACAACAACCCCACAAGGTGGACACTATTGTTGTTCCCATACTTGAGAGGTAGTTAATGTGGGAACACTCTTAAAGTTACAGAGGAACTCAGGTCCCTAGCCTGCGCTCCTAGCCACCACCTGAAGGGTCTTCCCAAAGTCAATCACAGGGCTGACCTATCAATAGATGGGTGGGTAGATTATGTATGTATGTATGCATTGATAGATGGATGGATGAATAGACAGATGGCTGAATGGCTGGATGGATGATGTGTGGATGGATGCATTATGAATGGACGGATGATGGATCGCTACGTGTGTAATTGGGTAAATGAGAGGGGGGTGGATGAATAGTTGGATGACTGGATGGATGGATTAGATGGATGAATAACGGGTGGACGAGGGGTGGATTATAAATGGGTAGGTGGGTGTGTAAATGGATGGATGGGTGATTATAGATGGATGAATTATGGATGGCTAGGTGGGTATGTGGATAGGTAAATGAATGGGATGGATGGATGAATGGATGGCTGGATGGATGATGGATGAAGATGGATGGATAATGGATGGATGAATTATAAATGGATGGGTAGATAATGGATGGATGGATTATGGGTGGGCGTGTGGGTGTGTGGATGGGTAAGTGAATGGATGGGTAGATGGATGAATTGGTAAATGGATGGATAAATTATGGATGGGTATGTGAGTGTGGGAATGGATAAATGAGTGGGTGGGTGGATAGATAGGTAAGTTGATAATGGTGGATAAGTAGGCAAATATGAATAGGTGAGTAGGTAAATATATTTTTAGGTGAATGAATGGATGGATGAATGAGGTGGTTGGGATAGATAAATAACCTTACCCCCCCCCCAAGTGGGCCCACACTGTGCCCCACCCTGGGAGCTCAGCTCCTGGCTTTAGTTATTCCAACCTTCACGGCCCCGCCCTGCAGGAGAGGTGAGTCTCCCTATTGAGCAGAGGGAGACACTGAGGCTGAGAGGGTGCCACTTGCCCCAGGTCACCTGGAGCGGGGATTCTGAGCAGAGGAAGTGTCCCTCACAGGGTAATGAGAGAGAAAGACGGGGGGCCCAGGGGCCAGAGAGTCCTTGCTCCAAATTCAAGACCTGTCCCCTCCCCCTCCCCACCCCCCACCCACCCCCATCCCGCCAGTGGCTGGCTGTGGGCCTCTCCCTGTGTCTCAGCCTCCTCGTCTGCAGAATGGAGAGACGCCACCCACCTCGGGAGGCTGTCAAGGAGGTAAACCGAGGCCCTACCCCAGTGGTTGCCACACAGCGGACCCAGAGTGAGTGCCTGAACTTTGTGCAGGATTGTCTGTCCAGGTCAGGGAGAAGGGACAAGGGTGGAGGTATGGACAGCCTGCCTCTCCCCACTTCAGACTGGTTACCTGCCTCTCAAACCCATTCCTGACTCCATTTCCTCAAGTTTCCAGACATACAAACCCCGTCCGTCAGGTCTGTCCTTACCGTGAAACTGAGGCGCAGGGAAGTGACTTGCCGAGATCACAAAGCAAATGAATGAGTGGCAGCTTGGAGACAGAATACAGGCCTCTGGACACCCTGCCTGGTGCCTTCCCTGCCCACTGCGTGTGTGCACTCAGCTCCGGCACCTCTGGGTCATGGCCACAGTCCTGGACAGGGTGGTCTGGGTGTGGGACAGGGCTTGCACACAATAGAAGGGCAGCCTGAGCCACGACAGACCAGACTGGCTCCTGACGTCCCAGCAGTGAGGGCAGGGCCTGGGTGGGCCCTGGAGCCCCTGTGCCTCCCTGCCAGCACCAACCTGTCAGCAAGGCTGGGCCAATACCCCCGGGGACAGGGCAAGGCACTTCCCCTTCCGGAAGCCCAGCTTCCTCCACCACAAAATGGGCTGATGACAGGCCTCCCAGGGGACGCCAGTGCCATTCACTGCGATGGGGGAGGGGGGGTGCTCTGGGCACAGGGCCTAGCACAGCATGGCTCCGAGGACAGTCAGCTGTCATCATAGCATCATGACACCAACCTTCCTTGGAGAGCAGGGCCCAAGGGGCCAGAGAGTCCTTGTCCCAAATCCAAGACCTGTCACCTTTCTCTCAGCCCCCGCCCCCCCGCCCAGGCTCCTATAGGCCTTTCCCTGTGCCCCAGCCTCATCTGCAGAATGTAGAGACCCCACCCACCTCAGGAGACTGTCAAGGAGGTAAACTGAGGCCTGGTCCCAGGGGGTGCCACGCAGCAGACCCAGAGTGAATGCCAGGGCCTCTCTGTGCCCCCCGAAAGGGGTTTCCGCTCTAACACTGGCACAGGCAGCTCCGAGCAGAAATAGGATTCCCAACGGGATTGAAGCGGGCACATGCCCGACTCCCACCAGCCCCAGCGATGCTCTCCAAACGCCACGGCAGCAGCTAAGCCAGAGCCGTGAATTCCATCTGCTCAGTGGCCGCCTCGGCAGTTGCTCCTGTGCCTGGGCTGGTGCTGGCCACGCAACCACAGTGCCCATGACCCCCGGGCCCTGCACCGTCTGGGGTCTGGGGACCAACATTGGACATATGAACCCAGTGACAGGCTGTGCCACATGGCCAGGAGGGTGGACATCTACCCTGAGTCCTGTGGGGAAGCCAGGTCTGGCCCAAGGGCAGGCGGCAGGTTGGGCCAGGCACCAGGGAATGTTTCCGGGAGTATTTTTATCTTGAGAACATCCTACTCTGAGGGCGGGGCAGGGGGAGACAGGGTGTCCCTGGCCCCAGGTCTGAGAGCAGCAGAGGACAGAGCTGCTGGGTGCTCTCCACTGAGTGGCTGTGACAGTGTCTCCCCGCCTCTGGGCCGTCCTGTTCCTATTTGCCAACGAGGGGATGGCCCTTCCAAGTCCAACATTTCAGGACTTAAAGGGACTAGGGGGCGAGAGGGGCGAGAGACACAGAGGGGGCGCCCTTGCCATCCTGATAACAGAAGGAGGAGGTGTACTGAGTGCATGCACAGGCCCTGGGGCTGAGGCTTACAGACAGGGAAAGGAACTGAGGCTCCAAGAAGCCCTGGATGCGTGTTCATGAGCTTGAACTTAATCACAGGGAAAGTCTGAAAGTGTGAGCTCTGGGGCAATATGGCTGGGGGTCCCATCTTGTCTTTGTCTCTTCCTTGTGTGACCCTGGGTAGGTCACACAGCCTCTCTGAGTGCCAGTTTTCTTACCTGTAAAATGGGATCAATCATGGTACATATCTCAGAGGGTGACGATGGAGTTGCAGCAATTAATACAGGAAGCTGACCAGCTGGGAACCTCCTGGCCCCCACCCCCTCGCATCATCTCATCTCTTAGCCTGGCTCATGCCCTGGAGGCCTCAGCTGACCCTCCCTCCAGGCAGGAAGGGATGAGCAGATGGACAGAGGACTCCAGGGGAGGAGCCCAGTGAGCAAAGGCAGCGTGGCTCCTATTTCCCTTACGGTAGCAATTTTTCAAGCTTCAACCTAATGTGAGTCTCAGACATTTCCTAAGCACCCAGCATGTGCTTGGGAGAGCAAAGACGTGAGATTAAGTAACTAGAAACGTCCTGAACCAAAGAAGACCATGAGTAAATAGGCTAGAAAAGTTGCCAACATAAAAATACGTATGATGTTGAAGCATCCATCTTATATAAAAACTGCTGTTTGAAATTTTAACCCTGCTATTCTGGCTTCTGTAAATGCTTGCTTAAATAATACGGAAAGTAAGACTACTCCCATTCCAGAGAGGCCGTAAACTCTGCCCCAGACAGAGTTGTCAGTGCTGGCACCAGGCTAGGCCTTGAGATAGGGTCTCACAGCTCCTTCCCAGCTCACAGGCCTTCTTTCTCAGAAGGCCCGGAAGTCTCATTCCAAATTTGGGAGACAAAGGACTGGAACAAGTATAAATAGAGAGAGTTTCCTCCATGTTGGGGGGGCCCAGAATTTGAAAGACACATTTTTCTCTGGGCCTGCACATAATCATAATTAAAATGTAACTCCCGTTCTCTAAGCGTGACTTGGTTTTTTTCCGGTCTTCTGTAACAATGATCATTATCAAAACCCACCATAAACAAAATAAAAGGTATCAATGTTTTGTTTGTTTGATGTGTTATAAAAAAAAAGATTGATGAACTTAATAGACAAAGGGTTCTTATAAATCAATGAGAGAAAAGGACACACAGAAGTGAACAGATGGCTAGGGTTGGGCTCCCCACGAGGGTCATGTTCCTCAGGCAGCGACGTCTCAGGAACATCCACACTTTAGAGCAGGGGTCCTCAAACTACGGCCCGCGGGCCACATGCAAATGCAAATATTGTATTTGTTCCCGTTTTGTTTTTTTACTTCAAAATAAGATATGTGCAGTGTGCATAGGAATTTGTTCATAGTTTTTTTTTTAAACTATAGTCCGGCCCTCCAACGGTCTAAGGGACAGTGAACTGGCCCCCTGTTTAAAAAGTTTGAGAACCCCTGCTTTAGAGCCTCAGTGTAAGCTAGTCCCTCACCGGAAATGCCTTGTTCTGCCCTCTGGAACTCCATGCATCCTTCAAGCGTGAAGGATGCCTCCTCTATGAAGCCTTCTAGGATTTCCTTGGTTCCCCAGTACTCCTTGCTAAGTCCCCACAATACGTTTCTTGGGCCTCTGGAACCAGTGCTTGGCTTCGGTGAGTACCTGGCACAGCATCAGAGATTATCCCAGATTTCAGGGCGGGGGGGAGGGGTGCCTAAACACCTTGAACAGAGGAGAAAATCAGGTACAGAGATGGAATGGTGTGCCTAAGGCCTCCAGTCTGTGAGCCACCCCTGAGGGCCTCCCCCTGCCCCCAGGTGTCCCACCTCTGGTCCCTCCACACTCCAGCTGCCTCCTCCCTAAGGAGCCCACCAGGCCTGCCTTGTCCCTGATAAGAAAGGCCCCCCCCCTTCGGGCTGCATCTTATATAATAAAAGCCTATTATGCTAATTAGGCTAATATGCTAATTGGTCTCGGTCAGCCGTTCAATCAATCAAAGCATGATATGCTAAGGTCACTCAACCACTCACTATGACATGCACTGACCACCAGGGGGCAGACTCTATGACCAGTCATTTAGCTTGCCGCTGGGGTCCACTGATCAGGACTGAGTGAGACTGGCCGGAAATGCCCTGGAGCCCTCCTGGGGTCCCTCCCCAGCTGGCCAACCTCCCTTGTCCCTCCCCAGCCCCAATCGTGCACAGGTGGGGTCCTTAGGCCTGGCCTGTTCTTTCTTACAATCTAGGCCCCTCCAGGGATGTCGGAGAGCCGGTTTCTGCCCCATCCCACAGGCCAGGCTGAGGGACCCCACTGGTGCACGAATTCATGCACTGGGTCTCTAGTGTCTTTATAATGGGCCTGACCCACTGGGAGGCCCGTCCAGGCCAAGATCAGGCAGGACCAGGCCTGAGTCCCAGCCTCTGTGCCCCAGTGACCCAGAGGCTCAGCTGAGGAAACACAGGGACTGTTGTTTCAAGTTCCCTGTTCCTTTCCTCCTCATTTTGTAATCTTGGCTTCATTTGGGGAGCAGGAAATCCACTGGGAGAGCTGACAGGCCTCTGAGGGCCCTGGGCCCACCTGCTTGGGCAGGAGGCTGAGTTCTGCCATCAGGAGTCCAAGGAAATAGAGTGACCCGACACTCCCCTAGGGCTCCCGGGAGAACGGCCAAGGCCGCCACCTGCTCACCAGAGCCACACTCACAGCCGCGCACTCAGCAGATGCCCAACAGCCTCTGCTCTATGGGGACATGGTGTTGGGCCTATATTCCATGGGGCCAGACGGACAGAAGCATGTTGAGGAGGAAAGAACCAAAGGGACTCTGGGGACAGGAGACCTCCCGAGGGAATGTGGGAAGTGCCTCTGGAACAGCAGGGACGGAGGCGCTGAGGCTGCAATGCCGCTGTGTTCAAGGAGCTGAAGAAAGAGCAATGGCTGGAGCTGAGGGCGCCCGGGAGGGGAGAGCAGGTAAGGGAGCAGCTCCAGCCCAGAGGACAGTGGGACGCACAGCCAGCAGGTGCTGGAGAGCCTGCTGTGCCCCAGGAACCACACTCAGAAGAGACGCCGCCCCCTTCCTGCTTTGCCCGATGCCAGCCCCTGCCCAACGCCCTCTCTTCCTCTCTTCCCTCAGGTTCCTACGCTCCTTCCATCCCACCTCCAAGCCCCAACCTGTGCTCGCCCCGGTCCTAGGCCAGGTCATTCTGGGGAGCAATCCCTATCCCTCCGAGTCTCCCCCAGGGGCCAGGGCCTGGGTCTGAAACCCTCAGGATCCTGCCCCTCTGACCCGAGAGCCTCGAGGCCTGGCTGCGAGGTGGTGGAGGGGATGTGGTCCGGCCCAGGCGGTTTCAGGCTCATCTTGTCGTGGGGCCTCGTGCTGCCCGGGCCGTCTCCTTTGTCTGACAAGAGTCGCCTCTGGGCCCTGTTCCATTTGCTCCAGGAAAAAGCAGTGGCTGGGGGACTGGATGTCCACGACCTCGTTCCCTTAGTCACTGCTCATCACCTCAGAGCCCCCTGGAGTCCTGGGGAGCCCAGGGGGCAGGACAGGTCTAAGGGGCTCCCGGCCACGACTCAGGATGGTGGAGTGGCAGGTGCCCAGTGCCGAGCGAGTCTAATCCATGACGGGGGTCCAGTGTCAGTGCCTCGGGGTTGGAAAGGCCGGGGTGGGGAGGGGGGCTCAGCGCGAGGCAACTGTGAGACATCACCCGACCTCCCCGACTGGACCTGCTGCGGGACATATAACTCCTGCCTGGTGTGCTTCATCCGCAACTGCCACGTGGTGGCCTGGGAGCAGCTTCCCCCAGCACAGCCAGGAAACTGAGGCACAGGCCATAGCCGAGGGGCCTGTGCTGGCCCAGACACCGTGAGGGCTGCCCGAGGGGCCTGGAGGCAAAGCCTGGGGGTGTGGGTGGGTTTGGCAGGTGGTACAAGGCAAACAGGACTGTGGGTCTCCAACACAGCTCAGCACATCCTGGGGCCCAGGACAGAGTCCGGGCTCTGAGAGCTTGATGGGGAGACACGGGAACCCCCTCTGCACATGTGCTGCCCCCTCTGCGATGGAGGGAGGCAGCAGAGCCCCCAGCCTGACACAGGACAGCGGCCGGGCCTCTGCTCAGTCTCACTGTCAAAGGCGTTAGTGGGCAGCAGCACGCTCATCGCTGTGTCACGTTCTGAAATGCTGTGTCAGTATTTCACATTTCTGCTTCCCTTTGTGGCCCTGGGCAGCTTCTCTCACGCATTCACAGATGCCATGCTGAGCAGACGGACATCGAAAACACCCCAGCCGAGCAGATGGAGGCCAGGC
Source organism: Myotis yumanensis (assembly GCF_028538775.1). NCBI lineage: Eukaryota > Metazoa > Chordata > Mammalia > Chiroptera > Vespertilionidae > Myotis > Myotis yumanensis. Next base: position 390,357 of record NW_027223767.1, read on the forward strand.
CTCACCCGTCCAATGGGGGTCACCTGGCCCTCTCACTGGTTCGTTCGTTTGTTCATTCACTCATTCATTCATTCATTCCACAGCACTACGTCCATGCCAGGCCCTGGGTAAGGCACAGTGTGAACCAGGGGGAAGCCCCTGCCCCTTCGTGCTCAGGACAGATGGGAGGGAGACGGACATTTCAGAAGAAAATGAGAAGATGAAGAAGATGCAGGCTGCAGGGGCACTGTGGACCACGGGGAGTGGGTTCTGCTGGCGGGAAGGGCCCGGGCCTGGAACAGGAAGCAGCTCCAGCAGAGGCTGTCGGGAAGGAGCTGTGTCCAAGGGGAGAGAGTGAGCAGGAAACAGGGGAGATGAGGTCTGAGAGGGGCAGGATGGGGTCTCGCCTGTGACTCTTCTAACTGTCCCAGGTCAGGCCCTAGCCAGTTTGGCTCGGTGCATAGAGCGTCGGCCTGCGGACTGAAGGGTCCCAGGTTTGATTCTGGTCAAGGGCCTCCCAGTGGACCCAACGCCCTCTCTTCCGCGCCTTCCCTCAGGCTCCTCGGCTCCTTCAACCCCACCTCGAACATGCCCAAGTTGTGGGCTCGATCTCCAGTAGGGGGCATGCAGGAGGCAGCTGATCAATGGTTCTCTCTCAACATTGACATTTCCCTCCCTCCCTCTCCCTTTTCTCTCTGAAATCAAATATATATATATTTAAAAAATAAAAATGTCCTAGGTCAAACCCAGAGAATCTTGGGAGTCTCCCCAGGGCCCAGGGCAGGAGCATGAACCTGAGGAACTTTCTGGAACACAAGGGAGGGTAGTGAGGGCATCACCCTGCCAGGCATCACCTCTCTTTCCTGAGGGAGGTGCCGGCCTGCTCGGTGTAGTTTAGGTGAGGGACACCCTCTGCTCGAGGGTGACCGAAGTGAGGCTCTGAGCCCACAGCTGCCTCTCGCTGACCTCACCCCACAGGCCTTTGCAACCCGAGGCTATGACACTGGACCCCGTCATGGATTAGACATGCCCGCACTGGGCGCCTGCCACGTCCATTCCTGCAATCCTGCCTCTCAACAGAGGCAAGAGACTGACTCAGAGAGGGTGAGCACCTTGCCGAGGGCCACACAGCCAGCCCACAGCAGGCTGGGAGGGGAAATGGGAACAGAGACCTGGACCACGTCTGCTCAAATGCCTCCAGGCGTCTCAGGACCGCCTCCTCGGCCTCCCAGCGGAAGGGTTCCTGTGACCTTGAGCCACAGGACCTCTCTGTGCCTGTGCCCCGGAGAATAAGGTAAGTTTGGGGGCACTGGTCTGGAACAAGGGGTCTGAGCAGCAGGTCTAGGGCCGCGCAGCTGGGGTCCCTGCTGAAAGGCCCTGGAAACCTTTCTCAAGCCTGAAGCACTTATTTAGCACCAACAACCCCATGAGAGGCTGCCTGGGTGCCTCCTGCCCCAAGAGAAAGAGACAGGGTAGAGAGATAACCCTCCTCAGGAAGCTGGGCATCCTGGGGGTGGACACCTGTGGGCAGGGCACCGACCACCTTCCCCTCCCACACATGTGCATCTGCCAGTGGAGGGACAGGGAGGTGTGAGGGGGGCAAACATGGGTCCCTCCTGTGCGAGGAGGTATGGGAGGCAGGCGTGGGTCCTGTGTGGGGAGGTATGGGGGGCAGGCGTGGGTCCTGTGTGGGGAGGTATGGGGGCAGGCGTGGGTCCGGTGCGGGGAGGTATGGGGGCAGGCGTGGGTCCTCCTGTGTGGGGAGGTATGGGGGGCAGGCGTGGGTCCTCCTGTGTGGGGAGGTATGGGGGCAGGCGTGGGTCCTGTGTGGGGAGGTATGGGGGCAGGCATGGGTCCGGTTTGGGGAGGTATGGGGGCAGGCGTGGGTCCTGTGCGAGGAGGTATGGGGGGCAGGCATGGGTCCAGTGTGGGGAGGTATGGGGGCAGGCGTGGGTCCGGTGCGGGGAGGTATGGGGGCAGGCGTGGGTCCTGTGTGGGGAGGTATGGGGGCAGGCGTGGGTCCGGTGCGGGGAGGTATGGGGGCAGGCGTGGGTCCGGTGTGGGGAGGTATGGGGGCAGGCGTGGGTCCTGTGCGGGGAGGTATGGGGGCAGGCGTGGGTCCTGTGTGGGGAGGTATGGGGGCAGGCGTGGGTCCGGTGCGGGGAGGTATGGGGGCAGGCGTGGGTCCGGTGCGGGGAGGTATGGGGGCAGGCGTGGGTCCTGTGTGGGGAGGTATGGGGGGCAGGCGTGGGTCCGGTGTGGGGAGGTATGGGGGCAGGCGTGGGTCCTGTGTGGGGAGGTATGGGGGCAGGCATGGGTCCTGTGCAGGGAGATATGGGGGGCAGGCGTGGGTCCTCCTGGACCTGGTCCCGGCCTCCATGTGCTCCACCTCGCCCAGCCTCCATTCTGAGGCACACAGTTGTGCTGCTAACCGAAGCCTCGATATCCATGCTGGTCAATGGGTTTAATCCCATCGCCTCCCTGGTGCTGTTGGGAATGAATGGAGGTGGCGGATGCAAGGTGACCAGGTCAGGTCCAGTGCCCAATAGGTGCTCGAGTGTGCACCGTCCTTGCACGAGCACGCCGCGGAGGTACGATTCCTGTTCTGCCAGGAGGGCCAGGGGTGTGTGTGCACCTGGCCCCAGTGTGCATTTCCCCAGAAACAGACTTGGGAGTCAAAGATTTGGGAAAGGTTGTTTGGGAGGTGACCCAGGGAGACTGAGGCAGGGGACGGTGACAGCCAGGCCAGGGTGGCTGGGAGTGCCTCTCCACACGGGCACTGAGCCTCCCGCCCCCTGGTGCCTGCACCTGCGCACCTTCACTACCCCCTCAGAGTGAAGCAGCCCATGGTGCTAGGGAGGGCACAGTGGCCCGGTGGCCACTGAAGGCAGAGGCAGTGCTGGCAGCTGGAGGAGGTGCCGTGCAGAGATGAGGGTGCAGGGTGAGGTGGCCACCTGGCATCACACATGTGTGGTGTGTGGGTGTGTGTCTGCATGTGCAGCAAGTGCCAGCTGTGTGCTCCTGTAGAAACACATGGGCATGTGCGTGTGTACCCGTGCTGAGCCTGTGTCCTCACCAGGACAGATCTGCACCTGCCTTAGTCCTGGTGCCAGACACTCTGGGCCAGGTCCCTGTGTGTCTGCTTTTGCACACATGCATGTGCATGTTCAACTTGTGTGTGTGTATATAGCTTGGCACGTGCATACACACATGTGGTATGGCACATGCATACACATGTGTCCAAGCTGTGAGCATGTGCATGTACCACAGTCCCTGACCCAACCTGGCAGTGGAGATGGTCTGGTCGCCTTGGCAATAAGGCAGGAGCTGGCTAGGCTGGGTCGGCTTTGGTTCAAACCCCAGAACCCACCGAGGCTGAGAAAGAAAAGGTGCTGGAGGGCGGGGCAGGGCAGGCTCAGCCCCTGACTATGCTCATGCTACCCTCCCACCCCCACTGGCCCCTGCCATTTCCGTTCAAGCTGAGGGTCGCTGGGAGCTGGGGCACCGGCCTGACTGGCTGAGTGTCCCCAGTGTAGAATCCACCTCGGAGGACAACAAGCAGGGCTGGGGTGCCTCCCACATTCCCCCAACTCCCCCAGCTCCATCTCCCTGACTCTGCAGGAGGGCCTATTCCCAGACTCACTGAGCCCCAGAAAAAGGCACCCCAGACACCAGGCTCCTGGTAAACCGAAGTCACCTTCCCTGGACAATTAACGCTCTAATTGCCCATGCTGCCCCCTGGCTAGTCCATTAGCCCAGACCTCAGGATGATTTATTCACGAGCTCCCATCTCCCCGACCCCACGGCCAGCTCATCAGCCTCGCTGCCTCTGCCGGGAGGGCCAGACCCGCAGACACTCCCCCTTCATCTCACTTGAAAACGCTGCGTCCTATTTATATTCATCAGACAGAGCGCACGAGGATGAGAGCACTGTGCCTGCTGCCCACGGCGCGCCCCAAGGTTCCGGCTTTCGAGGCAGAGTCCGTGCTGGAGAGCCTGGGAGACCCTCTGCTCCTTGTTACAAGGGCTTTTCCTTGACCGCCTCACTGTCCTGGGAAAGTCTTGTAGGAAAGAGTTGCTATTATTCCCATTTGCCAGATGAGGAAACTGAGGTTCAGAAAGGTGCCATGACTTACCCAAAGCCAACAGCCTAGAAGAGGCTGAGGTGGGGACTACTGCTGCGCAGGTGGCCCCGGGCCTGTGCCTTTACTTCCCAGCATGTGGCCTCCTGGCTGAGTCCCAGAGCAGCCCTCTAAGGTAGCCCCATTGTGACCCGTTTCACAGATAAGGAAACTGAGGCTCAGAGAAGCAAAGTGCCTGGCCCAGGGTTACACAGCCAGGAATTGCAGCCAGACAGATGGCCTGACTGACAATGTGCTCCCACCCAGGGCCTGGGTGACCCACGAAGTGTCCAGAGAACAGCCCTGGGAGGACGAGAATGGCTCAGGCTGTGAGTCCCCCCTCTACTCCCCCAACCCCCCCACATGGGTTACCTGCAGATACGGCACATGGGCCCCCTCACCCCACCTCTTCAATGCTTCAGTGCTGAGTGGAGGCCCAGATGCCAGCTCCACGGACCCAGCTATCTGCACAGAGACAGTGTGAAGGGCCCTCAAGCCACAGAGAAGGGCCTTGCCCTTCTGGGCTGGGTATTCTGGGATCCCCCCACCAGCCCCCAGGGCATCCAATCACTCCAGCTTCTTCTCAGACTCCTGGCAACACAGCCCGATAGAACCCCATCCTGAGGCCTCAGTGCTGAACACCCCTCCAAGCACAGGCTGGGTGTGGGAAGACTTGGTGGCCGTGACAGGGTCTGCAGGCAGCGATGGCCCCGCAGTGGCTGCTGCGACTGGTGTCCATGGCATTTGCAAAGCCCGAGGCAGCACGCTTGCCTGAGTACAGGCTGCACGGGCTTGGCTGCAGCTGGCTCTGGGTTCAAACTCTGGTTCTGTGACACCTGGTTCTATACCTCAGGCACCCAGCCGGCCCTCGCTGAGCCTCAGCTTCCTGACCTGTGGGCTGAGGGCTGTAGGGACAAAGCAAGCCCGGGTATGCACAGCACTCACCTCCAGCTCAACAAGCACTGAGAGCTGACCAGCCCTCACACCAGCCCAACTCTGAGGCAAGGCAGCTGGCACTTCTGTCAGCTGAGGACCCAGAGTAACCTTGTGTCAGGCCTGGCAGGGACCCAGAACCAGCAGAAAGGTAGCCCTGGTGGGATGTTGGGCAGGTCACCACCACTCTGAGCCTCAATTTCCCCATCTATACATGGGGTGCCAAGCTGTGATTCTTGTGAGGATCAGTGGCTTCATAAATTGCTTAGAACTATAACCAGCGGAGAGAAACACTACCAGCATTATCACTATCACTGCCATTAGCACTATTAGCATTTCTGTGCAGATGCTAGCGCTCAGCTGGAAGTGGCCCGGGGCTCCCAGTCAGAGCCCAAGCCTTCCAGCTCCAGGGTTCCTCATGCCCCGCCTTTTCTGTGGCCCCAGCAGAGCCTGGAAAGTGTTTCTGGAAGAAAATGAATTGGCATTTTCTCATGGCCCAGCACTGCCCTCCCGGCCTCTCCCACCCCATGCCTTTGCCCAGGCTGTGCCCCCAGCCCTGCCCCACAAAGGGTGGCCAGCTCCTGGCTTTCCTCTAGTGTGCCCTTCAGTCCCAGGCTGGGCTGGGGCCTCCCTCAGCCCCCTGCAGCCTCTGGGCTTCCCTCTGTCACGGCTGCAACCACAGCCCAGCCTCCAGGGCATCCTGATTCCTGCCTGGAGGGCCCAGAGCGAGGGCTCCACTGCATGCAGAACAACCATCTGGGACAAGATCCAGCTCACTGAGCAGGTGCTGCACATGGGCCTGTCCCAAGGACTCCACCTGGGCAGAGGCTGGGCTGGGGACTCGGCCGGTCTCTGCTAATGGTGTAAAGCTCTATGCTTGGGGCTTTGTGGGAAGAATGGCTGGTCTTATCTATGAGCCGTTCGAATAGGACTCCACAGCTTCCCTTCCCCTGCGAGTCTCATCTCCTCAAAGTCTCACTGCCATTGAGAGGGGCTGTGAGCAGGTGTGAGCTCAGAAAGTTCACTGAGGCCAAATATCCCAGGAGTATTGAAAACTAAATAAAACGAAGGCTCCTTGATTGGGTTGGTGCCAGAAAAAGAGAGAAAAGTCTGCTATGATTTAAAAATGCAGTCTGGCCCGGCTGGTGTGACACAGTGGTTGAGCGTCAACCTAGGAACCAGGAGGTCACGGTTCAATTCCCGGTCAGGGCACAGGTTCAAGTTGCAGGCTTGATCCCCACTGTGGGGCTTGCAGGAGGCAGCTGATCAATGATTCTCTCATCATTGATGTCTCTCTCTCTCTCTCTCCCTCTCCCTTCCTCTCTGAAATCAATAAAAACATATTTAAATTAAAATGCAGTATGAATCACCTTCATTGGACTTGCAAAATGAAGCAGGTAGACTCAACCACATGCCTGTGTTTTGAGTAACAGTGGGCCCGTGGGTTGGGGGACCAAGAGGGGCCGCGCCTGTGGGTTTCCTCCCTGGGCCCTGGGGCTGGTGTCCCACAGGGCGTCTGTCACAGGGGGCCTTGTGCTGTGTGGCCTGGACAGCGTGGCCTCACCTGTTTGACCTCACCTTCCTCCTAAGTGTAAGTGTACGCGTGTTCTCTCTCTCTCTCTCACACACACACACACACATAAACACACGCTCACACATACACACACTCACATACACACACTCACACATACACACACTCACATGCACACTCAATACACACACTCACACATACACACACACTCACACACACATGCTCACACACACTCAATACACACACTCACACATACACTCACACACACTCAATACACACACTCACACACATACACTCACACTCACACACATACTCTCACACACACTCACACACACACATACACACTCACACTCACACACACGTGCTCACACAGACACACACTCTCACACTCTTGTGGCCTAGATAGCGTGGCCTCACCTGTTTGACCTCACCCTCCTCCTATGTGTAAGTGTACACATGTTCACACACACACACTCTCACACAGACCCACACACTCTCACACACTTGCACACTTGTACTCACACACACGCACACTCACACACACGCTCACACAGACACACACACACTCTCACACACACTCTCGCACACTTGCACTCACACACATGCTCACACACACTCACATACACACACATGCTCACACACTCACATACACACACACGCTCACACACACACTCTCACATACACACTCTCGCACACTTGCACTCACACACACACACACATGCTCACACAGACACAACACTCACACATCCTCACACACACACCCTTACACTCAATACATACACATGCTCACACAGACACACACTCACATACTCACATACACACACATGCTCAAACGCTCACACACACTCACACACACTCACACACACACACACATACACACTCACATACACACTCTCACACACACATACTCACATACACACACATGCTCACACGCTCACACACACACTCACATACACACACATGCTCACACGCTCACACACACACAGCTGTGCTCCTGGGGGTGCCTCCTGCCGGCACAGGCCTTCTCTGTGGGGCACTGTCCCAGGAGAGCAGATGCGAAGGGCCGGGTCAGGACCGCCTCGCGTGCTGCCCTCCCCCCAGGCCAACGTGCCATACGAGGTGCAGCTCTCTGCTCGCCACAGGGGAGCATCCCTGTGCCTGAGGAACCCGGGACACTGGCTGGCCACTGTGCAGCACTGTCCCAGCTGGGTCCCCTCCCCCCTGGGGCTGCTGTGCTTCGTCCAGGGCCCCCCTTTCTGCAGAGCCACTTCCGGCCCAGATCCCACCTGTCCTCCAAAGGCCTGGAGCGCGACAGACCCGGAAGCTCGCTCTGTGCGTCCTGAACAAAAATCAGGGCTGGTGTCCTGGATCACATGGGAAGAGGCTCAAATAGGACAGCGCCTCCTCTCTCCCTTGCTGGCATCTCTGTCCTCAGGGAGGCGGTCGCTCTGGCCACCTGGCTCATGAGGTCCCACCAGTGAGAGTTGACGAGGGCAGCGTCTCGGGATCCTGGCTTCTTCCCTGCTTCTGCCTCCCCTCTTATGGCTCCTGGCTCCTGTCAGAGCCGTGCTCTCTCTGCGCACTCCTGTTCTCAGGAGCCCAGAACCCAGGGACCCCAAGACCCCAGAAGTCAGGCAGCCAGAACCTCACGCCTCTAACTCAAGGCATACCCCACCCAACTTCAGCAGGAGCTGTTACAGAAGTCTGACCTCATCCGATTCCCGCAAGAGTGAGGACTATACAATCTCAGGGGGGATTGTTAGACAGACGGGCCTCGAGGTCTGGGCCATTCTCACTAAACGCTATTCTTGCTGAAGGTTAACATGCAGTCGTTTGCAGACCAGCTGTGAACAGAAGCTTGACAGGAACCCAACCAACTGCAAACAAGAAATCAACGAGCAATTGACCACATAGTGCAGGTGAGCGTGGCTGAGCCCCTTCCCGCAGGCAGAGCTGTGGGTGTGAATCCCTGTCCTGGAGAGGCTGGGAGTAAAGGAAGCTTCCTAAGGCAGCCAGGTCTCCTTTCCCATGGAGCCAAGTGGGAACCCCTGGAGAGTCGGGTAACAATTTCCCACGTACCCTCCCCACTGCCTCCCCCATTATCGACATCACTCACTAGTGTTTCTCATGTGTTACAACCTAGGAACCCACATGGACATATCATCATCACCCAAAGTCCACAGTTCACGTAGGGTTCGCTCCTGGTGTTGTATAGTCTATGGGTTTGGATAAATGCGTCCTTGTAATCACCAGGACAGTATCACACAGAGCGGTGTCCCGGCCCTACACGCCCTCTGCTCTGCCTGTGCATGTCCTCTTCTCCACCCCTGGCAGCCACTGACCTCACTCCCACAGCTTTGCCGTCTCCACAAGGGCCTCTGGTGGGACTCACAGGGGCAGCCTTCCACTGGCTGCTTCCCTCAGGATCTGCATCGCAGGTCCCTCCTGCCTCTGCAGGGCTGACAGCTCATCTGTTTGTAGTGCTGAGCAACAGTCCATGGTCTGATATAGTCCAGTTTACTCATTCATCTTGGTTGCTTTCAAATATAAATAAAAGTGCTGTAAACATCCTCGTACAGGTTTTTGTGTGGACATAAGCCGCTGACCTCCTTGGGTAAACACCAAGGAATATGCTTGCCGGATGGGAAGAGTGTGTTTAGTTTTGTAAGAAACCACCAAACTGTCTTCCAAAGTGGCTGCACCCATTTGCATTCTGATCAGCCAAGTATGAGAGGAGTTCCTGTTGCTTCAGATCCCAACTGCATTGGGTGATGTGGGCCATTCACATAGGCGAGTAGTGGAATCTTGTTTTAATTTGCATTTATTTCCCTGAGGGCATATAATGGGAGCGTCTTCTCATAGGCTTACTGGCCACCCATGTATCTTCTTTGCTGTGATATTTGTTCAGGTCTCTGGCCCATTTTTATAATCAGGTTGTTTGTTTCCTCTTGTGGAGTTTTAAGAGTGCTGTGTGTATTTTGCACAACAACCCCTTTAGCGAATGTGTTTTTTGCAAATATTGTCTTTCAGTCTGTGGCTTCTCATTCTCCAGACAATGGTTTTGTGAAGGGTAAGAACTATGTCTGATTCCTCTCCTGCATGTGGACGTGCAGATGTTCCAGCACCGTTTGTTTCCAAAACTGTCTTGGCTTCATTGTACTGCCTTTGTTCCTTCGTCAAAGATCCACTAACTGTGTGTGGTTCTGTTTCTATGCTCTCTATTCTGTTCTACTGGTCTATTTGTCTGTTCTTTCACCAATGCCACGCTGTCTTGATTGCTGCAGGTTCGCAGTGAATCTTAAAGTCGAGTGCTGTCAGTATCCAACTCGGTTCATCGCTTTCAGTACTGTGGTGGCGTTCTGGATCTCTTGCCTCTCTATTAACTTTAGAATCAGACAATATCTACATCATAACTCACTGGGATTGGTGGATTGGATTGAATCTATAGATCGGGTTGGGAAGAACTGACATCTTAATAATATTATCTCCCTATCCATGAACATGAAATATCCCTCCATTTAATTCGTTCTTTGATTTTCTTTATCAGACTTTTGTGGGGTTTTGTTTTCTTTTCTTTTAAATTCTCACCCGAGGATATGTTCATTGATTTGAGAGAGAGAGGACGGGAGCCTTAACTGGTGCGGCTCAGTTGGTTGGGCATCATACCACACACCAACGGGTTGCTGCTTCAATTCCTGGTTGGGGCACATGCCCAGGTTGTGGGCTTGATCCCCAGTAGGGGCTGTGCAGGAGGCAGTGATCAATGTTTTGCTATAGCATGGATGTTTCTTTTTCTCTCTCCCTCTCCCTTCTCCTCTCTCTAAAAATCAATTTTAAAATCTTAAAAAAAAAAAAGAAAACAATGAGATAGAGGAAGAGGAGAGAGGGAGGGAGAGAGAGAGACATGGATGTGAGAGAGAAACATCGATAGATTGCCTCCTGGATGCTCCCAACCAGAGAATCGAACCCAAACCCTTTTGGTGTATGGGACAAAGCTCCAACCAATTGAGCCACCTCTGGCCAAGACCTTCATCAAACTTTTGTAGTTGTCCTCACGTAGCTCTTGCACATATTTTGTTAGATGTCTAAGTATTTCATTTTGGAGGGGCTAATGTAAATGATATTTTTATCTTTAAATGCCACCTGCTCATTGCTGGTAGATAGGAAAGCAATCGGCGTTTTGACATTAACCTTGTTCCTGCAACCTTGCTATAACCGCTTATTTGTCCCAGCGGTGTTTCTTTCTTTTGTTAACTCTTCCAGCTGCTCTACATAGACAGTCATATCATCTATAAACAAACATAGCTTATGTCTTCCCGCAACGTGTACACTGTATTTCCTTTTCTCATCTCCCTGTATTAGCTGGAACTCCCCGCCTGACCTGAAAGGGAGTGGTGTGATGACGCGTCCTGGCCTCGTTTCTGGTCTTTGTGGGCAGGCCCTGAGTTTCTCACCGTGAGTGTGATATTCACTGCAGGACTTTCGTAGATATTCTTTATCGACTTGGAAAGCTCCCAGTACCCGTTTACTGAGAGTTTTATCATGAGTGGCTGTTGGTGGGGTTTTGTTCTGTCCCCTGGGGTGTCCTGTGCTTGGAGAAGTGCTGCCCATGTGGGCCCTTAATGACCCCTGGGAGAAAGGGGTGCAGGTGTGGAGAAGTGTCCTGCAGAGAGGGGGCCTTGCACAGGGATGTGCGGGGTAGGCCAAAGGGCGGGAGCCCAGGGCACAGGCAGGGATAACCACCCACCCGCAGGAAAGCACAGGTGCTGGGACGTGGGAGCTGTGGTGGGAACCAGAGGAGGCCATACTGCAGGCTGCGAGTCCGGGACCCTGTGGTGGAAGGAGAGCCCGGACTGGGGACAGGCTCTGGAATAGGGAGGAAGGGGTGGGTCTGGGACCAGGGCCCGAGCTCAGGAGCAGGGCCGGGCGGGAGAGTGGCCCCCGGAGCAGCAGAGGCTGCAGGGGCTCAGGCGTCATGCCCTTCAACTCTTCCTCCCCGTCTGTCCGGGAGGGCAAAGGAGGGCTCAGGAGGCGAGTGGCAAGGGACCTCTCTGCCCGGCTCCCTCGCAGGCCCAGGGGTGGCTCTGAGGACACTCACCCTGGGAGTACTGGTGCCACAGCAGCCTCCTGAGGGGCCGGGGGCCAGGCCCGGCCCTGGGGAACCGTCTGCTCCACCACCCTGGGTCCCTGTTCTCTCCGGAGACTCCTATTCGGGCCGCAGGACTCATCCAATTTGGATCCAACATGAAATCAACAAGCGCACGAGTCAGTGACCAGCATCTCCGTTTGCCCCTCCCCAGCAGCCACGCTGCGGCCACACGTCCTGGGCATCACCCAGTGTGTGTGGGCAGGTCACGGGCAGCGGATGTGCCGCCTCCACAGTCACAGGAGCTCAAAAGTCAGCCACGGGGAGCGGGGCTCAGGACTGGGGGCGATGGGGAGACCGAGCCCCATCTCTGTCTCAGTAATGGATAAAGGGGTCGTGACCCCCCACCTTGAGAGCTTTAGCAAGACCTTGGCCGAAATCTTTCCCCTACAAGAGCCTTCCAGCACACAGCAGGCGCTCAAGCAAAGACCTGTCCTTCCAGCCTCATCCCATGGGGGTAAGAACGAAGGCGCTGGGGCCAGAGCCACGTCCAGGCACAGGGATGAGGGGCTGTGATCTGGCGTCAGCTCTGCCTCAGCTTCTCCACATGTGAAGTGAGGGACGCCAGAGGCCTCTGCATCTAGATTCTGAATCGGTCCTCACACCTGGCACACGATCATGGTGTACACAGGGCAGACGGCCCATTCCACAGAGGAGGGGAGTGAGACAGAGAGGGAAGCTGCTGGCCGCTAGTCACACAGCAAGCAGAGGGGACCTGCCCATTTAAGTCTAGACCTGCCTGGCTCATGCCCAACACCACAACTCCAAGCCAGAGACGGCTCCCGAACAAGACATCGCCAGACTCTTGGCGCAGGGCACCTCTGCCCCCTCAAGGGAAGCCTCACAGGGCTCGTGGCATCCCTGAAGGGCCCACGCCTTTGGAGGGACACTGAGGCCCATTCACAGGGCTCTGGTCTGAGTTCAGATGCAGTTTGGCACCTGCCTCTCCCGGTGGCCTCCTCGCTCAGACTCTGCTCCCACCACCAGGACATTCTGAGAAGTAAATGGGTGTCGGGAGTGGCCGAGGACACACCCGGCACCGGGGCACGGGGAGCGGCATGTTCACTATGATTTCTGAGTGCCGATTCTCAGCGAAACGCCACGCCACTTCCTGAGAAGTAAAGGCACCCGGTGACACCACAGGCTTCTGAATTCACCACCAAAACATCCCAGCAGCAGCCAGGAGCCAGGGGAGGAGGCCGAGGACACCAGGCCCCCCAGGCCACACAGGACCTGGCCAGACCATGGCAGCAACTCATCAGTGCATCCCTGTCTCAGGAGGGACACTCGTCAGCCCAGGGAGGAGGCTGGGGCTGGGGGCTGGGTTTGGGGCTGGGGCTGGGGCTGGGGCTGGGGCTGGGGCTTGGGGGCGCTGGGCGGCTGCTGGGGCTTGCAGGGAGGCTTGGACTAGGGGGGCTGGGGCTGGGTGGGGGAGGCTGAGGCTGGGGCTGGGGCTGGGGGGGGGGGGGCGCTGCAAGAGTGAACCCAGCCTCTCCCTCCAGCCACAGTGAGCTGTCAGGGAAACTGACATCGAGGAGCCTACCCTCGGGCGTCAGGCTCCAACTGGGCTGCGGTGCAGCCTTTCTGGGCCTCGGTTTTGGCATCTATGAAATGGGACAGCCACTTCCTGTCCTGGGACCAGCCAGGAAGATCCACTGGGATGAGAAAGGCCCACACTGGGCAGGGGCGTCCCACCCGACACCCAGAAACCTCGCCCTGGGGAGGGTGGCCAGGGAAACCGCCTCATCCCAAGAGCCACAGCTGCCAGAATAAGCGGGACAGGAAGGCTTTTCAAATGAAAGGCGGCTCCGCCCTCTGAACAGGAAATGTGAGCGGAGTGATGAGGTGGAGGAGCCGCTCTGCATGGCCAGGACGGACCCGGTCTGAGGGGCCAGGAGAGGGAGACCAGGCACACTTAGCTCTGCCACGGGGTGGAACTGGAGCGACACAAGGGAGGACACGCAGTGACAACTCTCAAAGCCACAAAGGCACAGGCTGTCGGATCCAGTGGGTTCATTTCCAGAACGTGCTCGGACGCCCAGGCACGACATCCACACCGGGCGCCTGCAGCAGCACCATGTGCACTGACAGTCAGGGCGGCACAGAGACCCGATGTGCATCAGGAGACAAGCGAACAGCGTGGAAACGGAGCTCCAGGCAGGCAATGCCAGGGAGACTACCCTCCTGCGGACCCAGCGCCAACGACAGGTGTCGCCCACTGCACCCGCCGCCCAGTCACCTGAGGAGGCAGGGACCATTCACAGCTCCACTTTGCAGATGTGCAAACTGAGACTCAGAACAGCTGGCTAATGTGCCCAAGTTCACACAGCGGGTCAGCAGCAGAGACCGAGCACAGAACTCCAACACGATGGATCTCCCAGGTGTGCTGCTGACATAGGAGGTTGTTCTTAAAAAAGAAAAAAGCCAGGCTGCAGGGCAATACATTCAGGTTGGTCATAGGTAATGGGTTGAACAATGGCCTCCAGAAAAGAGGTGTCCACCCAGACCCCGGGAGTGTGGCCTGTGCAGGCGTAACTAATGCAATTACCCTGGCTGAGGATGGGCCTTAACTCCAATGACAAGTGTCCCAAGAAGAGGAGGGGAGGGGAGGGGAGGGGAGGGGAAGGAATGGGAGGGGAGGGGAGGGGAGAGGGAAGGACTGTGTGGAGACAGAGGCAGGGAGCAGAGGATGTGTCTAGGAGCCAAAGCCACCAGGATCCCAGCAGCTCCCGGAGCTGGGAGAGAGGAGAGCCAGTGGGAGGTGGCCCCTGCCGACACCGTGACCTTGGCCTCTGGTCTCCAGGGCTGTGTGCTTAAGCCTCCAGCTGTGGTGCTGACTCGGCGGCCACAGGAAACCAACACAGGGTCCGCCTCTGCCCGACCTCCCCCCCCCTCAGCTCCCTGGGCCCGGCTGACTGCCCGGACCACAGAATGCCGCCCTCTCCTGGCACACATCAGGCGTGTGGGTTCACTCAGCCGATCTCCAGGCTCCCATTTCCCCGATGAGGAACAGGCCACCCCGCCACTCCCTGCCTGCTGGCCTGCGACCTGGGGCAGGGTGAGTGGGGACCCTGAGATGCCCAGAGAGCAGCTGCCTTAGGATTGGCTAAGCCTCCAGGGCGGGACACCTGGGCCAGGCCCCGCGTGCCTCAGAGGCTGGGCTGGCAGGGGCAGCAGAGGAAGGGCGGGCAGCCAGGGTCCCTCTGCTCCACTCGGCAGCCCCCAGGAGGCCTGGCTGCCCCAGGGACTGTGTGGCCTGGAGGCGCTCAGGGCCTGGGGAGGGGCCTGGCTGCCCCAGCCAGGCAGGTGCTGCCGACAGCTTGAGGCCCAGCAGGCCAAGGGGATGGGCACAGCTGAGCCTCCTGCCCACGAGGCTGTGAGAGAGGAAGCTGCCGGCTGACCTGCCCTGCCTGCAGAGCCAAAGCCAAGAAGAATGAAACATAAAAGCGCCGACTCACACATGGAAACACAGGCGCAGGAAGGAGAGCGCCAGGTGATAGAGTCCCTCAGGCTCGGTCTCTCAGGTCCCCTGCAGCAGGCAGGGCGGGGACTGTCCTTCAGACCCAGCTCCAACCAGGCTACAGGGGTGGCAGGGGCTCTGCCCCCAAACAGCCGTCTTCCCTCCTCCTGAGAATCATGAGAGAGCAAGACACGGAGGCCAGTGCCTTCCCTGAGGTGTCCAAGCAGAGTGGCACCCTCCCACCCGCACCCTCCTACCCGTCTACACTGCACCCGCCTACCCGTCTACACCGCACCCTTCTACCCGTCTATACCGCACCCTCCTACCTGTCTATACCGCACCCTCCCACCCGCACCCTCCTACCCGTCTACACCGCACCTTCTACCCGTCTACACAGCACCCTCCTACCCGTCTACACCGCACCCTCCTACCTGTTTACACCGCACCCTCCTACCTGTCTATACCGCACCCTCCTACCCGTCTACACCGCACCCTCCTACCTGTCTATACCGCACCCTCCCACCCGCACCCTCCTACCTGTCTACACCGCACCCTCCCACCTGTCTATACCGCACCCTCCCACCCGTCTATACCGCACCCTCCCACCCGCACCCTCCTACCTGTCTACACTGCACCCTCCCACCCGGCTACTCCGCACCCAGTGGAAGCTGCACTGGCCTGGTTCCCCTTGGCCCCGAGGGTGGGACCTGCCCCAGGTCAGGGAGCTTGGCTGCAGGTGACTGGCCTGGGCGGGGAGGGGCTGAGCTACGGGGAGACTGAGAAATAGATTCCCAGGCTCTGTCCCCGACCAGGATTCCTGGGGATGAAGCCAGGAGCTCTGGATCTGCCGATGCTCCCAGGAGGGTCTGAGGAAACGGCAGCCAGTCAGCGCCGCTCCTGGCTAACATGAGCCGATTTTCAACTCCAGGTTCCCTGGTTCTGAGAGGCTACAGCTTCACGACCCAGAGAAGCCCTGACGGTGCGTTTCGGTGGCTCATGGCTGAGTCTGACCAGCCTCCACCCCAGGCCAGGGCGCTGACACCACAAGGGCAGCAGGTGTGGGGACCCCAGGGGCAGGGCGGGAGCTGCAGGTGCCTGTGTCTGGACACACTTGCACGCCTGCATGAGCACTCAGGCGATGCCGAAGGCTCTCTGCGGGCACCTCAGGAGCATGGAACTGGGGCTGCAGTGGGGAGACGGGGTGAAAGGAGAAATGCACTCTCTGCCCTTGCAGTTGTTGGTGCTCACGGTGAGCTGAGCACTCCTGTCAGAAATGTCATAATTGACAACAGGGTATGACACGTCTGTGCTTCCTTACATATTTGTTTCCTTATTTCTTTTCTCCTCCCTCTCTGCCCAGACCTCATCCCCAGCCCTGGCACAGGGCAGGGCACTTGCTAAGAGGGGAGGGGAGGGGAGGGGAGGGGAGGGGAGGGGACAACAAGACAAAAGAGGCAGGTGTGTTAGGGGGGTTCCCAGGCCCTTCCACACCCTCCTTCCACAGGCCGACTTGTGGGCTTCCCACTGGCCCAGAGGTCCCAGCACCTCGGGAACCCCTGGAGTCCACCAGCCTTTGCCCTCCATAACCCAGGCAGGCCCGCACATGCTGGGCCTGGGCCTCCCTGGGCCTCCACAAGCCTGAGTAGTCATCTGGCCTGAACTTGGCCTGAGACCAGGACCCAGAGGCCCAGGGTCGGGGCAGCGGGTGGCACACGCTGTCAGCTGCCGTCACAATTACTTTCTGCTGTAAGGGACAGAGAAGTGCAGGCCTGGAGCCACCCTCAGGGAGCAGGCTGCAGCTGGAAGGAGAGGGAGGCGGACAGGGATTGGGGACACATATCTCTCCCTGCCTTCTGTTGTCCTTGGCCTTGGGACCTCTCCATTACACACACAGCACACATGCAAACACGCACACACATGTGCACACACACACACGTTGCTCAGCACCTCCCCATCTTCACACACTCCCTCCTCCAGCCCAGCTTCCTGAGTGAGTCTCCACAGGGCTGCTAGGGGCTCGGGGGACAGAGGGTCTTGCTGCTAAGCAGCTGGGCCACCTCTGGCTGTGGCTGTCCCTCTCTGGGCCTCAGGCTGCCCCTCCCACCATGGGGATGCCGCGTCTCACCCCACCTCCAGGACACCCCTCACGGGGTGAGGACAGTCCGAAGCTGCCTCCGAGGCGAGCCTGCCTGGGTCGCAGCCCCGAGGGGCATGGCCAGCCCCCGGCGGCACCCAGCAGTCCGCAGGGTCCCTGCCTCTGGAGCCCGTCAGCTCAGTAAGCCCGGCGTGGCTCAGGCAACGGCAACAGAGAGACCAGAAGGGGGAAAGCATGCGGGTTCTTTTTAAAGTGGGGAGCTGCTCAAGTTGAATCTGGCAAATCTTAAAAAATAAAAAAAAAGAATGTTAAACCTGAACATCATGATCCAAAAAGAAACTGGGCAGGGGGAGTGAAACCCCTGACACAAGATACGAATGGCCAGTGGACACCTGGAATGCTTAGTGGGCAAGACAAGGAGATACTGGGCCCTGGGACACCCAGCTCTGCAGCTAGCCGCCCCCCCCCCCCCACACACACGCACACATGCACACACACTCACGCACGCACGCACACATGCACACGCACGCACACACGTGCACACCCACGTTACTGCAGGAAGGCACAGAGATTCATGGCGGGAAGCGGGGGCCATGAGAGCTGAGCAGTGGGATTCCCCGAGCCTCGGTTTGCTCAGATCTGCAGTGAGAACAGCTCCTGCCCTCACAGGGGTGCGGGGCGGGGGGCAACCTAAGCTGCACACAGGCTCAGAGCTCGAAGCAAGTAAGGTCACAGATGCAACTCAGCACAGAGGAGGGGCCTGGGCTGAATGCCCACTCCCTCCCCTGCACAGACAGATGGCAGGCAAGGGCCCAAAGCAAAGGTCTGAACGCCAGCTCTGCCTCGACAAGCCCCACGATTCTGGGACGCTGATGTCACCTCTCTGAGGCTCAGTCTCCTCATCTGCAGAATGGAACGTCATTCTGGCTGCTGAGCACTCGCAGCATGTCAGGCAGCATGCCTGGTTACTGCGCACCCACTCGTAGCGGGCACCCCTGCAGCACATCGGACCAAAACCCTGCCCTCGAGAAGCATGCGTCTCAGAAGGGACAGCAGGAAACAAGCTGGGCAAGTGAGACAGGGCGTGGCAGGTGGCATTCAGTTCTCCACAGGACAATGCACGAGGGGGAGGCCGACGAGGGTATGGGGGATGCGTGGTGATGGAAGGATGGCGTACTGAGAACTGTACACCTGAAAGCTATGTCATCTTATTAACCATTATCACCCCCAATAAATTCAATAACAAAATTTTTAAAAAGAAAAATACAGGAGAGGGATGTAGGGAAGGGAGGCCATGGTGCTATCCAGGAGAGCCTCCTGGAGGAGGCGACATCTGGGCAAGACCTGAGAGTGGTGAGGCGGGGGCTGTGCAGAAATCTGGGAGTGTTCCAGGCAAAGGAGGCAGCAAGTGCAAAGGCCCTGGGGGAGGCCCAGCAAGGAGCGGAGCAGGCAGTCCAAGGGGGAGGAGAGAGGGATGGGAATGAGGACTAGACTGTGCAGGGGCTGGGGACCGTGGGGAGGAGGGTGGCTTTGTTCTGAGTGAGAGGAACCCTGGGAGGGTCCTGAGCCCAGGGCTGTCCTGAGACTACAGCACGCACAGCGCATGCAGTGCACTCAGAGCTGAAGTGGCCGCTTGGGTGGCCTGCAAGAGCCTCGCTCTGACGGCTTTATTTGTTGCACCCTGGCCCTCTCCAAGCCTCAGTCCTATGGAGATCCAGACCCAGGGAAGGGGAGAGGGGTCCCCAAGACCTGCTCTGAGGCCCTGAGAAAGGGCTCCCCTCCTCTCTGGCCACACAATGGACCTGCATTCAGTGCTACAGAGCAGAAGGCCGATTAAGGGGCTGGACCAGGGACCCCCGGTCTCCACAGCCTCATGCTGCCCTGCAGCCTCCATCTCAGCATCCAGGCAGGGGCCTGAGCTGGGGTGCATCGACTGGGGCAGGTGTAGGAAGCGGGGCAGGGACAGCAGGAGACAGCCTGGCTGCAGCAATCACCGGCCCTTCTGGCCTCCATGTCCAGGGGAAAGCTGGGATGGAGGACAGATTCCCAAGGCCCTGGCATCACCAAGGCTCCCTCTCCTTCACCGAGCCCCCTTTCCACAGCCCCATTTCCACTGAGACCTCTGCCCAGAGGCCACAGAGGGGCGCACAGTCCTACTCTCCCATCTCGGGTGCTCTCAGCAGCCTCCTAGCGGGTCCTCAATCCCACCCTGAAGACGATGAACTAAGGCCCAAGAGGAGAAGTGACTCAGCCAATCACACCGCAGGCCTCCCTCGCCTCCGCCACCTGCCCTGAAGTCTCCTCCCAAACACCGAGGTCCGGGGGTCAGGGCAGTCTCTGTGTACCCAGCACCATGTATGAAGCAGACCCTGTGCTGGGCCATGGGCATCAGAATGCCAGCAAGGCCTCACGAGGTCCCTGTGGCCAGAGAAAGCAGCTCAGACCCTGACCCACCAACACTTCCTGGGCACCTGCTGCATGCCAGGCCTTCACGGGGCCCCAGGCCCACAGCACCTGGGAGCCAGGAAGGCGAGCAGACACCAGGACCTGTGTGGGCCCAGCCCCAGGGGAAGGGTGGCAGGAAGAGATGCCACGCTGTTCTGGTGGCACACAGAGGCACCTGCGGGGTATCTGGGCAGGAGGAAGCATACAGCTCTGTCCCTGGCAGAGCGCCAGTCCCTCCCAGCCCTTCAAACCTCCTGTCTGTGCCACGATTTGAATGCCACCCTCTGCACCAGCAGACCATTTGGAAATTAAATGAGAGTGCAGCGCCCTCAGCCAGTGGACAGAGCCCCGGGACAGGAAGCTGGGCATGGAGCAGGCGGTGGAGGCTTCTGCTCAAACCCCTGACTTGCTGTGTGGCTTTCAGCAAAACCCCGCTCCTCTCCGGGCACCTCTTCCTCCCAGCACAGCACAGCTCACTGGACGTCCCTCCACCAGGCACTCGCTGGCAACCGGAAGCCCCACGGGGGTCTGACATGACAGCTGGGATGGGGGCAGCATCCTGGGCACAGGCTGACAAACGGGCTCTAGCCCCTGCCCCAAGAGAAGGGCCATTCCCTCGGGCTGGGGAGGAGGCTCTGCTGTCCCCTCGCCAGGAGAGGGTCAAAGAAGCGGTCAGGGACCCGGAGTTCATGTCTGCCAGGTCCATGACAACACCCAATCCTAAGAGTGCCATGGTGGACACTCGGTGATGCACCAGGGCCCCTGCTGTCCAGCACCCGGAGCCCCCCTCTTGTCCCTCAGGGGTCAGCACGCCCCTCCCCTCTACACCTGCTGTCCCTCAGAAGCTTGTAACACTGATGGGAGTCCTTCCAAGGTGTCCCTCCTGGAGCTGCCAACCTCTGCTGAGAAATCTCTCAGGACTCAGGATAGGGGTGGGGAGTAATGGGTGTGAGAGGCATGGGGGGATCTTCTACTCTAAGCCCCCCTGGCAGCATCCAGGGCTGGGGCCCCTACCTGACCCTCTGTGCCACATGGCACAGTCCAGGGCTGGAGCAGCGTGGCCCAGGTGAGGCTGGGCTGGGGCAGGGAGCAGCCTGGAGCCAGGCTTCCTTTGGCACCTGGGGGTGGGGTAGGGCCGGCCAGAGGGCTGCAGGTCTCAGCCCCAGGGTGTGCCCCTGCCTCTGGGGAGACAGAGCCTGCAACCCGGTTTCAGGGTTTGGGTCTGGAGGGCAGAGTCCCCAGCGCTTTATCCCAGGGCTCCCACTTGAGCCCAGGGAGCAGCCGAGAGTAGAAACGGCCACAGGCAGCACAGGCTCCAGGTGGGCCTGCCCTCGAGGAGGGGTAGGTGGCCCGGCTGTTGAGAGGCAGAGGCACCTCCTAGAGCAAAGACCTCCTCCACGGAAACACGGCTCTGTGACCCATCCCCTGCTCCCTGGCAGGTTTGAAGTATCATGTGCCCTGAGCACCTTCCAAACCGGAGGGACAGGAGCACTTGGCAGGGAGTCTGGCCTGAAACCCAGGGGTCCGGGGCTGCGGGGCATCCTCCCCGTGGGCGAGGCCCATCTAAAAGCAAGAAGCTTTGGCTGGAGTCGTCAGCTCGCTCGCCAGTAAAGAAGAGCATTTCCAGAATGTTTCCACTCCATCAGCACGGAGAGTGAGGAGAAGCGACTCCGAGGACCGCAGATCTTGGGCCGGGGGAGGGGGAAGCATTTTCAGGGCCGCTCATGGACTGCGACTCCATCCGCGCC
This sequence comes from Myotis yumanensis, assembly GCF_028538775.1. NCBI lineage: Eukaryota > Metazoa > Chordata > Mammalia > Chiroptera > Vespertilionidae > Myotis > Myotis yumanensis. The sequence continues at coordinate 411,815 of NW_027223767.1, forward strand.
CACCGCCCCCCCCCCCCCCCCGCCCCATCCCGGGGTCCCGGGGAAGAACAGGCAACACACGCAAGTGCCTCCCGAGAACCTGGTGCACGTCTGCCAGGGGACCGAGAGCGCCTCAAAGTTTCCCGGCGCTCCCCGGAATGGAGGTGAGCAGGGAGCAAAGTTCCCGGTGGCGTAGCAGCCGGAGCCATGGCAGGAGCAGGCAAGCCTGCAGTCGGCATGGCCTCCGATGGCTCCTCAAACTCTCCCACCCCCTTCCCTGTGGCCCCACCGCCTCGCGCTCACCCCGAGCCCGAGAGGGCCTGCGCGGAGCGGACGCCAGGCCCCCGGGGGCCGCGCGCCGGTGGCCTCGCACTTACCTCGGCGAGTGTCCGGGGCGCGGCGCGCTCCGCGTCCTCCGAGCTCCGCGCGGCCGTCCCCAGCCCCGGCCGCCGCCGCCCCGGCCGCATCGCCGCCGCCGCCGCAGCTCAGGGCAGCGCCCAGGGGCGCTCCAGGCCGAGGGGCGCGTCGGCTCCGAGCGCCGATCGCTCGGGGTCAGCCGTGGGTCGGGGGCGCGCGCCTGCACGATGCCCCCCGGGCGCAGGGCGCTCGCTCGGGCCGGCGCGGCTGGAGTCCGTCCCTCTGTTCGGCTGCGAGAGCTGGCGACGCGCCTCCTCCCCCGCCCGCTGTTATCTGATCCCAGGCCGGCCAGGCGCGCTCCCCACGCCCCGCGCCCCGCCCTGCGCTACCTGCGGGCTCCCGGCCCCCAGCCCCTCGACCCTGGCGACCGAGCTGAGGGAGAAGGCTGCAACGGGGAGGCAGGGGAGGGCGGTGAGCGGGATGGAGGGCGAGAAAGAGGAGGGAGGCGGAGGCACGGCGCGCACCCAGCTCCGCGTCCTGCGGCCACCAGAGCACAGCTCTGCAACTCCTCCAACTCTCCCCCAGGAGCACCCTCCCAGCGCGCCCCGCCGCCGCCCCCCTCCCCTCGGGAAGAGAGGGGGCTAGCCCGGCCAGTGCCTCCCCAGCCCCAGGAAGTCCCCCGCCCCATCCACCACTTGCGCACTGGGGCGCGCGTGCGCGCGCGGGCACACACACACACACAGAGGCATGTCCTCCAGGGACAAGCACAAACAGGTGCACAGAGAGCGCACACACAGTCCAGGGAATCTTGCATGTAGCCCATACACAAGTTCACCCACACATGCAAAATGCACGTCCTGACATGCATGATGGTTGCAAGTGCACAGGGACATACAATGTGCACTTTTACACCCAGATCCCGGCTTGTACACCTCTGGGAATTCTCCTCCCTTGCACACCAGGCATGTCCTCACACACATACCCCCTCCCTCTGTAACAGCCTCTCCCCCTTCCAGCCAGCGCTGTTTGGCTTCTCTCAGATCCTGCTTTTCCCTCTGTGCTCCCCTCAGTTCTCCCTTTTTGCAGACCTGACCCCGCTGTGACCCTCTTCTCCTGCCACCTCTGCCTCTGGAGGCTGGGCTTTTCCCAGCCTGTCCCCAGGGACCCTGCCCTCCCAGCCTCCTGGGCCCATTGTCTGGGCCTCTGATCTCAGCCTCCTGCAGGGCCCAAGACTTCCCTCCTGGCAGACAGACTTGACCGCTGGGCCTGGGCCTGGGGACACCCCATTGTATCACCAGTCTGACCCCTGCTCCACCTTGGAGCCACAGCATTGGGCCCAGGAGGTGGGTCTGTGCCCAGAGCACAAGCCTGAAATGAATCCCAGGCCCTTGGCCTCCAGCTGCCTCTCAATGTGGAATGTAATTATGTATCTGAGCCCTGGGAAGCTGGCTGCAGGGTGGAGGGGTGGGGGTGGGGGGTGGGGGGAGCAGGATGCCTCCTGGCCAACGCCTAGGTTGCTGGATGCTCAGACAGAGCAGTGCAGGCCTACCTGCCAGGCTCCTGCCCAGGCTCCGGGCCCCAGGAAGCTGGTAGCTGCCACCTGGCCTAGGCCACCCAGAGTCCCCAACCTCAGGCTGTGCTGGGTTGAATCCACCTCTGCTGACCAGCTGAGGAAGCAGGTCAGGTCGGCTCTCCAGGCCACGCTTTCCCAGGATCAGGTGGGGAGAGTGAGATTTCCCGCCTCCTGGGCTGGCAGTGAGGGTCCACGAGTGCCTCCCCCAGGCATCCAGCATGGTGCCAGCTGCTGAAGAGCCGTCAGGCCTGCAGAGCTCGGCCTGGGCCTGGCTGGGCCCCTTGCTGCCACTGCAGCCTGGGCAGTCACTGGCCCTCTATGCAGGTACCGGAGCTGAGGCACAGGAAGGGTGGGCGAGTACCTGCAGAGCTGCTGGGGGTGAGTGGGGCTCAAGGCCGGGTCTGTCCCCGCCAGGATGGCTGTCCAGCCTGCAACGGGGAGGGGACACCCCAGGAGGTTCCAGCCACCACCACCACCACCACCACCACCACCCCCCCCACCCCCCCACCCCCCCCCCCCCGCCCTGACTGGCACAGCTGTCCTGGCTTCTTCCTCCCCTCGGAGACCAACCTTCAGGGGGCTAAAGGCTCTCAGGAAACTTCTCCTTTTCCCTCGAAATGACCAAGGAGGGAAGTGACTCAGCCCCCCACCGTCCCTTCCGGTTTCCTACAACAGGGAGGCTCAGCGTCATCACAGAAAGAATGGCTCCCCCCGCCCCGGGCGGGGGGGGGGGGGGGGCCTCGTCTGCGTCCCAGGGAAGCCAGCACATCCCCTCAGCGGGCGGTGGTCTCGACTGGAAAGGACAGAAGCCTCTGGGCACCTCTGTCTCTAGGGCTCTAACAGCTCCCAGGACAGGGGTGAGCCCAAGGCATTCTCCACCCGAAACCACCTGCAGCAGCTCCCAGCCTGCCACTCACCAGGGAGCCAGGGAAGGCAAGCAGCGCTCCCCGGCCTCCGAGACGCCCCAGGGCCGCTCTCCATGCCGGTCACAGACAACGCCAAGCGTCCTGCCCAGGTCCCTGAGCAGAGACTGTCCTTGCAGAGGCCAGCCCTTCAGGCTCCACATCCCACCCTCCTGGCCCACCTCTGGTGCCAGAATTCAGTTCTCAACCACCATCACATCACATAAGCAGCTGCTAAGGGCCCAGGTGCATGGCCCTTCACTGGGCCCCATGGGTGCCAGCCTCCCTCCAGGGAGCGCGTCCATGTTCCAGATGCAGAGACTGAGGCACAGAGGGCAGGATGTGTGCCGGGGTCTCTCTAAACAGCCCCCATGCCTTCCCCCTGGCTTCCTGTTTGTGAACAAAGGGGCTCACAGCCCCCCCAGGGCAAGGTGCACAGCCACTGCTCCCTCTGGTGCTGAGGGGGTGCCCCCAAGCAAGGCCAGGTGTGGGGGACCCAGACAAGTCCCTTGCTGAGGTCCTGAGAAGCCAGTGACAGGAAAGGGAGTTGGTGTCCTACACACAGTAGGAGTTCTAGCAACAAGCACCTTCCCAGCCAGCCGACATAGCTCAGTGGTTGAGTGTCAACCTGTGAACCAGGAAGTCACGGTTCGATTCCCAGTCAGGACACATGCCCAGGTTGAGGCTAGACCCCTGGTGGGATGCTTCTATCTCTCTCTCCCTCTCCCTTCCTCTCTGAAATCAATAAAAATATATTTTAAAAACAAAACATGCCTCGCAAACCCCTCTGACTCTGCCCAGCTTCCCCTTAACCTGAAATTCTCCCTCTTCCCCTGGGCCTGGCACGTAGTAGCCATTTAAGAAACCCTTGCTGCCACGGTGCCCTCAGAGCGCAGGCAGGAAGGCCCACAGGGACCACTCCTTCTGCTGAAGAAATCGAGGCCCAGGCAGGGAAGGTGGCTCCCAAGGCCACCAAGCCATCCGGGCATAGGGAGCAGCCTGCTGCTGGGCTGGCTGGGCTGAGAGAGCAGCAGGCTGTCTGCTGGCTTCTGTAATATTTATGTCTTAATATGACAATGCCAGTGCATTTGTTTCAGCCATAAATTAATCATGGGCTGAGATGTGAAGACCAGACCGTCCCTCGCTAGTGTCTGTCTGGTACCACGGCAGCTCCTCGGAGTGCTCGAGGGCACCGCCTCCCAGGAGTCCATTGGGTCCCCCCCCCCCCCCCCCCCCCCAGGATTTCAGCCCAGCCTCAGCCCCGGAGTCAGGAGACCCTTGAAACGTACAATGGGCTATGCATGCCCAGCTCACTCTCCCAGGACAGCTGTGAGAGCCAAAGTCCCCAGGCCCAGCCCTATGCCCCTCAACTGGCCCAGCCCCCTCAGCCTTCCTGTTCCAGATGCACTGGCCAGTCATTCAGCCCTCGGATGCCTCCAGCTCAATTCTGTCACTAGACTTTATCCCCAAACTGCTCTTCCTTCCGGGACGGCCCACCAGGGTCTGCCCATCCCGTCCCACTCCTTCCCACACCAGTCACTCTCCGAGGCGTCTCATTTCCTGTGGGTCTCCAGGGAGGCATGTCCGTCTGTACAGACAGGGACAGATCTGTCCGGAGTGTTCACAGTGCAGGCCCAGCACACTGGCACAAAGGGACATGGGATGAGAGACCCCAGGGCCAGGGCAGCTCCTGGCAGAAGCCTGCCCCCCCGCTCCCCCCCCAAGTGTCCAGGGCCTGGGCTCACCCTCCTTTCACCTCCACCCACAGGCAGCTCGTGAGAGCCACACCTGGCTGGTCCAGGACCTGCCTTTCCCGGGTGCACAACCCGTGGCCAGGGATCAGGGGGCACAGGATTGCGTCCCACGGGGCCAGGGGAAAGGAGGCCCAGCACGCAGAGCCCAGGCCCAGTCCCTTCCCTCAACGCCATGTTCCCCAGGACAACAGCCGTGGCCGTGACAATGGCAGGACGTGTGCATTTGCCTGTGCCAGGCTCCTGGGCGCATCAGGGAGGATGACGGGGCAATCGCTCCAGTTGAAGGTATAGAAACGCCACCCTGGTGGGTAAGTGAAGAAATGAGACCTGGACGGGTCTGAGCTCGCAGTGGGGGGGGGGGGGGGGGGTGCCTGGGAGGATGGCCTCCCACCCTTGCTGGCACTACTAAGGAGTCAAGAGAGTGACTGTCTGGTTCCCTCGAGGCCACACTCCCCTGCCTGTCCCCGGGCACCCGCAGGCCCAGGCCAACCCTGGGGCATTGATTTGAGGGGAGTAGACGTGAGGCATGGCTGGCGTCCTGGGAAACAGGACACTGGGCCCCTCCCGCTCGGCAGGAAGCAGCATTGATTAGCTCCGCCTGGAGCCGCCACCTGACTATTTCCCTCATGAGCAGGCTCTGCCCTCCCCCACTGCCTCCCCTTCTTCCTTGCCTCCTGGGGAGCTTCAGCCATCAGGTCAGCGGTGGGCCCAGGAGCCAGGAGGGCAGCCCCGGGTAACCTGGCCTCTCCTGGGTGCGAGGAGGGCACTGTCCTGGCTGCGCAACCTCACAGGCACCTGGTCCATGTCCTCCAGGATTTAGGCCCTTCTTTGGGAGCCATGCTCCCTGGGGACTCACCACCTGGATCTAATCTATCCTACCACCTGGTGCCTGGGGACAGGGACCATTCCCAGGGCCCAGGGGTAGGCAAGTGGCTCTGACCTACCTGTGATTGGTTGAGATATGAGCATGTGATTGAAGCCAACCAATGAGGACTGGCCCCAGACTGGCTGAATCAGCTGGAAAAGAAGGAGCTCTATCTTGCAGGGGCTGCTGGGGACCCCTTGGCTGCTACATGGGCTGAGTCCCCCTGAAATAAGACCCACCCACATGAGTGGAAAAGCTAAGAGAAGCAGGAGTCCAGACAGGCTCCTAGGGGCCTTCTGATCGTGCCCTGGACCTTTGAGTTTTGCGACCTAAACCACCCTTTTCTAACTGGAGGCTTTTGAGATTGGTTCTGCCCTCTCCAGGTCCCCGAGAGGCTGCTGGGGGAGTGGTAGGTGGAACACGACCAGCAAGGACTCAAAAATGTCCTCAAGCCTCTCAACCCTCTCCCTCCTGCCTGCCGGGTGCGTGAGGGCTGCCTGGCAGACCTGGGGGACAAACAGGGTCTCCCCCTTCCTTCAGTCTCACTGTCTCCCTCCCTGTACAGGGACAGAGCTTCCAGGAAGGCGGGCAAGGCCTGCTGGTCCCAGGATGACAAGAATAAAGGGCAACAAAGGGAGGGAGGGAGTCACTCCAGCCTCTCACAGTTAGAAATAGCTTCCCCCCAGGAGGCCTGCTGCTGAAATAATCCAGCCGCCACCCGCTACCCACCCCGTGGGCACTGCCTGCCTCCGCCCTCCCTTCAGAGGTCCCCAGGAGGGCCCTCACTCTAGGGATGAGGACTCTGCCCCAACACCTGCCCCATGACCAGCCCCTCACCCTTCCTTCCTCACAAGGAGGCAGGCTGAAGCTGGGCCTCAGCGTGCTCGTCTCTGCAGTGGGCCTGACTCTGACACAGGAGGTAGGCCAGAGGCCTCCAGTGGGGAGGGGATGGACCAGGACACACTGTTGTCCCTGCCCTCCCCAAAAGGGCTCCAGAGGCAGAACAGGGCCTAATGCGAGGCCCTATTTATGTGTAGAAAAACTGCCCATCTATTTACATGAGCAAAGGAAGCCTGAGGAAGTTTGGGAGTGAAACTGTCAGAGGTGTGTCCTCCTGAGAGGGGAACCCCGCCTTGCTTTGCTTTTGTGTGCAGCCCACACCTTACTGCTCCCCAAGTGCTTGGGGCCCCACTGCTGGCCTGGCCTCGCCAGCTGGGGACCCTGCAGCCGCTCAGGCCTCCAGCCTGGCTGTGGGCCGTGAGGAGCGAGAGGCGTTTGGGTGCGTGTGACCCACGGGCACATCCGACAGCATCTGGGCTCTGAAGTCCGTACAGAAAGAACTTTACGTGACTTTATGTTTTATTTTTTAATTTTATTTTTTAATATATCTTTATTGATCTCAGAGAGGAAGGGAGAGGGAGAGAGAGAGAGAGAGGGAGAGGGAGAGGGAGAGGGAAAGGGAGAGGGAGAGGGAGAGGGAGAGGGAGAGGGAGAGGGAGAGGGAGAGGGAGAGGGAGAGGGAGAGGGAGAGAAATATCAATGATGAGAGAGAATCATTGATCGGCTGCCTCCTGCACGCCTCCCACTGGGGATCGAGCCCCCAATCCGGGCATGTGCCCTTGACCAGAATCAAACCCGGGACCCTTCAGTCCGCAGGCTCTATCCACTGAGCTACACCAACCAGGGCAAGTTCATGTTTTAAAGTCGGGTTGTTGTGTCCGTGTGAGGAAGCCCAAGGGCTCTCTGGTTCCGCAGGTCATTCCAGGAGTCGTGGCCGATGCTCCTCTCCACAGGGACTCCCCAGCCGGGCACTCAGGGCCAGCGCTGGGAGAGGCGAGTGGCTTTCTGGGTCCTTGCTCTCTGCCTCCAAGCCTTGGCCTCAGAAGCTGAAATAGACACCTGCTCTCCACCCCAGTGCCAGCACCTGGGGGCTCTCACCCACCCCAGTGCCAGCGCCCAGGAAGGGTCTGGGGTAGTCACTGTCTAGTGGGTGGGTGGGCAACATAGGTCTCCTGAGGGATATGGGGAGGGCCTGGGGCAGCCCCAGACCCATTGTGGGGGCTCAGGAAAGGGGCCCCTCTTGCAGCCTCACCGATGCTCTCCCTCCCAAGCTGGGTCCCACCCTCCTCCAGGCACCCACCGCCTCCTGGGCTACCTCAGCACAGCTCGCCTAGTCCCCATCCCCCTCTAACTCCGACTTTCCTCAAGCAGAGGGCTCCTGAGGACTAAGGGGTGTCTCTGCACTCCCTCCTCAAGCTCATCCCAGCACTGGCTCCACCGGACTCAGTGCCACCTCCAGCCAGGTCACTCCCTGCCTCGAACCCAACCCTGACCTGTCAATCCCAGCCTGGTGACAGCCAGCCAAGCTAAAAGAACACAACTCTCTATCCCAGGAGCTCTGTGTCTAGGAGTGTATCCCACCAGCTGCTTGCACCCCGGCAGCAAGATGTACGTCCCAAGTGTCTCCCTTCAGAGTAGCAACAGCTGCAAAGCCTGCCACATGTCAGAGCCACCGTGAGAAGGTGAGGATGGAGAGAGTCAGTGTCCATGGTCCTGGCCAGCCCGAGGCCCCAAGAGGTCCTGGCCTGAAGACAGAGGCCCATGGCTGGGGGCTGACTCTGGGGGACCCTGGCTCGGGGGGCCCCACAGGTCCCAGTGCCCAACAATTCTTGTACAAGGTGCCACCCTGGGTCATGTGCCACTTCTACAAAATGATGGACGCCCTGGAGCCCAGCGACTGACGCCAGCTTGCCGCCCTGATGGGGCGAGACCAGACCGCGCTCCTGTGGCCCCAGATCAACTGAAATGCCCGTGTGGCTGACCTCATGCACATCCTCATGCACTTGCAGCTGCTCCGTGTGAGGGACATCGAACCAGCCTGGCACCCTCCCGTCCCCCTCCCACCCTCCAGCACCACAGACCCTAGGACCCGCTCCATCTCTGCACCCTCTGAAGCCAACCCCCCCCCCCCCCCGCAGGAGTTGCAATCGTCAGCGTCCCCCTATTTCCCCCCAGCTTTTCCAGGCTCCCAGAACCATTCTGGGCCTGAGTGCTGCCCTGTCCAAAGCCCTGCTGCCCTCCAGCCACCGCCACCATCTCTAGAGTCCTCTTCCACCAAGCAGAGCCCAGAGAACCCAGGCTCCTTCCTGCCCGGGAACCCCCTCTCCATTCTGCCGGCCCTCCATGAGGCTCCCTGGGCACCACAGCTTCTCAGAGGAGCTGAAGGTCGGGAGGGCGGCTTTGGACGCGTGCACGGGCATCCTGAGGAGCACGGGGAACGCCGTGGAGAAGATGGACGAGGAGGCAGACCTGGGGTGGCCACTGTGGGGCAGAGCTTCCTGGCCACGTAGAGCAGCTGTCAGTCTTGTCATCAAACATCGTGGACTTTGCTGGCTGCTGTGCTCAGAGCGGCGACCACTGCCTTGTCTGTGGCTTCCTGCCCGGCGGCTCCCTGGAAGGCCCTCCACTTCCAGGCCCAGGCCTGCTCCCCTCTCCGGGCCCAGCACTGGGCACCCTTCTGAGCACAGCCCGGCAAGTCAGTTTTACCTCAGGACGGCCCCAGCCTCGCCCACGGAGATGTCCAGAGCTCCAGCGTCCTTCTGGATGATAGGCTGATGCCCAAACTGGGAGACTTTGGCCTGGCCCGTCTCGGCCATTTGCAGTGGCCAACCCTGGTCAGAGCGGCACCGTAGCCCGGACTCGACCTAAGCGGCACCCTGTCCTGCCCGCCAGAGGAACACGTCACGACCGGAGGCTGGCGCTGGACACCGATACCTTCAGCTTCGGCATGGTGGTTCTGGAAACCCTGGCTGGCCACAGGGCTCTGAGGACTCGTGGTGCGAAAGCCAAGTACCTGAAAGACCTGGTGACAGAGGATGGGGAGGATGGTGGGTGCCCTGAAAAGCACCCAGACCGCACACCAAGCGGGTCTGGCCTCAGAGCCTGGGCTGCCCCAGTCGCCTCCCAGATCTGCACGAAGCACCTGGACCCCAGGCCCGGGCCCTGCACACTGAGTTAGGCCTGGCCCTGGGCCAGCTGGTCCTCTGCTGCCTGCACCGCCAGGCTGAGGAGACCCCTGACCCCGGTGGACGAGAGGCTGGAGAAGCCTCAGGCCGCAGTGGCAGGGCCGTCCCTGGAGGCAGAGGCTTCTGGCCGCAAGCCCCTCTCCACAGGAAAACTCCTACATGTCCACCAGCAATGCCAGTCCCTGGCAGCCCCTGGCAATGCCCTTAGAAGCCTCGGCCCCGGCAACAGAGCAGCTCCAGAAAGGCCCCACCCAGTCCGTGGAGAGTGACAAGAGTGTGTCTGGCATGTCTGCCACCCTCGATTCCTGGCACCTGACTGTGGACTGCCCCCAGGCCCAGCCCTGCCAGACAGCCCTGCACAGGGGGCTATCACATGGGCCCCTGCACCCCCCGAGCAGGCTGGCTGTACTTAAGGGGGTGCCACCTGAGAGTTATGGGGGAGCGACCCAGAGCCCCAGCCCACAGCCGTGGAAGGATCACACCTGGGCTGTTGTGCGTCATCACGGCCACCACAGATGGTCATCGACTCAGCCTGACAGAAGACAGTGCAGAAGCTGGTCCTGTACGAGGACGGGGTCCTAGACAGCTCCCTCCCAGATTTGGGCCTGGACCACCGAATTAGGCGGGGCCTGGAGAGAGTGATGACTTTCAGAGCTGATCTCTTCACCCGGGCAGACCCCCAAACCCAGATGTCCAAGTCCTCATGGTGGGACGTTCTCAGAGCACACACACCCTCAGCAGCCTGTGGGTGGTAGGGGTGGGCCCAGCCTCGCAGGGCAGAGCAGGTGGTGGCCCCTGTGCTGTAGGGGTGTGGTCACAGGCCGGACTCAGAGCCACCGGGCCGGCTGCCGGAAGCCATTCGTAGGACAGGACATCTCAAGGGCCTGCCTTCAGCCCAGCACTTGGGGGAGAGGAAAGCCACTCTCATGGGAGGGGTGTGTGGGGGAGGAATGCATGTCTGAAGGCTGCTGGCTGCCCGGCCAGAGGAGTGTGGGTGGGACCCACAAGGAAGCAGCAGGGAGCCGGCGCCCCTGAGGGCTGGGCAAGGCATGTGCAGTCCGGCCCACAGTGCAGCCGTAGCCCTTCCCTTCGTCCTGGGCTGAAGCCCTGCGGGAAGGCGGCCACTCTGTGCAATAGTGCAGGTGAGACCCAGGGCCCTCCCAGCTGCTCGTGACGTGGAAAAGTGAGGTGTGATTGCCCGATGGTTCTGTCCACCAGCTAGAAGTGTGGGCTCGGAGACACCCCAGAGAGTCCAGCAGCGCCCACATCAGGCCAGTGTCTGTGGGCTTCTCCGAGGAGCTGGGAGCCAGCCTAACGTGACTGCCCACCACCCAGGCCACCCCTGGGTGCTACAGACAGGCTCCAAACCAAGTCACCTCCAGAGGCTGCAGGCTCAGCACCAGGCCCAAGCAGTGGTGTCACAAAGGGGCCACTTCCCAAGGTTGGCCTAGGCCGGGGCCTGTGTTACCCAGACAGTGAGAAGCCCCAAGGTGAGAAGTTGGGAACAAGGCAGAGAAAAGGGGGGAAATGGGACTTGCAGTTTTAGAAGCCAGTGAAGTTTCATGAAGCCCAGGGCTGTAGCACAGGCTTACAGTGATTCTGTGTCCACAGTCATGACGCATTACATGCCCCACAAAGCTAGGCATTGGTGAAGTCCAAGTTGTACTAGAGCAATAAAATCTTACGTTTCATCCAAGAAAAAAACAAAAGAAAGTGAAGATAGAGATTCTGTGAGAACAGGGGGCTGGGCAGTCTGACCGCAGGGGAACGCTTAGTAGGTGTTCAGTAAATATTTGTTGAGTGAATCTAAACAGGGAACATTTTCTAAGACAGTGAAAACAACATAGGGCAGGAGAGAGAGTGCTGGGTGCTGTCAGGTTTATTCTGAAGCAAGATATGCACATACATGCACCCATGCATGTTTGGTAGAATGTTCTGGAAACATATACCAGAAACTGGCTGCCTGGATGACTGGGAGGTTGGGGAGCAGGAGGGAGGAGAGCTGTTTCTGTGAGTCTTCTGCATCTTTATCCCATGTGTCCCCAACATGAACTAATGTTTAAAATAACTCAGAGGTCAGGGAAATGGGAGCCTGGGAGGTTGGTCCAGAGATCCCGGCTGTCATGCCCGTCCTGACTCCCCGCCTTTACTCCTTTCCACGTCAGCTTCCTGCCTGCTCCCCCTCCCTGCAGAGCTGCCCAGCCCATCTGTGACTGAGAAACACTCTACAGCAAGCATGTCAAACTCGTGGCCCACAATGAGTATTTTTGTGGCTCAGCCAATATAATGGTATGTCAGAAACATTTTTTAAAAAATTTTGTAACTTAATTTTTACAATATCCTGTTATACATAATTATTAATAGAGAACTACAACATTCGCTAATGACTGATTACTATAATCGTGTTGCATTCATTTCCTTTACATGCCTTACAACCAGGCGCACCATGTCTCTCCATTAACACTAGCAGCGAATATTTAAGCAGCCAATGGCACGTCATTTGTCTTGGATTAACTTGTTTGGTGCATGCAACAGGAAATATTTCACTTTCAGAGAACAAGAAAAATAGGTTTATTTGCATTATGCTTATTAATTTGTGCAGTTATTCAGTGATTGGTAAGTTAATGTTCAAGAAAAAATATTAATATTTATTAAAATGTTCTATCCTTTCTAATAAAGTGGGAATATGCAAATTGACCATCACACCATCACAAAGGTGGCGGCACCCACAGCAGAGGTGGGATTTCCATAACACAAGATGGCTGCACCCACAGTGGAGGCCGAGTTCCTGTAACGAGCTTTAACGAGCAATCAGCAGGGACCTGAGGCTGCTCCCCGCCACCCAGCGGGGCTTGACGGGGGACCTCAGGCTGCTCCTCCCGCCCCTGCGGGGCTTGACAAGGGTTGGGCAGGCTGGGTCTGGGTCTTGCGTGATTTTGAGGTGGGGACTTGATTCTGTGTCCTGTGATATGCCCCAGACTCTGACAGGAGGAAGATTTTCATATACATTTTACTAATTTTCTTTCATCTCTGACACTTCTATTATAGAGAAAGGGCAAATAGCAATATTAAAATATTTCCTCTACTTAATCCCCTTTTAAAGTGCATGAATTTTATGCACCAGGCCACTAGTTATTTTATGTTAATGATTACTCACTTATTTCAGCCCTTTGTATTCAGCATGTCTCTATTGAAATAAACCTACGTTTCTATGAAAATTGAAGCTTTTGTTTGTTTGCAGCCACATAAACTTAAACCTTGTTTATTTGGCCCATGTTAGCCTTTGAGTTTGACACACTTGCTCTACAGTGACCCAAATCTCCCAGAAGCTCCTGAGGGACCCCTTGCTCTGAGCCAGGACCAGGCAGACTTGCTGGCAGGAGGGCGTGCGTGGCTCTTTCAGGAGGGTCACAGGGTCCCCCCGCCATGCCTTCGCCTGCCTTGTTCCCTCAGCCGAGTGCCCTGCTTGTGTCTCTGCCTAGTTACATCCTCACCACAGCTTTGGTGCTGGTCTGTGTTAAGGAATTTGGTGGTAGAGTTGGAGTAAACGCTCTCCCAGTCTGGCCCACCCACAGCACAGGGGCAATTAGTATCCACTCCATTAAAATCCATAGCCTGCCGGGGAGAGGGCATGATGGATATAGAATCAATTGTATTAACAGTAAATCCCCAGGGCCAGCCCAGAGCCCTGTGAACAGAGAGGACTCAGCAGTGACCCTTTAAATGAGCCAAACACCTATTGAACACCACTGTGTGCCAGGCATTCTAGTGGAGGGTGGGTATCAGCACAGGATCTGGGATCAGAAAGACTTGGGTTCAAATCTTGGCACCAGCACCTGCAAGCTGTGTGACCTGGGGCAGGTTACTTCATCTCTCTGAGCCTCAGCTCATTCTTCTGCCCAATGGGGACTACACTCAAGTTCTCCTTGCATAGCTGTGGTGAGGCTCACACAAGGGGAAAACTCACCCAGTGTCGGGCACGAGGCAAGGCCTCCCTAAAGATCAGAGGTCATCGATTGTCATTGTTAGTCACCAGACGTGGTGTTATTCATGTCACTTATTTGTAAAAAACAACAACAAAACTTTATTGTCAAGAGTACTACAGATGTTCCTCCCTTTTCCCCCATTACCCTCCTCCACCTGGTTCCCTCCCCACCCCAGTCCTTCACCACTCTATGCACATATGCATGTAAGGTCTTTGGTTAATCTCTTCCCTGCCCCCTCCCACCTTCCCTCTGAGATTCCTCAGTCTAGTCCACATTTCCATGCCTCTGATTCTATTTTATTCATCAGTTTATTTTGTTCATTAGATTTCTTGTTCATTTATTCATTTATTTTGATTTTTAAATTCAATTGTTGATAGATATGTATTTATTGCCATCATATGTTTATCTCTTCTTCTTCTCCTTCTTCTTCATCTTCTTCCTCTTCTTAAAGAAGACCCTTCAACATTTCATGTATTACTGGTTTGGTGGTGATGAACTCCTTAAGCTTTTTCTTGTCTGTGAAGCTCTTTATCTGACCCTCAATTCTAAATGATAGCTTTGCTGGGAAGAGTAAACTTGGTTGTAGGTCCTTGCTATTCATCACTTTGAATATTTATTGCCACTCCCTTCTGGCCTGCAAAGTTTCTGTTGAGAAATCAGCTGACAGTCGTACGGATACTCCCTTGTAGGTAACTAACTGCTTTTCTCTTGCTGCTTTTAAGATTATCTCTTTGTCTTTAACCCTTGGCATTTTAATTATGATGCGTCTTGGTGTGGTCCTCTTTGGATTCCTTTTGTTTGGGGTTCTCTGCGCTTCCTGGACTTGTAAGTCTATTTCTTTCACCAGGTAGGGGAAGTTTTCTATCATTATTTCTTCAAATAGGTTTTCAATATCTTGCTTTCTCTCTTCTCTTTCTGGCATGCCCACAATGCGAATGTTGGTATGCTTGAAGTTGTCCAAGACCCTCCTTACACTATCTTCATATTTATAACCATGTTTTGAACTCTGTATCTAGCAGTTGCTTGCTTCTATTTCATTTAGTTCTTTTCCTGGAGATTTCTTCTGTTCTTTCATTTGTGACATGTTTCTTTGTCTCTGTATTTTGGCTTCTTCCCTGTATTTATTTCTATGTATTAGGTAGAGCTGCTATGTCTCCTAGAATTGGTAGAGTGGCCTTGTGTAGTAGGTGTTCTGTAGGGCCCAGTGGCTGGGCACTCTAGGTGCACCTCTGTATGGGCTGTGTGTACTGTCCTGTTGTAGTTGAGCTTGAATGCTATTGGCATCACTGGGAGGAAATGACATCCAAGCCAATTGGCTGTGAGGACCAACTGTGAATACAGTGGAAGAGCTCCTGTGCAGGAGACACTTCTGTGGAGCAGGACTTGCTTCTGTGAGGCTTTGGAGCTCACCAAGTCTGCCCCTTGAGTGTGTCGATCGTGGATGTAGTAGAGTTGTAATCTGGCGTGGCCTGAAGCTGTCCTCTGGGTGCACTGGCTCTGGGGCCTCCCAGGAGGTGCAAAGTCAGGCACTGCCTGGGGCCACCCGGCACAAGTTACTGAGTGGTAGGTAGCTGGTTGCTATTAGTGTTGGGCTTGGAGGTGCCCAGGAGAGACCAAGCTGTGAACCAGGGCAGGCTGATGCTAATGCTGGGTCTGGGGCCATTTATTGTGAGGTATGGGACATGTTGAGTCCAGCTGCTGCTTGTCTGAGAGAGTTAAGGAAAGTCTGAAGCCTGAGCCAGGACAGGCCATTAATATGGAAAAGCCGCTGGAACAGCTTGGGTGGGGCTGCAGATTGAACTGGGTCTCAGGGAATCTCCAGTGCGGTTGATGGAGACTCAGATATGGCCCCTGCCAGTTGGCTCTGTGAAGGAGGAGGTCTCAGCACAGGAACCATGACCTCTGCCAGCACCCCTGTCAGTCTCGATGTGCTCTCTCCTTTAATTCTCTCATTGTAGGACTTCCATCCAGCCAGTTTGGCTCTTCCTCCATTCGTCTCATCAATGTCACTTCTTTCCATCTCCTTGGCCGGGGAGTGCAGAGCAGGAAAATGCTGGGATGGGGGTCAGGGCCCTCATATTTGAACGGAGGACAGTATCACTACTTTTCACTGACCTCTGGCTGGAATTCAGTGCTGCCTTCGATGTGAATCAGGGCAGTGAGCCTGTGTCTCAGCAGGGCCTAGGCCTGCATCACCCAGAGAAGGGACAGGGGTTCAAACCCCTCTCCTGGGTGGGGGTGGGGGCTTTGCAGGCCTCCCCAAATGCCATTTGCATTGATTTCTGCCCTAAAATTATGGTTGAAATTGACCTGCTGTTCAACCAGATCGTCAGTGCGCCCATGAAGAGGCAGCTAGCTGGCCCGTCACCACCTGCTTCCTCGCTGCTGTGGCAGCTGGGCCCTTGGAGTCTTTGGCTGCTTGATGGCTAGGAGACCAGGACTCTGAGGAGGGATTGGAGGGACAGGAAGGGCCTGAGGGAAGGCACCACGATGGTGCTGGGCCCACTGACCTCCAGTCCCTCCTGCAAAGACCTCACAACCCCAGGCCTGGGCTGTGTCTATGGTGCCTCCTCACTCTGAGCCCTGCATGTCCATTGGCACCAGCTCCAGGATGCCTGTGACCCTTCTGAGGGGTCAGACCAAGATGGGGGTGTCTGAGCCCCGGCCAGGGCCAGACAGGGTGTCGTGCTTGGGGGTGCTCTGGCCCCCTCAGGCCCTGGGGAGGCCTCATGCTATCACCCCTGGAGCCTTGATTGCCAGGTCTGCAAAAAGAGCCCTCACACCGGCTGCACGTCTCAGTCCTTCCTGGCGTCCTGGCCAGTCTCCTGCCCCCTCTGGTCCCCTGGTACTGGCTCTCAGGAGATGATGACGGAGCAGTGACAGGAAGAGCAGGGGGAGGAGAGGGGGCAGGACTGTCCTCAATCAAGGGCTCTTAAGTGGGGGAGGTGGTCGCATGGAAAAAGTAGCCCCTCCTTGAACCCCCAAAGCCGGTAGCCTGGCTGAGCACTGGGGCCCAACCCTCTGCTTCTCCAGGGGAGGTCAAAGCCCTCTGAATGCATCAGCTCATCCCCGGGACCAGTGCATGGAACTCCCCAGGCGCCTCTCCACTCAGATCTTCATTCTCCAGGGAGAGCGTTTCGCCATTTTACAGATGAGGGAAACTGAATCACGGAGCCATGAAGGAGCTGCCCTCAGAGCCGTGCCCCTCCCATGCTCCCTTCCCAGAGGAGCGGTCTCAGGGTTCCGCTCCCCAATGCTCTGGTACCTGAAGGTCGAGCACTGCAGTGGGAACAGGAGCAGAGGGAGCAGCAGGCACACAGACTGGGGTGGGAATGGCGGGGAGGGGGTCGGGGGGAGGGGTATCTAGTAGAACCAGGGTTTCTTAGAACCCAAAGTGCAGCCTGTCTGCTTTATTGAAGAAGAAAGAACAACCTTGATAAAGATCAGAGCAGAGCAGCTCAAAGCCAAACCCGGTGCCCTGTGAGGGAGCGAGCCTGCGTCCTAGAGGCTTGCAAGCAGCCCAGCCCCACCTGCTCTGAGCGGCAGGCCGGGCGTGGGGCGGGAGACCTGGTCATGTGTCCCCTGTGTGTGAGGATGGAGGGGTGCAGAGAGCAGACCTGTCCAGGCACAGCTGCAAGGTCAGCGCTGTAGCCAGGGCCATTGTCCCGGGATCCCTCCTGGCCTGCAGCCGAGCCGGGGCCTAGGCGCACAAGGGGTGCAGCGAGGGAGGCATGATGGGGAATCCAGGGCTGTCGGCACAGCTCCCAGGCCAGGCCAGCGCCGACCCTGTGCCCCTCTCCCAGGGAGAGCCCACCCCTCCAACGCCCCCACACACCCCCACACCCCCCACACCTCATCTCCTCCCCCCGTCAGCCCCACTGGTCTCGGGGCTTTGAGTCTGGATAAGCCCTCCCCCAGCCTCATTTGGGGAGGGCGGTGGGAGCTTGAGAAAGGATGTTTATCATTTTGTTTTTGAAACAATTTCCATTACGCCCGGCTGCGCGTGTGCGTCCTAGGGGTTTCCACCACTGGACACTTGGACAAGAACCTCTCCAAATGAAAGATGCAGTTCCAGGGGACATCGCAGCGACAGGCGCGGTGCTGCTCCCCAGCACATGCCCTCCTTCCCTGCACAGTCTCTCAGGTTTGGAGCAGGGAGCCCAGGTGTGTGTCTGGGACCCCAGGCTGTCTTCCAGGCTGGGCCCCAGAAGCCCTTGCCTGGGCCCTGATCTAGGGCAGCCCCTGCTCCCTGCGGCCTCCACGGGGCAGCCAGATGGGACAAGCCGAGGGCGAGGAAGGGCGGGGCAGCCCTCAGAGCCAGTGGAGAGGCTGCCCTAGGGAGAGAAACAAGCCCTTCCTCTCACATCACAGCCTCCAGAGCTCGGAGCTCGTGCAAACCCTCTGCTGACACCCGCCTGACCCCAGCTCAGCCGCAGCCGCAGCTGCAGGGCTCCCGGTCCCTCTCCCAGGCCGCCTGCTGTCCCCCTCCTTCGGACACGGCTGGCTGTCTCTCCAACACATCGAGTCCTGCCCCTCCAGGACCTGCCCTCCCTCTGCCATGACGCTCTTACTCCAGAACTCTGCATGCGCCACTTTTATTACAACTATTTTTTAAAATATGTTTTTATTGATTTTAGAGAGAGGGAGAGAGAGATAGAAACATCAATGAGAGAGAGACATCGACCGGCTGCTTCCCGCACAGCCCCTGCCAGGCACCTCTTGGTGCAAGGTCGATGCTCAGCCCACTGGGCTGCAGGTGCCACTTTTTCACCAGCCTCGGGTCTCTGTCAAATGTCTCTTCTGGGGGCCACGCCTCCTGGAGCCTTATCTAACACCGCCCTCCCTCGGCCCTGCCCGGCTTCGTTCGCTGTGTCCCCCCCACATGGTGTGGTGTGTACATCACTTGTTTGTGTTAAGTGTCCTCCCGAGGAGGCATGTCTGTCTGTTTTATTCATTGCTGTGTCCCTAGCACCTAGAACAAAGGGGGGGGGACTTTGTTTAAAGAATAGAATCCTGCGGCCGGCTGGCTCAGTGGTGGAGCATCAACCTATGAACCAGGGGGTCAGGGTTCAATTCCCAGTCAGGGAACATGCCTGGGTTTCAGACTCAATCCCCAGTGGGGGATGTGCAGAAGGCAGCTGATCAGTGAGTCTCTCTCTTCATGGATGTTTCTCTCTCTCTCGCCCCTTCATCCTTCTCTGAAATCAGTAAAAATACGTGTTTTTTTTTAAAGACCAGCACCTTCACACAGCTGCAGGGAGGGCGATGAGGGTGCCCTTTGTCCCCTCGGGGCACTGAGGCTCCGAGCATGAGGCTGGGATCCGAGAAGCCCGCTGGAGCACATGCCTGGGAATCAGGGGGCTGGCTGGCCTGGGTCTCTCTGTCTGAACCATGTCAGCTCCTTCCCACTCACACCCCTTCTCCACAGGCGGGGCCCCTGGTGCTCGTGTAGTGTGGAGGATTGTGGGGGAGCCAGTCTCACTTTTCTGGGGCCAGATGTCTCCATAAGCATCAGAGTGGAGCCAGCAAATCATCACAGAGACCTCCTCCCCCCAGGGCACTGGTGGGAGCCTCGGAGATGCCCAGATAGGGTGCCTTCCGCCGAAGGGTGGCCACTCCTGGGGCTGGGGACCCCATTCTGAAGAGCAAGGCAACACCGAAAGCTAAGCCAACTTGGGTACAAATCTGGTCTTGGCCTCTCCTCAGCTGTAGGCCTTAGTAAGCCAGTCCACATCTCTGAGACTCAGTTTTCTATCTGTAAAATGGGAACATGAATCCCTCTTTCGTTGTATTGTAATGAGAATTAAGTGAGGTTGAACGTGTGAAGGGCAGGCATGGCACCTGGGATGCATCAATAAATAATGGGTGTTTTTATCATCATTATCAGCAGCAGCAGAAGCATCCTAACCATCGGTACACCTAGTTGACCACTCATCAATCGATCCACCCATCCATTCATTTGCCCACCCACCCACCTACTCATCAATCCCTTTGTCCATCTGTCCATCTACTACCTACTCATCCATTCATTCATCCACCCACTCACTCACCTATCCATCTGTTCATCCATACCTCTTCTACCCATCCACCTGTCCATCCATCTACCTGTAAGTCCTCCTTCCATCTGCCCACTCATTCATCTATCCATCCATCTGTTTCCTTTTTTCATCATTTATAGCATCAACTTTTGCACGTATCTCTCAAGCCTAGAGATTTTTCTAGCATCTGACCCCAACCTTCCCAGTAGAAACCCTCTCTCTGACTCCAACAAATGTCAAACTTAGCCCGGCCTTTACCCTCTACCCAGGACCCTGCAAAGGCTTGGGGCTCACGTGGTGCAAGTCGAGGGCAGAGGAGGAAGGAGGACCGCTGCTCGTCCTCAGCCCTTCACGCTCCTCTCCAGCCAAGCCCAGACTGGCACCACGCAGGGTGCCCTTGGGCATCCAACCAACCATTCATTCGATCAGTCACTCATTCAAGTAACATCTATCTGACACCCACTGTGGTCCAGGCGCTGTGCAAGCTGCTCGGGACAGAGCAGGGAGCGGCACAGCAGAATCTCTGCCCTTGTGCAGGAGGCAGGGAGTACACAAGCAGAGTGAGAAATCAGAATGGCAGAGGGTGGGAGGGGGGAGCTGCAATCCTGGGTTAGCCACAGAAGCTTCCCTGAGAAAGGCCTGGGGGTGACGGGGAGCATGAGGCACCTGGAGGAAGAGCAGCCCAGGCAGCGGGAGCAGCGCCGCGAAGGCCCTGGAATGGGACTTGTCTGGAGAGTTCCAGGAGCCATAGGCTGAGCAGAGGGCGTGAGGGCTAGGAGTGGGCTGGGAGCCTGAGGCCTGTGAAACTGTGCCCTTGATTCCCTCACATGTTCATTTCCCATCGCCCTGCAGGACGGCTTGCCTTGCTCACTGCTGCGTCCCAGGGTGTGGCACACAGTGGGTGCGCCCAGCAGGCGCTGGTGAGCGACCGGCTATATAATGAAGAGCCTGAGGTGCGCCCTCCGGCCCCAGGTCTGGTGCTGATGGACCGACTGGACTGACCGGGCGCAGCCCCTCCTTGGATCGATGAGAGAATGCCCTTCGCATGTGCTGGGGAGAGAGCAGGACCGGCACCAGCTGCTGTTTGCAAAGGGACAAAGGAGACTTGTGCTGAGTTAACGCCCCACGGGCACTCCTACCGGCCTGCCCTCACCACGCACTCGAGGGGCCTAGCACCAGCTCCCACTCTGACGGCCCAGGCTGATGGGCCTTGACCACAGTGGGGCCCCAGAGTCTGGTGGGGTTGTGTGGCGGGGGGAGGCAGGGGTTTGAGGGGCAGAAGCTCGACCAGGAAGTACAAGGCAGGTTCTGGTGTAAAGTGGGGGTTTGGGGAGAGGGGGTGGGGCTAATGGACTATGAATGGCCTCACAGTGGCAGCCTGGTGACCCCTGGTTCCCAGGGGCTCTGAGCAGCGCTAATGGGGCTGAGATGCCCTCCCACAGCAGGCCCTTCCCTCCAGCCGGGCCGTGGGGCTGTTAGTGGGTAAGTGACCGGGAGGAAAGGGAAGCGCAAGCAGCCCCTCCTCCACCCTGACACTCAGGCAGCTCAAGGACCCACCTTAGCATGTGAAGCCTCTCGTTACAGGAGGGGAAACTGAGGCATGGTGTGTCAACCTGTTTCCATGTATCCCCTCCCTTCCAGCTCCTGTGGTAGGGCTCACCTCTCCTCTCGGGGCGAGAGGAGAGGAGAGCTTACAGGGCCTTGAAGTCCCACTACATTTAAAGTTTGAGTTGGATCAATCAGCAGTGGGAGGCAGAGAGGGGATTTTTGCTGAGCAAGTTGGAGTCAGATGCTAGAAGAATCTTGCAGATAGGAGATGAATGTAGAGACCACTGCAATACATGATGAAGAAAGAAAACGGACATGTGGACAGATGGAGGAGTGAACAACAGGTGAGTGTATATATGGGGAAAATGAACATTGGATGGGGTGAGCAGGTAAATTGAGATGGATGAATGGATGGTGGATGAATAATTGATGGATGGATTGGTGAGTGAATGGATGGATGAATGGATGGATGAGTAGAGGGATGGATGGATGAACTAAAATGCTTTCATCACCCTAAAAGAAAGCCCCACCGCATTAAACAGTCATACTCCACTCCCCTCCTCCCAGCCCCTGGAAACTACTGGTCTACTTTTTGTCTTTGTGAATTTGTCTATTCTGGATATTCCATATCAATGGAATCATACAATATGTGACCTTTTTCTTTTAAATCCTCACTTGAGGATATGTTTATTGATTTTAGAAAGAGAGGGAGGGAGAGAGAGAGAGAGAGAGAGACATTGATGTGAGAGAGAAACATTAATCGGTTGCCTTCCATTCATGCCCTGACCGGGGATCAAACCCACCACCTAAGTACGTGCTCTGACTGGAAATCAAACCATCCATGGTGGCATGCTTCATTCACGTTTATGGCTGAACAATGCACCACATTTTGTTGATCTGTGCATCTAGTGATGGGCATGAGGGCTGTTCTCAGCTTGTGGCAATTGTAAATATTGATGCATGAATATGTGAGTTGGTCTGAAGTTGTGGGTCATGTGAAGCTCATGGGAGTGAGGATGGACGGGTAAGTAGATGGCTGTGCACTTGTATTGGTTTGGGTGCCTCTTTTTATTTCTCTTGAGGTGACACCAGGAGGGGAATTGCTGGGCCTGCAGTGACTCCTGGTGCCATCACCAGCTCTGCTCCCAGTGGCTGCAAGGAACGCTGGTGCGTTCTGTGCTTTAAAATGCTTCCCAGCTGCCATGCAGAGAGGAGGTTCAATGGGCACGTGTGGCCCCAGTGCCACTACTTGCACCAGCGAAGTGGTGCTGTGGCAGCAGAGACGGGGCAGTGGCTCGGTGTGGAATGCAGCTGGAGAACCGCAGGGTTACTGAGGGGCTGGGTGCGAGGGGAGGGGAGCGAGGCATTGCTACTTCCTGCGGAAACAGCGCCAGGACCAGCGCGCCTCTGGGCTTTTGCACTTGCTGTTTCTTCCCCAGCAACATCTTTCTCCAACAGATTCCCGTTTCATTCTTCCACCATGTTGAGTCTTTGTTTGGCTGCTGCCTTCTCATGGGGGCCCTCCCGGACCACTGGGTTTTCAAAGGCAGCCCTCCCCACCCCCACCCCACCCCCGGCAGCGGGCCCCTCTCCCTGCCCGGCTTTCCCAAGGCACCAATTGCCACCTGCTATTCCTCAGTCTCCCAACTTGAAGGTCAGCTCCACAAGGCCAGGGTCATTGTTCTGTCACAACGGGAACCCTAACC
Source organism: Myotis yumanensis (assembly GCF_028538775.1). NCBI lineage: Eukaryota > Metazoa > Chordata > Mammalia > Chiroptera > Vespertilionidae > Myotis > Myotis yumanensis. Next base: position 434,548 of record NW_027223767.1, read on the forward strand.
CTTGCCCAGGGCCGCACTGATGCACAGGAGGTGCCCAACACGTGTCACAGAAGAGGGAAGACAGACAGAAAATGGATTTGGGCCCAAAAGTGAACAGGGACCTGACAGTCATTCATTCATCAAATCATTCCTTCAACCATTTTTATCAAGCGCCTACTATGTGCCACTGCTCCAGGCACCGGGAGGTGAGCAGTCAGATGACATCCCTGTGCTCCTTGAGGCAACATTTCACTAGGAAGAAGCCAGTGTGTCCAAGGAGAAGGAGATGACTCAGCCGGGAAGGAAGGAGCAGGGCCAGGGGTCCAGGCCTGGCACACTCTCCACCCCAGCACTGGCACTGACGTCCTGCCCCCTGGCCGGGCCCTGGCGACCTCCCTATCCTTCCTGGACATGGAGCCCCCCGTGGCGGGCACAGACTGTCACCGAGGAGGCCTGCAGGGAGTGAGGGGGCCAGGTGCCCACTGCCCAGCTGGGAGAGCGGGCACCTGGGAAAGGCAGCTGCAGCGGGACCAGCTCCAGCCTGAGCGGGGCCGTGACTCACCGTGGGATCCTGCCGCCACCTGGCACTGTGGCCCTCACACCCCTTCTGTCAATGGGTATGATGTCCCCCGCCTGCCTCGGGGCGGTCTGGGGGGATGGAGGTCCTGTCCTCCGCAGCAGGGGGCCTAGTCAGGCCACTACATCTTCCTGAGCCTCAGTCTACCCACATGCTCCGCGGGGACAGACCTGTGGCTTCCGGCCTATCCCTCAGCGGCAGGACAGGCACCCCCTCGCCAGGGGAGAGGGGCTGGGTGGCAGGGAGATGAGCCCGAGCCCAGGCCCAAAATAGCCCGGGATGGCAGGGTGATGGAGGCGCTGCCAGGCCGCAGCAGAGCCGGTGACTGATGCTCTGCGTGGCCATGAATAAAACATTGGCCTCCACTCTGTTCTGGCTTCATTATTTGCTGAGTCGTCTGTTAGGGTCGCCCCGATCACCTCCTCCCTGGTCCTCCTCCTCCCTCACATGACTTGGCTCTCCAGTGTGCTGAGGCTCCCGACAAAACAGCCGTCCTGTCCCTGCGGCCAGGCCAGTGGCTCTCACTGCCCCCTGAGGCGCCCTGACTCCACCCTCCCTGCCTTTGCCTGAGCTGTCTCCCGGCCCAGGGCGCCTTTCCTTCTCCTGCTCACCTGGGGGGTCCTCCACCCCCTTCCAGGCCCCCCAAAGTCGCTCTTCAGGAAGATTTGCCTGCCCTCAGCCTCATCTGGGACACGGGGCCCCTGTCCAGCCCAAGCGGTCAGTGCTGTACTACTGTGTGAGGCGGACTGTCCAGCCCAGGGTCCCTGCCTCCAGCCCCACCCCACCCACCCCCACCAGCTCTAAAAAGTGCCCACCAGACGTACGTAGCCTACCTGGAGGTACCGTGTTCACCATCAGATTGTCAACGGTCCCAGCAGAACCAGGCACGGGCGCATGGCCACTGGCAGATGGCACCAGGGAGGCCCATGAGGCAGGCTTGTCGGGAACGAAGGGCCTGGCCCAGGAAGACCGCAGCCCCTGGTGTCCTGGCCCGTGGGAGAGCGAGGCTGGGCGCGGTGCTCCTGGAGCCTGTTTGCAGGAGCAGAAGGCCGGCCACAGGGGAGTGGAGCAGCGAACCCCGACTCACACCGTGGACCTCACGGAACGGGGGAAGGAGCAGGGGCTCCATCGCTGCTGACATGGACGCTTCCAGGATAGATCGGCTGTTTAAAAAGCGAGTTACACAGCAACGCTCACACGTGCTGCTTTTTTGGTTCAATGTAAGAACCATAAAAACATTCATGCCAAGGCCATGTGTGGACGCCACCTCTGGAGGGACGCGAGGCTGGAGGACAGAGGCGGGAGGCGGCCAGGCTGTGCCCAATGCCCGGGGCACGGGGTGTCCGTCACACACGCCGCATAAAAAGGAAGCCTGGCCCATGTGCCCGCAGCACATTTCATAGAGGGAAGGACAGGTTCACAGGGCGCCCAAGCCCTCTGGGAACAAGAGGGTGTGCGGGAGCTGGAAGCCAGGAGGCCGCGGCTCTGTTTCAGTGGCTGAGCCGTGGGGAGGGCTCATGTCCAGCAAAGGGGACCAACCCTCTCACACAGATGGCCTGATGTGCAGGAGGTGCGACGGAGAGGGTGCGGCTGCACCGCGAAGGGGTAGTCAGGTGCGTCTGGGAGGTGGTAATGTCACAGATATTAGCCAGGCTTACCCCGGGCCCAGGGCTTTGGTCTCTTCATGTCACTTTCCCTGTGTTTTTGAGAATGTGTATTGCTGGAGGGTGAAGAGACCCCTGGCTGGACTCACTGGCCCCCAGGCTGTGCGGGGACCCCAGTGGCCCTGAGCTGGCTCCACATGGTCCAGGCCCTGGGGGTGTGGCTGGCAGTGCTGTGTGCTGTCCTGCGCGGTCCCCCCGCCAGCTCCTCTAGGATGAGGTCTCATCTGACCAGCACTGTCCCCGCCTGGGCTTGGCAGCCGAGAGGAAGCAGCCGAAGCCTGGCTATGCCCCCCCACACCCCGCTGCCAGCCTGGAGCCGTCCTCTCTGAGCTCAGGGATAGGGCCCCACCTCCCCCAACACACAACCCACTGGCTCTGACCCACCAGGCTTTTCAGCCTCACACCCACATCCAGAGACTGATGGGGGGGGGGGGGGCTCATAAGAGCCTTGAAAGGCTTGCACCCCACACTGTCCTGCACCCCTTCTGCCACAAGGCCCCACAGAGCCCGCTGGCTGGGCATTCACCACTGTGTGACCCTGGGCAGAAGGGAAGGTTCCACTTCAGCCTTCAGACCCCATGAAGCCCCGAGTTCCCAGCTTCTGGGGTAAGAGGAGGAAAGAGGAGCGGGCCCTGCAGGGTCTGGAGACGGTGCTCGGCCGGCGTGGCTGGGGCAGGTGGCTCCGCATCTCGGCAGCCTTTCTCAGAGTGGGAGCAGGCCCCCATGTGCTCATAGCTGGGACTTCCCAGGGTTCCTGGAGAAGACCCTGCCAGGCTCGCCCACAGGCCCTGAGATGCAGAATCGAGCCACACAGGCCTGTTGAACCCCGCCCCCTCCCCCAAAAAAACACCTGCCCTAAGACAGGCTGGTTAGGGAGTAAGTCAGGCCTGAGGGAAGGAAGGGCTCTGAGTCTCTCAGAATAAGAATGAAGAGGAGTCCTAGGCTTGAGGCGGAGGGACCGAGAGAGCTGGAAGCAAGCCCTGGTGGCGGGGCGGTCCTCACGGCCTGAGACAGGGGCCAGGCTCTCCCTCCTCGCTCCCCTGCTGCTGGCAGGCACACGGGTCAGCTCTGAATGCCAGGGCCACAGGGCATGGCTGCTGGGGCCTCATGACAGGCAGCCCCACCTTCCAGACACGATGCACCCCATGCACACGAGGGGCCGGGCCTGGCTCAGGGGCCGTGTTGGGGGGGGGGGGGGGGGCCACCGGGAAGCTGGCTCTTCATGACAACCTGAGCCACTGGACATGCCCTGGGGCCGCCCTCTCCAGGGGTCACATGAGGTGACGTCAGCAGATGCAGCGTCAGCAGAGGTCTCCTCGAAGCCCAGCCCGCACAGCTGGTGGTGGCAGCCCTGACCCCTTTACCTGTCACCTCGGAGAGTCAGGTGTCCCCCTAGAACCTGGGTTCTCTCCTCTCTAAGGTGGAGCCACCCTTCAAATGGCAAGATGGCCGCGGGCCTCTCTCCTCCACCAGGCCAGGCTCTGGGACTGAGGGGAGGTCGCCAGATGGGAGATGCCAACAAGACAGAGGAAAGAAAACCCAGCCCCAGACACCACGGAGTTCTCAGCTCACCTTCCCCCTCAGTGGCCCTAGGTGTGCGCAGCCCGCCCGGCCTCCGCCCTGGCCAGCTGCGCGCCCTGGAGCAGGCCCGCGAGCCCGCTCAGCTGTAAGAGGGTGGATTAGAGCACTGAGCAGGCGTGTGCCAGTGCCTGGTGCCAGGAGACTGTACTCGCCCCTTCGACTTGCCGAGCACCTGCTCCAGGCCAGGCCCTGTGAGCAGGACACCTGGCCGAGCCCTCGCCCGAGGAGGCTCCGTGGATAATCACACTCCGGGAGAAGATGGGGCGCCTGCGCACACGGGGAGTCGGGGCGGGCTCCTCAAGGAGCTCACGTCTGTCCCGAAACCCAAAGCCTGAGTGGAAGTGGAGAGAGGGTTCCAGAGGGCGGAGGAGCGAGGCGCCCCTGCTGCTGGGAGGCAGGCAGGGGTTCAAGGAGGGCACAGGCCCGGGGAGCAAGGGCAGAGGCGCCTGGGCTGGGAGGAGCTGAGGCTGCAGTCTGAGGAGGATGTATCCCTGTCCTTGGGCAGCAGGAAGGAGTGGGGACAGGCCCGTCACCATCGCACTGGGGGGCCTGCTCTTGCCCACCTCCAGGTCCAGCCCCCCCCCCCCTCAGAACAGCTTCTTGGGAACCGTGATGGGTGAAGAGTGACGAGGGCAAGGGGTGAGGGGCAGGGAGTGACCAGCAGCAGCAGGAAGCTCCGCGCCGAGGCCCAGGCTGGGGAAGGCCCCGCTGCTGCTGGGAAGAGCAGGGAGAAGAGCCCCTCGTCCCACCTCGGAGCTCCCTGCGGGAGGGGAGGGGCCAGAGCCAGATTCCCATCAGGGCAAGACTAGGCATGGACAGCCCCCCAGGCCAGGGGGCAAGGCTGGGGCTGCTGTGCCCGGGAGAGAGCCAGGGACCGCCACTGCGCAGCCCGCGAGCGGAGGGCAGTGAGGGGACAGGGAGCGGAGGGCAGTGAGGGGACAGGGAGCGGAGGGCAGTGAGGGGACAGGGAGCGGAGGGCAGTGAGGGGACAGGGATTGGAGGGCAGTGAGGGGACAGGGATTGGAGGGCAGCGAGGGGACAGGGGGCAGAGGGCAGTGAGGGGACAGGGGGCGGGGGGCAGTGAGGGGACAGGGGGCGGGGGGCAGTGAGGGGACAGGGGTCGGGGGGCAGTGAGGGGACAGGGATTGGAGGGCAGTGAGGGGACAGGGGGCGGAGGGCAGTGAGGGGACAGGGGGCGGGGGGCAGTGAGGGGACAGGGGACGGGGGGCAGTGAGGGGACAGGGGGCGGGGGGCAGTGAGGGGACAGGGATTGGAGGGCAGTGAGGGGACAGGGGGCGGAGGGCAGTGAGGGGACAGGGGGCGGGGGGCAGTGAGGGGACAGGGGACGGGGGGCAGTGAGGGGACAGGGGACGGGGGGCAGTGAGGGGACAGGGGACGGGGGGCAGTGAGGGGACAGGGATTGGAGGGCAGTGAGGGGACAGGGGTCGGGGGGCAGTGAGGGGACAGGGATTGGAGGGCAGTGAGGGGACAGGGGGCGGAGGGCAGTGAGGGGACAGGGGGCGGGGGGCAGTGAGGGGACAGGGGACGGGGGGCAGTGAGGGGACAGGGGGCGGGGGGCAGTGAGGGGACAGGGGGCGGGGGGCAGTGAGGGGACAGGGGGCGGGGGGCAGTGAGGGGACAGGGGACGGGGGGCAGTGAGGGGACAGGGAGCGGGGGGCAGTGAGGGGACAGGGATTGGAGGGCAGTGAGGGGACAGGGATTGGAGGGCAGCGAGGGGACAGGGGGCAGAGGGCAGTGAGGGGACAGGGGGCGGGGGGCAGTGAGGGGACAGGGGGCGGGGGGCAGTGAGGGGACAGGGGTCGGGGGGCAGTGAGGGGACAGGGGGCGGGGGGCAGTGAGGGGCCAGGGATTGGAGGGCAGTGAGGGGACAGGGATTGGAGGGCAGCGAGGGGACAGGGGGCGGAGGGCAGTGAGGGGACAGGGATTGGAGGGCAGCGAGGGGACAGGGGGCGGAGGGCAGTGAGGGGACAGGGGGCGAGGGCAGTGAGGGGACAGGGGGCGGAGGGCAGTGAGGGGACAGGGATTGGAGGGCAGCGAGGGGACAGGGGGCGGAGGGCAGTGAGGGGACAGGGGGCGAGGGCAGTGAGGGGACAGGGGGCGGAGGGCAGTGAGGGGACAGGGATTGGAGGGCAGCGAGGGGACAGGGGGCGGAGGGCAGTGAGGGGACAGGGGGCGAGGGCAGTGAGGGGACAGGGGGCGGGGGGCAGTGAGGGGACAGGGGACGGAGGGCAGTGAGGGGACAGGGGACGGAGGGCAGTGAGGGGACAGGGGGCGGGGGGCAGTGAGGGGACAGGGATTGGAGGGCAGTGAGGGGACAGGGGGCGGAGGGCAGTGAGGGGACAGGGGGCGGAGGGCAGTGAGGGGACAGGGGGCGGGGGGCAGTGAGGGGACAGGGATTGGAGGGCAGTGAGGGGACAGGGGGCGGAGGGCAGTGAGGGGACAGGGGGCGGAGGGCAGTGAGGGGACAGGGGGCGAGGGCAGTGAGGGGACAGGGGGCGGAGGGCAGTGAGGGGACAGGGGGCGGGGGGCAGTGAGGGGACAGGGGGCGGGGGGCAGTGAGGGGACAGGGGGCGGGGGGCAGTGAGGGGACAGGGGGCGGAGGGCAGTGAGGGGACAGGGGGCGAGGGCAGTGAGGGGACAGGGGGCGGGGGGCAGTGAGGGAACAGGGATTGGAGGGCAGCAAGGGGACAGGGGGCGGAGGGCAGTGAGGGGACAGGGGGCGAGGGCAGTGAGGGGACAGGGGGCGGGGGGCAGTGAGGGGACAGGGATTGGAGGGCAGCGAGGGGACAGGGGGCGGGGGGCAGTGAGGGGACAGGGATTGGAGGGCAGCGAGGGGACAGGGGGCGGAGGGCAGTGAGGGGACAGGGGGCGAGGGCAGTGAGGGGACAGGGGGCGGGGGGCAGTGAGGGGACAGGGATTGGAGGGCAGCGAGGGGACAGGGGGCGGGGGGCAGTGAGGGGACAGGGATTGGAGGGCAGTGAGGGGACAGGGATTGGAGGGCAGCGAGGGGACAGGGGGAGGAGGGCAGTGAGGGGACAGGGGGAGGAGGGCAGTGAGGGGACAGGGGGAGGAGGGCAGTGAGGGGACAGGGGGCGGAGGGCAGTGAGGGGACAGGGGGCGAGGGCAGTGAGGGGACAGGGGGCGGGGGGCAGTGAGGGGACAGGGGACGGAGGGCAGTGAGGGGACAGGGGGCGGGGGGCAGTGAGGGGACAGGGATTGGAGGGCAGTGAGGGGACAGGGATTGGAGGGCAGTGAGGGGACAGGGGGCGGAGGGCAGTGAGGGGACAGGGGGCGGGGGGCAGTGAGGGGACAGGGATTGGAGGGCAGTGAGGGGACAGGGGGCGGGGGGCAGTGAGGGGACAGGGGGAGGAGGGCAGTGAGGGGACAGGGGGCGGGGGGCAGTGAGGGGACAGGGATTGGAGGGCAGTGAGGGGACAGGGGGCGGGGGGCAGTGAGGGGACAGGGATTGGAGGGCAGTGAGGGGACAGGGGGAGGAGGGCAGTGAGGGGACAGGGGGAGGAGGGCAGTGAGGGGACAGGGGGCGGGGGGCAGTGAGGGGACAGGGATTGGAGGGCAGTGAGGGGACAGGGGGCGGGGGGCAGTGAGGGGACAGGGGGAGGAGGGCAGTGAGGGGACAGGGGGCGGAGGGCAGTGAGGGGACAGGGGGCGGGGGGCAGTGAGGGGACAGGGGGCGGGGGGCAGTGAGGGGACAGGGATTGGAGGGCAGTGAGGGGACAGGGGGCGGGGGGCAGTGAGGGGACAGGGATTGGAGGGCAGCGAGGGGACAGGGGGCGGGGGGCAGTGAGGGGACAGGGGGCGGGGGGCAGTGAGGGGACAGGGGGCGGGGGGCAGTGAGGGGACAGGGGGCGGGGGGCAGTGAGGGGACAGGGAGCGGAGGGCAGTGAGGGGACAGGGGGCGGGGGGCAGTGAGGGGACAGGGAGCGGAGGGCAGTGAGGGGACAGGGATTGGAGGGCAGCGAGGGGACAGGGGGCGGAGGGCAGTGAGGGGACAGGGGGCGGGGGGCAGTGAGGGGACAGGGATTGGAGGGCAGCGAGGGGACAGGGGGCGGGGGGCAGTGAGGGGACAGGGGGAGGAGGGCAGTGAGGGGACAGGGGGCGGAGGGCAGTGAGGGGACAGGGGGCGGGGGGCAGTGAGGGGACAGGGGGCGGGGGGCAGTGAGGGGACAGGGGGCGGGGGGCAGTGAGGGGACAGGGGGCGGGGGGCAGTGAGGGGACAGGGATTGGAGGGCAGTGAGGGGACAGGGATTGGAGGGCAGTGAGGGGACAGGGGGCGGAGGGCAGTGAGGGGACAGGGATTGGAGGGCAGTGAGGGGACAGGGGGCGGAGGGCAGTGAGGGGACAGGGGGCGGGGGGCAGTGAGGGGACAGGGATTGGAGGGCAGTGAGGGGACAGGGGGCGGGGGGCAGTGAGGGGACAGGGGGAGGAGGGCAGTGAGGGGACAGGGGGAGGAGGGCAGTGAGGGGACAGGGGGCGGAGGGCAGTGAGGGGACAGGGGGCGGGGGGCAGTGAGGGGACAGGGGGCGGGGGGCAGTGAGGGGACAGGGGGCGGGGGGCAGTGAGGGGACAGGGATTGGAGGGCAGTGAGGGGACAGGGGGAGGGGGGCAGTGAGGCGACAGGGATTGGAGGGCAGTGAGGGGACAGGGATTGGAGGGCAGCGAGGGGACAGGGGGAGGAGGGCAGTGAGGCGACAGGGATTGGAGGGCAGTGAGGGGACAGGGATTGGAGGGCAGCGAGGGGACAGGGGGAGGAGGGCAGTGAGGGGACAGGGATTGGAGGGCAGCGAGGGGACAGGGGGAGGAGGGCAGTGAGGGGACAGGGATTGGAGGGCAGCGAGGGGACAGGGGGCGGGGGGCAGTGAGGCGACAGGGATTGGAGGGCAGTGAGGGGACAGGGGGCGGAGGGCAGTGAGGGGACAGGGGGAGGAGGGCAGTGAGGGGACAGGGATTGGAGGGCAGTGAGGGGACAGGGGGCGGAGGGCAGTGAGGGGCCAGGGATTGGAGGGCAGTGAGGGGACAGGGGACGGGGGGCAGTGAGGGGACAGGGGGCGGGGGGCAGTGAGGGGACAGGGGGCGGGGGGCAGTGAGGCGACAGGGGACGGGGGGCAGTGAGGGGACAGGGGGCGGGGGGCAGTGAGGGGACAGGGATTGGAGGGCAGCGAGGGGACAGGGGACGGGGGGCAGTGAGGGGACAGGGGGCGGGGGGCAGTGAGGGGACAGGGATTGGAGGGCAGCGAGGGGACAGGGGGCGGAGGGCAGTGAGGGGACAGGGATTGGAGGGCAGTGAGGGGACAGGGGGCGGAGGGCAGTGAGGGGACAGGGGGCTGAGGGCAGTGAGGGGACAGGGGGCGGGGGGCAGTGAGGCGACAGGGATTGGAGGGCAGTGAGGGGACAGGGGGCGGAGGGCAGTGAGGGGACAGGGATTGGAGGGCAGCGAGGGGACAGGGGGCGGAGGGCAGTGAGGGGCCAGGGATTGGAGGGCAGTGAGGGGACAGGGGACGGGGGGCAGTGAGGCGACAGGGATTGGAGGGCAGTGAGGGGACAGGGGGCGGAGGGCAGTGAGGGGCCAGGGATTGGAGGGCAGTGAGGGGACAGGGGACGGGGGGCAGTGAGGGGACAGGGGGCGGGGGGCAGTGAGGGGACAGGGGGCGGGGGGCAGTGAGGCGACAGGGGACGGGGGGCAGTGAGGGGACAGGGGGCGGGGGGCAGTGAGGGGACAGGGATTGGAGGGCAGCGAGGGGACAGGGGACGGGGGGCAGTGAGGGGACAGGGGGCGGGGGGCAGTGAGGGGACAGGGATTGGAGGGCAGCGAGGGGACAGGGGGCGGAGGGCAGTGAGGGGACAGGGATTGGAGGGTAGTGAGGGGACAGGGGGCGGAGGGCAGTGAGGGGACAGGGATTGGAGGGCAGTGAGGGGACAGGGGGCGGAGGGCAGTGAGGGGACAGGGGGCTGAGGGCAGTGAGGGGACAGGGGGCGGGGGGCAGTGAGGCGACAGGGATTGGAGGGCAGTGAGGGGACAGGGGGCGGAGGGCAGTGAGGGGACAGGGATTGGAGGGCAGCGAGGGGACAGGGGGCGGAGGGCAGTGAGGGGACAGGGGGCGGGGGGCTGTGAGGGGACAGGGGGCGGGGGGCAGTGAGGGGACAGAGGGCGGGGGGCAGTGAGGGGACAGGGGACGGAGGGCAGTGAGGGGCCAGGGATTGGAGGGCAGTGAGGGGACAGGCGAGTCGAGGGGCAGGTGCCACTGGACTCCAGGTTTCCCAAACCCGGCCCCGTGCCGTCAGCGCTGCCTTTTCTTTTTGTTGCTGCTGTTGTTGTGAGTCCTCAGCCGAGGAGATTTTTCCATTGATTTTTGGAGAAAGTCGAAGGGAGGGGGAGAGACAGAGAGAAACAGTGATGTGAGCAAGACACCGCCTGGGGCCAGGGATTGAGCCTGCAGAGAAGTATGTGCCCTTGACTGGAATCGAACCCACGACCCTGCAGTCCACAGGCGGATGCTCTAACCACTGAACAAACTGGCCAGGGCAGAATTTTGAATTCTTTTTTTTATATATATATTTTATTGATTCCTTACAGAGAGGAAAGGAGAGGGATAGCGAGTTAGAAACATCGATGAGAGAGAAACATCGACCAGCTGCCTCCTGCACACGCCCCACTGGGGATGTGCCCGCAAACCAAGGCACATGCCCTTGACCAGAATCAAACCTGGGACCCCTGAGTCCGCAGGCCGACGCTCTACCCACTGAGCCAAACGGTCAGGGCAGAATTTTGAATTCTTAAGAGAAGCTGGAAATCTGGATTTTTCATGGGTTAAAACAAAAAACATTTAAAAAAATCTCAGATTTTAAAATGTTAGTCACTAACCCAGAATGCAAGCATGTCAGCAGAGCTCCTTCTCCCAGGCCAGCCGAGGGCATCTGCGCTGGCGGCACCTGTGACCGGCAGCTCCCAAGCCCCTTCCTCAAAGGGGCTGAGCTGTGCAGCCTCAGGCTCTGCACTTGCTGCTCCCTGACCCCAGGCCCGTGGCTCCCCCTTATTCAGGTGTTGGTGCCAAGGCCTTCCTCCAGGAGGCCCCTTGGCTTTCCACCCACCCCCAGCGCTCCTCCTCACAGCACAGACCTCCACTGGGGCCTCAGGATTGTGCTCAGCCACAGAAAAGACGAAGTGATGACCGCTACCGCATGGGGACACCGCAGGACATCAGGCTAAGTAAGAGGAGGCGGAGGCAGAAAGCTAGGTACGGAGTGATTTCACTTGCACGCGGGGCCCAGAGTAGGCCGTCACCAAACCAGGCAGCCGGCGAGGGCCGCCGGGGCGGGGGGGGGGGGGGGGGGGGGGGGGGGGGGGGTGCGGGGGGGGGTGGAGAGTGAGGGTGAGTGCTGCAAGGTGTTCTGGTCCGGGACCATGTTCTGAGCTGAGCACAGATGCTCACAGCCTGCAAACATACCCAACGCCACTGAATCGCACACTTTACAATGGATGCTTTTCTATGATGTGAATTTCACCTCGGTCACTAAGGGACCCTCCAGGACACAAGAGAACCAGGCAGAGCCTCCTCCTCCCTTCACCTCCCAGGGCTGCTGAGGCCTGTGCTTGAGTGTGAGCGTGCGGGAGGCCTGCCCGCCAGAGCCCCGCCACAGGGCACGGCATCCACAGGGGGTCTGGGTGGGCAGCCTGGAGTTCAGGTGGATGGGGGAGGCTCCCAGCTGTCCCAGCCCAGGTCCAGGGCCAGGGTCCCTCCCCCTGGCCCAGAGCCGAGCAGAGCAGCCAGCATTTCGTGCCTCAGCCACTCACATCTCCTCCCGGCTTTGCCCACTCGTCTGGCAGGGGGTGGGCATCCGTCTCCTACGAAACTTCCAGCCCCAGCAACGTCTGCTTCAGGGACCCCAAGGGAAGGCAACCACTATCCACAGGACGGAGAGGGAGCGGGTCAGCCCGGGGCAGCCCTGGCCCCGAAGGACAGGCGAGTGTTCAGCTCCCAGCGCTGCTCCCAGCTCCATCCCTCGGACCCTGGTGGCTTCCACTTGTGCCTCCTCTCCCTGTAGAGGAGCTGCAGGTGGTCATGGCCACTTCTCGTGAGGCCTGAAAGAGGCAAGTGGAGCAGGGCTCTCGTGGTGTCCAGCCCCGATCACAGCCCTTTCTTCAGGGAAGGAGCAGGTCCTGAGTGCTCGAGCTGGGGTGTGAGAAGAGGGGGGAGTCAATGCCACAGCCATGCCCCTCCACCCTGATGTGCTGACTCTGCTGAGCCTGCCTCCCTCCAGGAGGAAGAGAGGACACTGAGGAGAGGGCAGGAGAGGGAGCTGGTCTCACACGTTCGCGCACGTGCGCACACACACACACACACATACACATACACACATATGTGTGCACCCATATATGCATACTTACACATATGCATATATGCACTCACACACAGACAGCAATAGCTGTGCCCGGGGTGGATTCAGCCCTGCCAGCCACACTTTATGAATTTTGCATCATCTTGGCTATGAATAGCTTCCTCCACAGCAAGACAGACAGTTCAGAGGGAAGAGAGGCCTGAAGTGGGAGCAGAGTCGGGAGCCAAGGCTGTGGGAAGGTGGGAAGGGCCTCCCGCCACATCCCATAGGGAAGCGCGTTTCCAGTCCAGGGCAAGGCTGTGCTGGGTCCTCACAGAGCCCTCGTGACCCCGTGAAGTCTTCCACCATCAGGCCTGGAGGGTAGGGAGGGTCCAGGAGCCTGCAGTGGCATGGGAGCCGCCTGGAGACCACAGCTGTGGGGCCATTGCTTAGATGGGCACACCAAGGCCGGGAAGTCCACCCTCCACGAGGGTTCATGCCCACTGGCCTGGGCCTGAGGAGAATCTGTGAAGCAGCTGGTAGACTGATCAAAAGGGGTGAGGGGGTCCTGGCCAGGTGTCCAGGCGGCTGGAGCGTTGTCCCACATACCATGAGGCTGTGGGTTTGAGTCCTGATCTCTCCCGCCCTTCCTCTCTCTCTAAAAAAAAGTAATGAAAACATATCCTCAGGTGAGAATTTTAAAAATGAGGGGGGGGGGCAGTGAGTGGACCAGTTAGGGAGGGGCTGGCTGCCCCCAGGCTGTGAGGTCCAGCAGGGCCGGGTGCCAGCAGGTCTGCAGGGAGGCCGTGATAGACGAGTGGTGTCAGGGACTTCCATAGCTCTGTGACCGGAGAGCCTAGTTCAAGTCTCTGATCCACCCCTCCTGGTTGGATGGACGCGCACACGCACACACACCTCTTTGTGCCTCAGTTCCCCCAATAATAGACACATAATAGAATAATACAAGTACCCACTCCACAGGGTGCCCAAGGTCAAGGTCCCCAGCTGTGGGACTTCCCTCCAGCTCAGTCTTCCCATCTGCAGAATGGGCTGCACTGTGCTTGCCCCGCTGTGCCCATGACGCTCTGTGAAGGGGGAGCAGGAGCTGTGGGACGGGCTCTCGGCAGCCCTGACGCCGTGACGCACTCAGAAAGGAGTCGTTGTGCTGCTGCTGCTGCTGCTGCTGCTGCTGCTGCTGCTGCTGCTGTAAGTCGGGGGGTCTCTCCAGAACCTCGGCTGGAGGACAGGCTCAGGCCGCCAGCCGGGAGCCAGTGGATCCGAAGCCACATCAGGCTCCTCTCCCCCAGGAAGCAAAGATTGGAGGAGTGGATGCCCCAAAGGGAGGGAGGGCCTCACCAACACCTGGAGCCCCACTCCCCACTCAGTTGGTCCAAGGCCTGGGAGCCGGGACGGTCCCAGCAAAGCAGCTGAGTCTCCAGCGTCCAGCTCGCTGTCTGTAGGGGGCAGGGGCACCTCCCTGGGCCACAGCTGCCTTGTCTCCATGACGACAGAGGACAGCAGCCCCACATCAGACGTGGCTGGAGGCCTTGCCGTGGCCTAGACAAGAGGGGCCCCTGGGCCGGGCACCGGGCACCGAGGCCAGTCCGCCTCGCGGGAAGGGAAGGGCTGCTGGGCCAGACTTCCCAGGGCCACACCTCCGCTCACTGTGCGGCCTCAGCGAGCAGCTCGTCCCCTCATCTGCAGAACAGGGTCCATCAGTCTGCCCTGGACGCCGCCGTGAGGGAGGCCGTGATAGACGAGTGGTGTCGGGGACTTCCATAGCTCTGTGACCGGAAAGCCTGGGCCCTCAGCAGAGGACGCTGTCACTGTCGTTGCTGCCGCCACTGCCGTCACCATCACACCACCTGGGAGACGTGGTCCCACCCCCGGGCAGGCCCAGCGCGGGGAACCCTGGGCCGTGCGGTCCTCCTCACACGGAACCCTCCTCCCAGGCGACAAGGAGCAGATTCCGGGTGCGTCCCCCACTTTGCTGACTGACACACGACAAACATGGGAAAGGACAGGAGGCTGTGATGCGGCCAAGGGCTCAGGTGCGGAGCCGGTGGAGGGGCTGGGAGCAGGGGGCTCCCACAGAGCAGGGCTGGCCAGGCCCCAGCCATGGGCCCAGAGACCCTCTTTTTATGTTTGTCTTGTTTTTCTCGCCCGAAGAGCCTTTCCCATTGATTTCTTTATAGAGAGTGGAAGGGAGGGAAGGAGGGAGGGAGACAGAAACGTCGACGGAAGACCAGGGCCAGGGATCCAGCCTGCGACGAGTGTGTGCCCTTGAACAGAATGGAGCCCACAGCCCTTCAGTCTCAGGGCCGACACCCTGACCCGTGAGCCACACAGGCTGGGGCCTAGAAACCCTCTTTGGGGAGTTCCAGGTAGGTCCAGCGCAGCCCCCACGCCCAGGCCTGCGGCCCCCGCCTCCCTGCACACCTGCACACATGCCTTAGCGTCGGCCTGAGCCCAGGGCTCACCTGGGAGCGTCTCGTCTGCTGAATCATCGAGTCGAGCCGGTTGCCTGGGACACATGCAGAAAGGTGTGCGTTGCAAAGCGCACAGGTCAGGCAGAGGTGCTGGGCCAGGCTGAGTCCAGACCTCAGGCTGTGCAGCGTCCACTACAGGGCTGCAGGCCCGCCTGCTGCTGCCTGGACACCCCGCCTTCCCGCTGGCGGGGAGAGAGCCTCCTGGAGAGCGAGCCCAGCCGCCCGGTTGAGATCACAGTCAGCGAGCGGGCCACTCCGAGAGCAGCTGGACCCAACCCGAATCGCCAACCCACAGAACTGTGAGCAAAATGAAACCATGATTGCTCTGTATCCTGGACTTCAGGGACCCTTATAAGAGTGCATAGCTCATTGACACACCATATCCCCATCTTACAGGTGAGGAGACTGAGGTGTCACTGGGCCTCGTCCCATTTGCAAAGGGCCACCCCACCCCCTCTCCCACCAGGAGGGAGTCAGGGGGTGCAGGGCAGGAGGGACAGGTGCCCCGCGGGAGGGGGCGGCAGTGGTGGCCTTGGCCAGGAGTTGGGCTGCATGATTAGAAGCATCATTAATGAAGATACATCATTGCAGGTAAAGCTCATGCCAAGAGCACCTTCTCATTGCTCCCCCGGCTGCGCACTAACTGTGCAGGGAGCCTGGCCCCGCAAGGGAGTGAGAGGGCCTGCAGCAGCTCCTCCTGTGTCTGAAGCCAGCGTTGCTCCTGCTCCGGAGACAGCGGGCGGAGAGGAGGGGGTTCCCTCTGCGTCTGCAGCCCGGGAGGCTGGCACTGTCTGTCAGCCGTGCTGTGTAACTGCTGCTCCTTCCCTGGCATGCCCTTCCCCTTCTCTGGATGGAGCAGGGCCAGCTCGTGTGTGGCCACCACGTCCCAGACAAGTTCATTTTTGTTTGGTCTTGTCCTCCGTCCCCTGATTCCAGGAGGGACTCTTCTCTTTGTGGTGCTGTCTCCCCCAGACCTGACCCACAATGGTCAGCTCCCCACTGTCCCTCTGGCAGCACGGGGACCCCCTGAGGCAGGACCGTGCTCCCCGCCCCACCCCACCCCCCATCCTCCGGCCCACGAAGGGCTGCGTCCAGCAGTGCTGGACAGTGTGTGGACCTGCCTTGACCTGGGTGAGAACAAGTCAGAGGGAAGTAAAATGCAGGCGGCATCTGGCCGCACTTCCCTAGGAAACGCATTTCCGAGGACCCTGTCCGATTCTATCATCTCAAACCCAGTGGCAGCCCGAGTCCCGGCGGGGTGGGGGGGGCGCAGGGGGGGAGGGGGGGAGCCCCGGGGGTGGTGATTGTGAAAAGTTCTGGATAACAGCACCCTTCAGACCGCACACCACACTCTGCCAGGAGAGGGCTCCACAGTTTGTATTTCCGCAAGCCTTGCCCTCTGCCCACCCACTTCCTGCAGTGCATGGCCAGGACTGGGATCGACTGGGCTGGGTCAGGGGTTTTCAAACTGGGTTCCAGAGCACCCTCAGATCTACAGGTGCGCAGGGTGGGGTGGGGAAGGTGCAGGCTCCTCTCTGCTTTGAGCCTGGCACCCAGCTTCCCCCCTGCTTTGTACACCAGGGCTCCCGAGAGGTGCCCCCATCTCCATGGCTGTTGCCTCTCAGTGCAGGGGAGAGGATGAGTAGAACAAATGGAAGCAGGCAGTGTTGCTCCGAGTCAGCGGCAGCACCACTCTGTGCCCTCCCAACGGACACCTGTTCTCACGTCCTGACCAGGGCCCGGGCCGGGGAGGATCCTGCAGCTGAGGTGCATGGCCTTGACCGGAGTCGGACCCGGGACCCTTGGGTACCCAAGCCAGCACTCTAGCCACTGAACCACACCAGCCAGGGCCAGCCATTTCAAGGCCTCAAAGAATTGGGTGACACCGAAACAACTTCATGAGCTGACCCAATTCTCTAAATATTTTCTCTCACTCTTTTTTGTAAATCCTTTCACAGTTTCACTTTAGCTTAGTGGGAAATGCCTGTTTAAGTCTGAGACAGTCTTTAATAGTTTCTTTTCATTCATTCTGCCTAATTTTACTTCTGGATTTTTCTAGTGGTGCACACAAAAGATTAAAATAGAAGCATCGAGGACTCTCAGCTCAGCCACCTCAGTGCTACGGGAGGCTCGCTGTCGGGGCCTTGTCCACTGGGAGACATGATTTCTGTGTTAATTTTGAGACCTGTAGAGTCTAAACACACTTCTAGGGAAAACCAGCCCTGACATGCACATCGCTAGGCGAGCCCACGGAGATGCCAAGGCCCGGCTCCTCTCCGTGTGACCCCATCCCAGGGCTCCCTGGCCTTCCCCCGGCTCCTCCCAGCTCCTCTGGGGCCGGCGCTGACCTCCCCTGGCCCAGTGCCGCGCCCCAGTTCAGGGTTCTAACCACTGTCACCACCCCATTGGCTGTCCAGGTCGGAGAAGCCAGTGTCCTCCCTCTCTCAGCCAAAGAGAGCTCAGTCTCTCGTTTAACCAGCCAAGATTTCACTCACTCTCGGTAGGCGTTCTAGTTAAAAGCCTAAATTTAAAGCAGCCACCCATTCCCCCTTTTCCCTGGGCTGCCTCAGCCCTCCTCTGCCTCGAGGGTTTTCTAAGAACAGCTCAGGTAAAGCCACGGCCTGCAGTTTTGCAGTTTCTTTTATGCATTTAAAATTAAGAAGAAAATGTAAGGAAGATGACATGAAGGCGGGAAAAGCAAGCTGGAGCTGGATTAAAGGTTAGTTAATAATACTACGCGCTTTCCTGAGGGTGGTCATGGCTTATGTCAGAGGTGTGTTCAGCTAGATGCACAAAGAACAATGGGCTGGGCTGCCTTAAAACCCATCTTTTCCATTCGGCCCAGTGACCCCACTTCTAGGAATATACCCTAAGAAACCTGAAACACCAATCAGAAAGGACATGCACCCCGACATTCATAGCAGCACAATTCACAATAGCTAAGGTCTGGAAACAGCCAAGTGCCCATCAGTAGATGAGTGAATAAAAAAACTGTGGTACATTTACATTGGGGAATACTATGCAGCAGTAAAAAAGAAAGATCTCTTACATTTGCAACAGCATGGATGGACCTGGAGAGTATTATACTGAGCAAAATACAGTAAGTCAGTCAGAGAAAGATAAGCATCACATGCTCTCACTCATATGTGGAATCTAATGAACCAAATAAACTGATGATCAAAAGCAGACCTAGCCCTAGCCTGTTTGGCTCAGTGGATAGAGCATCGGCTTGTGGACCAAAGGGTCCCGGGTTTGATTCCAGTCAGGGGCATGTACCTTGGTTGCAGGCTTCTCCCCAGCTCGGGTCCAGGTCAGGGTGCATGCAGGAGGCAAGTAATCGATGTGTTTCTCTCACATCAATGTTACTCTCTGTCTTTCCCTCTCTCTTCCACTCTCCCTAAAAAGCAATGGAAAAATATCCTCAGGTAAAGATTAACAAACAAACAAACAAAAATAGACCCAGAGTCATAGAAGCATGAGCAGACTATTGAACCTCAGAGGGAAGGCAGGGGAGGGTGGGTTGGAAGAATTAACCAATGAACTTGTGTGCATATGTGCATAACCCATGGACACAGACAATGGGGTAGTGAGGGCCTGGGGGGTGGGGGCAGGAGCAAGCTGGAAGAGGTTAATGGGGGGGGGGGGGGAGAAGGACCCATGTAATACTTTCAACAATAAAGATTAAAAGAAAAAACAATCAAACCCAAAAAAATCTATCTTTTGTGATTTCTTTTTCCCCTGATTATTTTTAGTATAGACATTTTTATTATTATTATCTGTTGAAGTTGCATAGGTAACAAACAGATGTCAGAGGAATGATGGCCTGAAAGGTCCCCATGCTTCAACAATTCGAACAGCTATAACGCAACAAAGAGTTCCCTGCTCAATGCACAAGCATGAATGAGAGAGCAGTGCATTAAAACACCGAAAGGTGGGCAAGTGAGAGCAAAAGGCGGAGATGAGAAGGGAGAAGGGCCAAGGCAAGTCACGGACCCAGCCCTGCAGCCAGGAGCTCAGAGCGGGTTCAGGGTTCAGCGCAGAGCAAGGAAGAATCCGGTTGTGGCTGGAGGAGCAGAGAGGTTCCTAGGCATTCCTGCAGGAGTGACTAGCGTGAGCTGCAGCTGAGCCCAGAGCCCTGGGAAGGACACAGCATGGGGTGTTGCCTTGGTTGTCAGGTGGTCCACATTCCAGGCAGAGAAACAAAGCCACGGAGCCCTGTCACCCCAGAGTCTCCCAGGGCGCACCCCCTTCATCCTTGGCATTGGGGTGCAGAGCACATTCTCTGCAAACCCGAGAACTGTCTCTATAGAATCACTTTCTTCCCTGAGTAAAAGGTGCACTCTGTGACCAGCCCTGAGGTAGGGGTGGGGGGTGGGGAGACCCCCCCCCCCCCCCGCCCGGAGGTATGAGGTTACCATTACCTGGAGGCCAAAACAACACAGAAGTTGGCTGGTTCCCCCATCCCATCCCACCGGACCCCCACACCTCTCGGCTATAAGGACAATAGCATCTGGCTACCGGGAGACAGCACTGGGATGTCACAGAGCTCAAAAAAACTTGTGATGCAGCACCACCTACTGGAATGTACTAGAAAGACCTCTTCGTATTAATCTGCTAGAGAAGTACCACTCATACATAGCTGCTGAGAAAGAGAAGGAATCCATCAAATACCATGAATAACCAAGGTAGTGAGGCACAAGCATGAATGAGAGATCAGTGCATTAAAACACCGAAACAAAATGAAAAATCACCAGAAAACAAACTTAAACACGTGGAAATATGTGATATATATGACAGAGAATTCAAGATTGCAGTTCTGAAAATATTCAGTGAGTTCCAAGGAAATACATACAGACAATTTAATGCACTCAGAAAACAAATTAACAAAGTGAGTACTTCACCAAAGAGAGTGAAACTTTCTAAAAGAACCAAACAGACATTCTGGAGTTCAAGAGTTCAATAAAAGGGATCAAGAATGAACTAGCAAGCATAGGAAATACAATGGACCAGATGGAGAGAAGGATTCATGATATGAAAGATAGAAATCTAGAAATGACACAGAGGGAAGAAGAGGGAGACTTGAGCATAAAACATATGAAAGAGCTCTATGAGAACTGACTCCTCCAGAAAGAACAATATGAAAACTAGGCACCCCAGAAGAAGAGAGGGAGAAGGGAATGGAGAGTTTATTGAAAGGCGTGAATGAGATCTTCACAACCTCTGGAAAGAGCTAGAGCCTCGAATCCTAAAGCAAACAGAACACCTAGTTACCGCAATCCAAAGAGGCCCTCTCCAAGGCACATGGTATTAAAACTGTCAAAAATTAATGACAAAGAAAGACTTCTCAAGGCAGCCAGGGGAAAGAAGTAAAGGAAAGCCCATTAGGTTATCTCCGGACTTCTCAGCAGAAACGCTACAAGCCAGGAGAAAGTGGAACCAATTATTCAAACTACTAAAAGAGATGAATTACCAGCCCAGAATAATATATCCAGCAAAATTATCCTTTAAATATGAAGGAGAGATAAGGACATTTCCAGACATACAAAGCTGAGGGAATTTATCATCAGAAAACCTCCACTGCAGGGAATATTCAGGGGGGGCTGTTCTACCTAAAACAAAGAAAAGGTACCAAACTACCAGTAAGATCACCACCAAAGTTACAGCATAAACAGCGATAATTTTTGACAACAAAATCATAAATACAAGAAGGGATAAAGATCTGAATGCTTTTCTGCATCTATTGATATGTCTTAACTAATTCAAGAAGATTACAAGCATACCAAGCATCTTCTTGGACCATATGGCATGAAACTAGAAATCAACTACAATGAAAAAACTCAAACACACACACACACACACACACACACACACACACACACACACACACACACGTGCGCGCGCTAAATAGCTGGTTATTAAACAATGAATGAGTTACCAGAGAGATCAAGGAAGAAATAGAAAATTACCTGCAAATAAATGAAAATGAGCACAAAACAGCCCTAAATTTTTGGGACACAGCAAAAGAAGTACTGAGAGTGAAGTTCATATCATTACAGGCCTACCTCAAGAAGCAAGAAACTTCTCAAATAAACAATGTAACCCTACACCTATAAGAATTAGAAAAAGAACAACAAGAAAAGCCTAGAATAAGTAGAAGGAAGGAAACAATAAAAATAAAAGCAAAAATAAATGGCATAGAGTCTAAAAATCAATATAAAAGATCAATAAAACCAAGATCTGGTTCTTTGAAAAGGTAAACAAGATTGATGAACCTTTAACAAGACCCATCAAGAAACAAAGAGAGAGACCCAACTAAATAAAATCAGAAATGAAAGCAGAGGAGTAATAACTAACACCAAAGAAATACAAAGGCTTGTAAGATAATACTATGAACAACTATATGCCAAGAAATTGGACAACCTGGATAAAATGGGCAAATTCCTAGAAACTTAGAATCTTCCAAAATTGAATCAGGAAGAATAAGGAAGAATCAGGAAACCTGAATAGACAGATTACAACTGATGAAATAGAAGCAGTAATAAAAAACTCCCTGCAAACAAAAGCCCTGGACTAGAAGTCTTCACAGGGGAGTTTTCCCAAACTTTCAAAGAAGAACTAAAACCTATCCTCCTCTAACTATTCCAAAAAATCCAAGAGGAAGGCACACTTCCAAGCTCTTTTTATGAGGCCAGCATTAGCCTAACCCCAAAACCAGATAAAGACACCACAAAGAAAGAGAATTACAGGCCATAAATGCTAAAATATTCAACAAAATATTAGCAATCTGGATCCAGCATTACATTAGAAAGATCATATGTCACGACAAGGTGGGACTTATTCCAGGGATGCAAAGCTGATACAATATTGACAAATCAGTAAATGAGATACATCACATAAACAAAATGAAAGATTATTTGCAGGTAATTTTCTATTTCTTCCTTGATCTCTCTGGTAACCCATTCATTGTTTAATAACCAGCTATTTGCCGAAACCGGTTTGGCTCAGTGGATAGAGCGTCGGCCTGCGGACTGAAAGGTCCCAGGTTCGATTCCGGTCAAGGGCATGTACCTGGGTTGTGGGCACATCCCCAGTAGGAGATGTGCAGGAGGCATTGATCGATGTTTCATTCATCGATGTTTCTAACTCTCTCTCTCCCTTCCTCTCTGTAAAAAATCAATAAAATATATTTAAAAAAATAAATAACCAGCTATTTAGCATGTGTGTGTGTGTGTGTGTGTGTGTGTGTGTGTGTGTGTGTGTTTGAGTTTTTTCATTGTAGTTGATTTCTAGTTTCATGCCATATGGTCCAAGAAGATGCTTGGTATGCTTGTAATCTTCTTGAATTAGTTAAGACATATTTTGTGTCCTAACATGTGGTCTATCATTGACAATGTTTCATGTGCACTTGAGCAGAATGTAGATTCTGCTTCTTTAGAATGAAATGTTCTGTAAATATCAATAAAATCCATCTGCTACGGCATGTCATTTGATGTCACTGTTTCTTGTTAATTGTTTATCTGTAAGATCTATCTAGTGATTATATAAAGTCTCCTACAATGACTATTCTATTGCTGTTGATCTCTCCCTTCAAGTCCATCAAAAAGTTTTTTATATATTAAGGTGCCCCTAAATTGGGTGCATATATGTTTACAAGGGTATGTCCTCTTGTTGGATCAATCTCTTTAATTATATGTAGTGACCTTATTGATCTCTTTTATTGCCTTTGTTTTTAAGTCTATTTTGTTAGATACAAATATTGGTAACAACTTTTTTTGTTTCCATTTGCATGGAATATTTTTTCCATCCCTTTACTTTCAGACTGTGTTAATATTTTGTTCTGATGTGGGTCCCTTGTAGACAGCATATACACGGGTCATGTTTTCTTAACCATTCAGCTACTCTATGTCTTTTGATTGAAGTATGTAACCCATTTACATTTAATGTTATTATTGATAAGTACTTACTTATTTTCCATTTTTTTCTTTGTGCCAGTGCTCCTCTTTCTATTTCTTCATCTTCTCTAAACAATCCCTTTAACGTTTCTTGCAATGTTTGGTTTGGTTTTAATAAACTCCTTTAGCCTTTTATTTTTCTGGGAAGCTCTTTATTTCATCTACAAGTTTAAATGATATCCTTGCTGGATAGAATCATCTTGGTTTCAGGTCCTTGCTTTTCATTTACTTTGAATACTTTATGCCAATACATTCTGGCCTGAAGTGTTTCTGTTGAAAATTAGCTGACAGCCTTACGGGAACTCCCTTCTAGGTTTCTCTCTCTCTCTCTCTCTCTCTCTCTCTCTCTCTCTCTCTCTCTTTCTTGCTGTCTTTAAGACTCTCTTTTTGTCTTTAATTTTGCCATGTTCACTATCATGTTTCTTGGCATGGGTCTCTTTGAGTTCATCTTGAATGGGACTCTCTGTGCTTCCTGAACTTGTGTGACTATTTCCTTCAGCAGGTTAGGGAAGTTTCCTGCCATTATTTCTCAAACAGGTTTTCTATCCCTGGCTTTCTTTCTTCTCTTTCTGGTACCCCTATGATGAGGATATTGTTATGTTTCATGTTGTCCCAAAGTTTCCTTAAACTATCATCATTTTTAAAAATTATTTTTCCTTTTGTTGCTCTCATTTTTTTTTTCCTACCTTGTCTTCCAAATTGCTGATTCAATCTTATGCTTTATCCAGTCTACTATTAATTCCTTCCAGTGCATTCTTGATATCAAATATGATATTCTTCTTTTCTGACTGGTTCTTATTCATGGTTTCTATGTCCTTTCTCATGCTGATGTATTTCCCACTAAGTTCCTTGTAATTTTCACTAAGTTCCTTGAGCATCCTTATAATCATTACTCTGATTTCTATATCTGATAAGTTGCTTGCCTCCATTTCATTTAATTATTTTTTAGAGATGCCCCCTTTATTTTATTTTGGGGGTTGTTTCTTTGTGTCCTTATTTTAGCTGTCCCTTTGTTTTGTTTCCATATATTAGATAGAACTGTTACGACAGTCTTCATGGGGTGGCCTTATGTAGTAATTGTCCAGTGGGACCCAGTGGTGCAGTCTTTTGGATCTCCTAAGCTGGATGTCTAGGAATGTCCCTTCTGTGGGTTATTTGGGCTCTCCTGTTGTAACTGAGTCTTGATTCTTCTTCTCCCATTCATGTGTTGGGTCTCCCCTCCGGTTAGCTGACTGTGGAGCTCACCCCCGACCACATCATGTGAGCTGTTGTGCAGGTGCTGTTAGCTCTGTGGGCAGCAGTGGCCTTGAGAAGCAGCAAGGCAGCAGCAGGAGCACCCATGGCCAGCCAGAGCAGATGAGGTCACTGAAGGAAGCAGCCGTAGCCAAGAACTGCCACAATCAAAGCTTTATTTTAAGAAATTTAAAAAGACACAATGATGCCCTGGCCGGTTTGGCTCAGTGGATAGAGCATCGGCCTGCGGACTGAAGGGTCCTGGGTTCGATTCCAGTCAAGGGCATGTACCTTGGTTGAGGGCACATCCCCAGTAGGGGGTGTGCAGGAGGCAGCTGATCGATGTTTCTCTCTCATCGATGTTTCTGACTCTCTGTCCCTCTCCCTTCCTCTCTGTAAAAAATCAATAAAATATATTTTTTAAAAAAGACACAATGAAATGGAAAGCCATTTGATGTTCATGGATTAGCAAAATCAACATAGTTAAAATGACCATATTACCCAAAGCAATATACAGATTTAATGCAATGCCATCAAAATCCCAATGTCATTTGTTAAAGAAATAGAACAAAAAAATCCTCAGATTTGTATGGAACCACAAAAGACCCCCGAATAGCCAAAGCAATCCTGAGAAAAAAGTACAAAGCTGGAGGTACCACACTACCTGATTTCAAATTATACAACAGAGCTATGATAATCAAAACAACATGGTATTGGCAGAGAAACAGACACACAGACCAATGGAGCAAAACTGAGAGCCCAGAAATAAAACCACATACATGTGGGATACTAGTTTTTTACAAAAGAGCCAAAAACACACAATGGAGAAAAGAAAGCCTCTTCAATAATTGGTGCTGAGAAAATTGGAGAGCCACATGCAAAATAATGAAACCAGATTACAGTTTTTGCCCCTGTACAAAAATTAATTCAAAATATATCAAAGACCTAAATATAAGATATGATACAATCAATTACATAGAAAAAAACATAGGTACTGAACTTATGGACCTGGGTCATAGAGAACATTTTATGAATTTGACCCCAAAGGCAAGGGAGGTAAAGGCAAAAATAAATGAATGGGACTTATCAAAAGCGTCTGCGGGAGAAACCAAGATGGCGGCATAAGTAAACACTGGAGTTTACTGCCTCTCACAACCACTTCAAAAATACAACTAAAAGACGGAATGGACGTCACCCAGAACCACAGGAAGGCTGGCTGAAGGGAAATTCTTCAACTAGAAGGAAGGAGAACAGCGTGCCGAGACTCAGAGGAGGCGCAGCGCGGAAAATACAAAGGTGCAGAGGTACCCGCGGAGCGGACTGGTGGCTGAGGGCGTGGTTGTCGTTTTCAATCAGGAAGGAGTCTCAGACTCTGAGCTCCAGTTCTGGGCGAGTCTCTAGGGACCCAGACTTAAACGGGAGAAGTGGGACTGTCTGGCATCGGTCGGAACCGAGGGCAGCTTTCTCTCTGAGGTTTGCAGCAGATGCTGGGACTCTGAGAGGCAGAGCCTCTGGGGATGGGACTGAGAGCAGCCATAACTGCTCACTCCGCCCACCCTGTTGATCCCGTGCGACCCTCCCACCCAAGCCCCCGCACAGAGCCATTTGCCAGATAGCCTCAGGCAAAGGCTAGATTAGCACCTCCTTAGAGGACAGAAGTTTTCCCACTGCAGACACAGCTGATTCTCACAGCCAGTTGGCCTGGAGATCAAATCCCCCTAGATTAACTACAACAATTAAGGCTTAACTACAACAAGACTGCACACAAAGACCACTAGGGGTGCACCAAGAAAGCATAAAAAATGAGGAGACAAAGAAACAGGACAAAATTGTCAATGGAGGATATTGAGTTCAGAACCACACTTTTAAGGTCTCTCAAGAACTGTCTAGAAGCCGCCAATAAACTTATTGAGATCTACAAGAAATCTAATGAGACCCTCGATGTTGTGATAAAGAACCAGCTAGAGATTAAGCATACATGGACTGAAATAAAAAATAGTATACGGACTCCCAACAGCAGACCAGAGGAGTGTAAGAATCAAGTCAAAGATTTGAAATGCGAAGAAGCAAAAAACAACCAACCAGAAAAGCAAAATGAAAAAAGAATCTGAAAATACAAAGATAGTGTAAGGAGCCTCTGGGACAACTTCAAGCGTACCAACATCCGAATTATGGGGGTGCCAGAAGATGAGAGAGAGCAAGATATTGAAAACCTATTTGAAGAAATAATGACAGAAAACTTCCCCCACCTGGTGAAAGAAGTAGACTTACAGGTCCAGGAAGCGCAGAGATCCCCAAACAAAAGGAATCCAAAGAGGACCACACCAAGACACATCGTAATTAAAATGCCAAGAGCAAAAGACAAAGAGAGACTCTTAAAAGCAGCAAGAGAAAGACAGTCAGTTACCTACAAGGGAATACCCACACGACTGTCAGCTGATTTCTCAACAGAAACTTTGCAGACCAGAAGGGAGTGGCAAGAAATATTCAAAGTGATGAATAGCAAGAACCTACAACCAAGATTACTTTATCCAGCAAAGCTATCATTCAGAATTGAAGGTCAGATAAAGAGCTTCACAGATAAGGAAAAGCTAAAGGAGTTCACCACCACCAAACCAATATTTTATGAAATGCTGAGAGGTATCCTTTAAGAAGAGGAAGAAGAAGAAAAAGGTAAAGATACAAATTATGAACAACAAATATGCATCTATTAACAAGTGAATCTAAGAATCAAGTGAATAAATAATCTGATGAACAGAATGAACTGTTGATTATAATAGAATCAGGGACATAGAAAGGGAATGGACTGACTATTCTTGCAGGGGGAAAGGGTGTGAGAGATGCGGTAAGAGACTGGACAAAAATCATGCACCTATGGATGAGGACAGTGGGTGGGGGTGTGAGGGCGGAGGGTGGGGTGGGAACTGGAAGGAAGGGAGTTATGGTGGGGGGAAGAGAACAAATGTAATCATCTGAACAATAAAGATTTAATAATAATAATAAAAAGCATCTGCACAGCCAGAGAACCTGCCAACAAACGAAAAGACAGCCAACCAGATGGGAGAGGACATTTGCAAACAACAGCTCTGACAAGGGGTTTATATCCAAAATATATAAAGAACTCATACATTTCAGCACCAAACAAACAATTCAGTTAAAAAATGGGCAGAGAACCTGAATGGACACCTCTCCCAAGAAGACATACAGCTGGCCAACAGCTATAGGAAAAGGTGTTCAACCTCACTAGCTATTAGGGAAATGCAAATCAAGACTACATCGAGATGCCACTCACACCTGTTAGACTAGCGATTATCAATGCAACCAGCAGCCACAAGTGTTCAAAAGGTTGTGGAGAATAAGAAAGCCTCGTTTGCTTTTAGTGAGAATGTAAACTGCTGTGTCCACTATGGAAAAGAATTTGGAGGCTCCTCAAAAAGTCAAGAATGAGCCCTAACTGGTTTGGCTCAGTGGATAGAGCGTTGGCCTGCGGACTAAAAGGTCCCAGGTTTGATTCCAGTCAAGGGCATGTACCTTGGTTGCGGGCACATCCCCAATGGGAGGTGTGCGGGAGGCGCCTGATCAATGTTTCTCTCTCATCGATGTTTCTGACTCTCTGTCCCTCTCTCTTCCTCTCTGTAAAAAAATCAATAAAATATATTCCAAAAAAAAGTCAAGAATGAAATTACCATATGACACAGCAATTGCTCTTTTGAATATCTACCGCCAAAACTAAAAAACTTTTTTTCACAAAGATATATGCACCCCTATGTTTATTGCACCATTATTCATGGTGGTCATCACATGCAGACAACCAAAGTGTCCTTTGATAGAGAATTTTATAAAGAAGATGTGGTACATATATACTATGGATACTACTCAGCCATAAGAAAAGATGAAATACTGCCATTTGCAAAAACATAAAAGGACCTTGAGAAAATGCTAAGCAAAATAAGTAAACCAGAAAAAGCAAAGAACAATATGATTTCACTCATATCTATAATAATAAAAGCATAATATGCTAATTAGACCAGACAGCCTTCCGGACGACCTTCCAAATGAAGCTGAGACTTCGAGGGAAGCCCAGGTCCCTAGTGCCAGAGGGAAACTGGTGCTGGCAGCCGGGAGAAGGAAGGCCTACTCTTACACGAATTTCGTGCATCGGGCCTCTAGTATGGTATATAAAACTGAAACTCATAGACACCGACAACAGTGTGGTGGTTACCAGAGGGAAGGGAGAGGGTAATGGGTAAAGGGGACCAATCATATTGTGATGGAAGATGATTTGACTTTCGGTGGTGGGAACACAGTGCAATACACAGATCATGTATCACAGCAATGTACACTAGAAACCTATATAATCCTATTAACCAATGTCACCCAATAAATTTAATTTCAAAGTTGCATATGTGCCATAAACTCTTTGGTATGTCTCATAAATTTCATAGTTAAGCCCTGGCCAGTTTGGCTCAGTGAACCAAAGAGTCCCAGGTTCAATCCCGGTCAAAAGCCCGTACCTTGGTTGCAGGCTCCTCCCCGGCCAGGGCCCTGGTTGAGGCACATGCAGGAGGCAACCAATCAATGTGTCTCTCTCACATCAGTGTTTCTCTCTGTCTTTCCTTCTCTCTTCCATTCTCCCTATAAATCCATGGGAAAATATCCTCTGGTGAGGTTTAACAAAAAAAAATTTTTCACAGTTAAAAAATAAATATTGCCAGACCAGTGTGACTCAGGGGTTGATTGTTGACCTATGAACCAGGAGGTCATGGTTCAATTCCCAGTCAGGGCACATGGATTGTGGCTTGATCCCCAGTAAGAAGAGTGCAGGAAGCAGCTGAATGATGACTCTTTCTCATCATTAACATTAATGGTGTTAACATCTGTTTCTCTCTCCCTTTCTCTTCCTCTCTGAAATCAATAAAAAAATACTTTTACAAAGTCTACTATATAAAAAATAAACACATCATCATGAGGAGGGTCAAAATGGCAGCATAGGTAAATGTGGTACTTGCCTCCTTCCACAACCACATCAAAATTACAACTAAACTATAGAACAGCTATCATCAGAACCACCTGAAAACCGGCTGAACTGGAGTCCTACAACTTGAGAATTAAATAAGAAGCCACAGTGAGACTGGTAGGGGGTCAGAGGTATGAAACAGGCTGGTCTGACACCCACGTGTGATGTGTCATTGTTGTTTATCAGGAGAAATGTCTTGGCTGAAGAAGTCTCCCCTGAGGAGCAAGGGGTCCCAGTCCCACTCAAGAACCCTCAGCCCAGTGTTCCAATACCAGGAAGAGAAATCCCTGTAACTTCAGGCTGTAAAAACCAGCAGGGATTGTGGCTGAGTGACACGGAGGCTGCTGGAGACCCAGGCAGTCCCTCTCTTTCTCATCCTCAATCCCCACTGGTTTTTACAGCCCAAACTTATGGTGATTTCTCTTCCTGGCACTGGAACCCAGGGCTGAGAGAGTCTGGTGTGGGGCTGGGACCCCTCACTTCTCAGGGGGGACCTCCACAGCCAAGTTATCCCTCCCAATTAAAAACCCCACACATGGTCCAACCTCCTACCAGTCTCAATGCAGCTTCTTTAATTCCTTAAATGTAAGACTTCCATTCGGCTAGATTTCAGGAATTTCTGAATGATGGTTGTTTGGAAGATTAGTTGTATTTTTATGTGGTTTTATTCCAATGGAATGCAATTTGTCCCCTCGGGATATTGACCAACCAGGAGGTTGACTGCTCACTATGATGTGCACTGACCACTAGGGGGCAGCTCAAAATGAAGGAAGGCTCCGGCCGGCAGCCGGCAGCCGGCAGCCGGCAGCCAGGAGAAGGAAGGCCCCAATCAGCCCTGATTGCCAGCCAGGCCTAGGGACCCTATCCGTGCACGAATTTCATGCACCAGGCCTCTAGTTGGAATTATATTCCCTTTAAACACCTAGCCAGCATCTGATCTATTTGCCTCAGGTTTGTTCTATGTACCAGTTGCTGCTCCCAAACTTCTTTACAAGAGATAACTCTCCTATATGCCTTTTCTTTGTCACCTAGGAGGTCTCTTTCTCTCATTTTAATCCACCTGAAATAGTAGATGGAAAGGCCACACCCTCAATCTAATATTTACCCTCAGGCACTTCAATCCTATGAGAGATGTTGCTGGGTTTCTGGCCCAAAGCCTTTGAATACCACCTCGGACTGTTAGCAATCAGGAAGCAGCTCGGGGTTCAGCCTGCTCTGTCCTGAACTCCTGACTGATCCCAACTCCTTTCCATTCTCTGAAGCTGTTTTCTTTCCTGTCATCCATCCCCAATGCAGCCAACAGCAGTGAAGAAACATTACCATCTTTTTTTTCCAGCCTCCTCCCCAAGAATGATGAATTCAGGAGTCACTCGGTGTGTCTTCCCAACTGTCACACAATACGGGTTTGCCACATGGTTTGCTTCTTACATTGCGTGGATCCTGGTCTCTCCAGCCCGCCATCAGCTCCCTGTCCTGTCCCTGCGCTGCTAATTCAGCTCCTATTTCAGGGTCTGCAGCGGCAGCATCTCCCTTTCAGTTTCTCTATAAGCCGGGGGCTGACCTACTACTCTAAACGTTTACTCTCTGCTCATATTCGGTCCCATGTGGACTGACGGGGGGGAGGGGGGTCCAGTGCTCAGGGACCCAGTCCCCTTTATCTCAGATGCAGCTGTGCCATTGAAATGACCTCGGCGGCAGCTGTGAAAGGAAGGTCTCAGCTGCCGTGGAAAGTGGCAGCCTTGTGAAGCCTAGAGGACTCCTGTGCACTCCCGGGCGTGGGGATGACAGGGCCAGGAAAAGGGCTAAGGAGGTGGGAGCTGTGCAGGCACTGCAAACCCTCAGCGCCAGAAACAAACTCCCTCAGGGCAGAGCCCCACAGGGAGAAGGGTTTGCTGAGAGCAGCATCCAAATCAAGCAGAACAAAGACAATAAAGATCAAAACATAAAAGAAAGAGAAAAAAGGAACAGAAGGAAAGGAGAGAAGAGGAGAAAGAGAGAAAGGAAGGAAGGGAGGGAGAGAGGGAAGAAGGGAGGGAGGAGGGAGGGAGGAGGGAGGGAAGGAGGGACGAGGAGGAGGGGGAAGGGAGGAGAGAGGGAGGAGGAGAAAAGGACCAGGGGATATAAGACTTTATTTCATAAAAACAACAAAGAGGCAGCTCTGCAGCCATGAAGCTCAGAAGGCGGCTCCGACACAGCCCTTCCCGAAGGTCAGAGGGTTCCCTTCCTGTGAAAACGAGCACCAGAAAAGGCGTGTGGTTCAATCCATGCAGAGTGACCGTGAGAACCATGAGCAGCGCCTGTGGGTGACAGAGGCTTTCCGGAAATGCACGCCCACGGGGCACATGCCCACAGCGTCAGAGCTGACGCCAATGTTGTGAACGAGTTCACAGAAATGGAGACAGTGATGACATAAACAAAAGAACCAATCAAATGAAGAGATGTGCTAGAGCTGAGGGAATTAGAAACTAAAGAAAAACTCATTACAGAACGGAAACTAGGCCCTGACTGGGTAGCTCAGTTGGTTAGATACACCGAGGTTGAGGGTTCGATCTCTGATCAGGGCACATACAAGAACAAACCAATCCATATATATATAAAGAGCCAGGGGCCGTCACATCTGAAACAACCAAACAGATGACCAAACAGGCTGAGTGGGGCGACCAGGCCGGCAGGGGTTAGTGAGGGATGGCCAAACGACTGAGCAGCAGGCTACTTGGGGCAACCAGGCTGGCAGGGTGGGAAGTAAGGGGTGATCAGGCAGGCAGGGCGGGGGGGGAGGCAGTTAGAGGCGACCAGGCCAGTGGGGGGGAGGGGCGACAGTTAGGGTGACCAGGTTGGCAGGGGGAGCAGTTGGGGGTCATCAGGTCGGCAGGCAGAGGCGGTTAGGGGTGATCAGGCTGGCAGGGGGGCCAGTTAGGGGCGGTCAGGCAGGCAGGCAGGTGAGCAGCTAGGAGCCAGTGGTCCTAGATTGTGAGAGGGATGTCCGACTGCCGGTTAAGGCCTGATCCCCAGGATCAGGCCTATACCAGCAGTTGGACATCCGCCGAGGGGTCCCAGATTGGAGAAGGTGCAGGCTGGGCTGAGGGGACCCTCCCCCCATGCACAAATTTCATGCACCAGGCCTCTAGTAAGTGCATAAATGAGTGAGACAGCAAATCTCTCTTCTCTCTCTCTCTTTCTCTCTCTCTCTAAAATCAGTTTTAAAATTTAAAAAAAACTAAACTAGAAGGAACAAAGAGCAAATAAACACAACAGGTAATGCCCAAGAGAATTAGCAAATAAAATGATAGGAAATTTTTTAACAAATAAAAACATGGAAGAGAAAATCAGATTGAAAAGCAAGTGACTCTGCAGAGAGGATTAGAACCTAACATGTGTCCTACAAGTCACTGAAGGAAACAAAAGCTAGAGGATCAATCAAAAAGTAAACACTACGATTCAAAAGAAACTTTCCCGAGATAAATACTTTCAGACAACACTGGGTTCCGGGGAAACTGGCCCAGAAGTTCTGACAGAGAGACATTCCGCGGCCTGGTCTATCATGTCCTTGGGAGTCCAGGCAAAAAGAGAAGCCACTGATCAGGAAAATCTGTTTGGCATCAGACTTACCTGCGTCAAAACTTCCTGCCCGAAGCCACAGGAGACACAGTGATGACTTTAAGGCACTGAGTTTCAAGTACGAAGGTCATAAATGTGTCCCAAGTAGCTTGGGAGGGGCGGGGGCGAGCATCCTCTGCCAGGCCCTGCAGGGGCTAGAGCCTCGCAAGTCCTCAGAGTCAGGGGGACAGAGACCAACCTCTCAGTGGGTTGAGTGTCCAGGATGACGACCGTGTTTTTCAGCCGGCCCAGGATGAGCCATGTTTCTAATGGTTCCGTGGAGGGAGAGGGCCTCAACAAGGGTCATTATTACAATCCGTTGAAACACATAAAGTATCTTTGAATCCATGAGTTTATGATTATTTTTAATCCCTACTTGGTCACCACTGGAAGATCAATTCAATTTACAAAATGGTTAGAGCAACAAGACAAGCATATATGCTCCTTTCCTTCATAAACCACACCTCCAAGCAGCCCAAGAGTGGAGGAGGGAAGTTTCTCTCCACGGAACATTTCAACTAATCACCGAAGCAGGCATGGTGGGTCTAGGGCAGTGGTCAGCAAACTGCGGCTCTCGAGCCACATGCGGTTCTTTGGCCCCTTGAGTGTGGCTCTTCCACAAAATACCACGTGCGGTCGCACACATACAGTGCGATGGAAACTTCGTGGCCCATGTGCAGAAGTCTGTATTTTGTGGAAGAGCCACACTCAAGGGGCCAAAGAACGGCATGTGGCTCGAGAGTCGCAGTTTGCCACAGTGGTTAGGGTTTCACCAGTTTGCAGCCACTGATGAATGAGAGTCCTGGCACTGCGTGTCAGCAGCTGCCACAGAGGCGGCAGGGTCCCCATCCGACCTTGCCCCAAAATAATCCCACCAACAGATCACGTGTCTAGACCCAGCTCCCAATTTATAGAAAATACAGAAGCTGTGGGAAACTGTGTGTCTAACCACGCTCTTTCTTCAACAAATAAATAACAAGGAAGAAAACTCGGAGGGGCAGCCTGGAGAGGAAGGACACTTGGGAGCCGCCTCAGTCCGTGTGCTGTGGGCCTTATTCAGATCCTGATGAAAACCATTTTGTTCATGGTGAGTTCTGACACAAGTGGCTGATATTAAGGAATTATTGTTATATATGAAGTATTGAATAACAGTACTGTCATTGTTTTAAGTCCTAATATTTCATTAATACACTCTGAAATATTTTTAACTTAATTATATGATGTCTAGAATGAATGGGATGAATGTCCCAATAATTTTGGAGGGAACCTGGGCAGGGTAGTGATTAGAGAAGACTGGCATGCCTGAGTCCCTGCTGGAATTGGGTGCTGGGCACCTGGAGGCTCACTGCTTGTTCTAATTTTGTATATATTTGAATCTTTGGTAATAAAAGGCTTATATATGTAAATCTTGCCCAAAATATATATAGAGAGAGAGAGAGAGGGAAAAGATCGAAAGGATATAAATCAAAATACTAGTTATACACCTTAAACTTACACAATGTTATATGTCAGTTATATATCAATAAAAATAAGTTTTAAAAAATGCTGGTCATAAATAATTCTGGCACATGGAATTATAGATGTTTTCTTTTTAAATTGCTCAATATCTTCTAAAATTTCTACGGTGAACACCCAGCATGTTACAGATTAAGACAAGCCCAGCTGGTGTGGTTCAGCGGTTGAGAATCGACCCATGAAACAGAAGGCCATGGTCCGATGCCTGGGTTGCAGGCTCGATCCCCAGTGTGGGGTGTGCAGCTGATCAATGGTTCTCTCTCATCATTGATGTTCCTCTCTCTCTCCCTCCTTCTCTGAAATCAATAAAAATATTTTTTTAAAAGATTAAGTCAAAGTAGCCCACCTTTCCCGTGGGCAAAGGTTTCTCTCAAGCCCTGCAGGTGGACAGGTGATGGCGCAACAAGCCAGGAAGCTGTGTGGCTGCACCAGCTGTGGCTGCGCAGGCAGATGGGCTCACTGGGTCCCGCTTCTCCTCTTGGAATCATGCGGGGTCCTCTCACACCCAGAGCGCCCCACGCTGCCTGCTCACTGAGGCCCGTCCAGGATGAGCTCCTGGAGTAAAAACTCAGGGTCAGAGGCCACATCCAGCGAGAGGGGACGCCCGGGGAAGGGTGGCACACGATGACAACTGAATGGTAAGCAGCCATCAGAATAGCGATTATCGGGTAGATCGCCTCAGACTTAATGCGTGTGGAACAAGGATGCATGTCTGACATGATTCCAGTTTTGCAAACATGTGAAGAATGAATGGAACCCAATTATCAGCCTCATGTGACACCCATTAATATTTTAAATTAAAATGCCTTGACCCCTTCCGCGGGAAATCTGGCTTTCTCGAAGCTTCCCTGGGAATCCTCAGGAGGCTGATGGTGCCTGGAAGCCGCTGCTCCC
This sequence comes from Myotis yumanensis, assembly GCF_028538775.1. Taxonomy (NCBI): domain Eukaryota; kingdom Metazoa; phylum Chordata; class Mammalia; order Chiroptera; family Vespertilionidae; genus Myotis; species Myotis yumanensis. Next base: position 469,401 of record NW_027223767.1, read on the forward strand.
GCCCCGGCCTCTGTCTGTCCTCACGGCCTGGCTAGCTCCTTGGACCCGGCCCCTTCTCCTCCATGTGCGACCCCCCCGGCCCTGTGGGTCTCACTTGGACTGAGAACTGGAGGAGCCTGGGGTGTATGGCGAGGGTCTCCTCTCTGCAGGCTGCTCCTCCCAGACATGGGACATGGGACATGGACACGAGACACTGAACACAGGACATAAACATGGGACACGGGACATGGGACATGGAACACAGGTACAGAACATGAGACACGGACACAGAACATGGGACACAGACACGGAACATGGAACACAAATACAGAACACGGATGCGGGACACGGAACATGGGACATGGGATGTGGAACACAAATAGAAACACAGACAGGGGACGTGGATATGGAACACAGACACAGGATGCGGATACAGAACACGGACATAGGAAATGGGACACGGGACACAGACACGGGACACAGACATGGAACACAGACATGGAACATGGACACGGGACACAGAACAAGGATAAGGACACAGGACATGGGACATGGAACATGAGTATGGACATGGGACACGGGACACGGTCTGCCTCTTCCTGCAGCTACAGGAGGCCCTGCTGCACCCACAGCACCCTCAGCACGTTCTCTTAAACCACGGCCATTCGCTCCATAAGGGCGCTCTGCTCCTGGTTTAGGGCCAATCTCTCCATAAGGGCGCTCTGCTCCCCTTTAGGGCCATTCTCTCCATAAGGGCGCTCTGCTCCTGGTTTAGGGCCAATCTCTCCATAAGGGCGCTCTGCTCCCCTTTAGGGCCATTCTCTCCATAAGGGCGCTCTGCTCCCCTTTAGGGCCATTCTCTCCATAAGGGCGCTCTGCTCCCCTTTAGGGCCATTCTCTCCATAAGGGCGCTCTGCTCCCCTTTAGGGCCATTCTCTCCATAAGGGCGCTCTGCTCCCCTTTAGGGCCATTCTCTCCATAAGGGCGCTCTGCTCCTGGTTTAGGGCCAATCTCTCCATAAGGGCGCTCTGCTCCCCTTTAGGGCCATTCTCTCCACAAGGGCGCTCTGCTCCCCTTTAGGGCCATTCTCTCCATAAGGGCGCTCTGCTCCCCTTTAGGGCCATTCTCTCCATAAGGGCGCTCTGCTCCTGGTTTAGGGCCATTCTCTCCATAAGGGCGCTCTGCTCCCCTTTAGGGCCATTCTCTCCATAAGGGCGCTCTGCTCCTGGTTTAGGGCCATTCTCTCCATAAGGGCGCTCTGCTCCGGTTTAGGGCCATTCTCTCCATAAGGGCGCTCTGCTCCCCTTTAGGGCCATTCTCTCCATAAGGGCGCTCTGCTCCTGGTTTAGGGCCATTCTCTCCATAAGGGCGCTCTGCTCCTGGTTTAGGGCCATTCTCTCCATAAGGGCGCTCTGCTCCGGTTTAGGGCCATTCTCTCCATAAGGGCGCTCTGCTCCCCTTTAGGGCCATTCTCTCCATAAGGGCGCTCTGCTCCTGGTTTAGGGCCATTCTCTCCATAAGGGCGCTCTGCTCCTGGTTTAGGGCCATTCTCTCCATAAGGGCGCTCTGCTCCTGGTTTAGGGCCATTCTCTCCATAAGGGCGCTCTGCTCCTGGTTTAGGGCCATTCTCTCCATAAGGGCGCTCTGCTCCTGGTTTAGGGCCATTCTCTCCATAAGGGCGCTCTGCTCCTGGTTTAGGGCCATTCTCTCCATAAGGGCGCTCTGCTCCTGGTTTAGGGCCATTCTCTCCATAAGGGCGCTCTGCTCCCCTTTAGGGCCATTCTCTCCATAAGGGCGCTCTGCTCCTGGTTTAGGGCCATTCTCTCCATAAGGGCGCTCTGCTCCTGGTTTAGGGCCATTCTCTCCATAAGGGCGCTCTGCTCCTGGTTTAGGGCCATTCTCTCCATAAGGGCGCTCTGCTCCTGGTTTAGGGCCATTCTCTCCATAAGGGCGCTCTGCTCCCCTTTAGGGCCATTCTCTCCATAAGGGCGCTCTCCACCCCTTTAGGGCCATTCTCTCCATAAGGGCGCTCTGCTCCCCTTTAGGGCCATTCTCTCCATAAGGGCGCTCTGCTCCTGGTTTAGGGCCATTCTCTCCATAAGGGCGCTCTGCTCCCCTTTAGGGCCATTCTCTCCATAAGGGCGCTCTGCTCCCCTTTAGGGCCATTCTCTCCATAAGGGCGCTCTGCTCCCCTTTAGGGCCATTCTCTCCATAAGGGCGCTCTGCTCCCCTTTAGGGCCATTCTCTCCATAAGGGCGCTCTGCTCCTGGTTTAGGGCCATTCTCTCCATAAGGGCGCTCTGCTCCTGGTTTAGGGCCATTCTCTCCATAAGGGCGCTCTGCTCCTGGTTTAGGGCCATTCTCTCCATAAGGGCGCTCTGCTCCCCTTTAGGGCCATTCTCTCCATAAGGGCGCTCTGCTCCCCTTTAGGGCCATTCTCTCCATAAGGGCGCTCTGCTCCTGGTTTAGGGCCATTCTCTCCATAAGGGCGCTCTGCTCCCCTTTAGGGCCATTCTCTCCATAAGGGCGCTCTGCTCCTGGTTTAGGGCCATTCTCTGCATAAGGGCGCTCTGCTCCCCTTTAGGGCCATTCTCTCCATAAGGGCGCTCTGCTCCCCTTTAGGGCCATTCTCTCCATAAGGGCGCTCTGCTCCCCTTTAGGGCCATTCTCTCCATAAGGGCGCTCTGCTCCCCTTTAGGGCCATTCTCTCCATAAGGGCGCTCTGCTCCCCTTTAGGGCCATTCTCTCCATAAGGGCGCTCTGCTCCCCTTTAGGGCCATTCTCTCCATAAGGGCGCTCTGCTCCTGGTTTAGGGCCATTCTCTCCATAAGGGCGCTCTGCTCCTGGTTTAGGGCCATTCTCTCCATAAGGGCGCTCTGCTCCTGGTTTAGGGCCATTCTCTCCATAAGGGCGCTCTGCTCCTGGTTTAGGGCCATTCTCTCCATAAGGGCGCTCTGCTCCCCTTTAGGGCCATTCTCTCCATAAGGGCGCTCTGCTCCCCTTTAGGGCCATTCTCTCCATAAGGGCGCTCTGCTCCTGGTTTAGGGCCATTCTCTCCATAAGGGCGCTCTGCTCCCCTTTAGGGCCATTCTCTCCATAAGGGCGCTCTGCTCCTGGTTTAGGGCCATTCTCTCCATAACGGCGCTCTGCTCCTGGTTTACGGCCATTCTCTCCATAAGGGCGCTCTGCTCCTGGTTTAGGGCCATTCTCTCCATAAGGGCGCTCTGCTCCCCTTTAGGGCCATTCTCTCCATAAGGGCGCTCTGCTCCCCTTTAGGGCCATTCTCTCCATAAGGGCGCTCTGCTCCTGGTTTAGGGCCATTCTCTCCATAAGGGCGCTCTGCTCCTGGTTTAGGGCCATTCTCTCCATAAGGGCGCTCTGCTCCCCTTTAGGGCCATTCTCTCCATATGGGCGCTCTGCTCCTGGTTTAGGGCCATTCTCTCCATAAGGGCGCTCTGCTCCCCTTTAGGGCCATTCTCTCCATAAGGGCGCTCTGCTCCCCTTTAGGGCCATTCTCTCCATAAGGGCGCTCTGCTCCTGGTTTAGGGCCATTCTCTCCATAAGGGCGCTCTGCTCCCCTTTAGGGCCATTCTCTCCATATGGGCGCTCTGCTCCTGGTTTAGGGCCATTCTCTCCATAAGGGCGCTCTGCTCCCCTTTAGGGCCATTCTCTCCATAAGGGCGCTCTGCTCCCCTTTAGGGCCATTCTCTCCATAAGGGCGCTCTGCTCCTGGTTTAGGGCCATTCTCTCCATAAGGGCGCTCTGCTCCCCTTTAGGGCCATTCTCTCCATAAGGGCGCTCTGCTCCTGGTTTAGGGCCATTCTCTCCATAAGGGCGCTCTGCTCCTGGTTTAGGGCCATTCTCTCCATAAGGGCGCTCTGCTCCTGGTTTAGGGCCATTCTCTCCATAAGGGCGCCTGCTCCCCTTTAGGGCCATTCTCTCCATAAGGGCGCTCTGCTCCCCTTTAGGGCCATTCTCTCCATAAGGGCGCTCTGCTCCCCTTTAGGGCCATTCTCTCCATAAGGGCGCTCTGCTCCCCTTTAGGGCCATTCTCTCCATAAGGGCGCTCTGCTCCTGGTTTAGGGCCATTCTCTCCATAAGGGCGCTCTGCTCCTGGTTTAGGGCCATTCTCTCCATAAGGGCGCTCTGCTCCTGGTTTAGGGCCATTCTCTCCATAAGGGCGCTCTGCTCCTGGTTTAGGGCCATTCTCTCCATAAGGGCGCTCTGCTCCCCTTTAGGGCCATTCTCTCCATAAGGGCGCTTGCTCCTGGTTTAGGGCCATTCTCTCCATAAGGGCGCTCTGCTCCTGGTTTAGGGCCATTCTCTCCATAAGGGCGCTCTGCTCCCCTTTAGGGCCATTCTCTCCATAAGGGCGCTCTGCTCCTGGTTTAGGGCCATTCTCTCCATAAGGGCGCTCTGCTCCCCTTTAGGGCCATTCTCTCCATAAGGGCGCTCTGCTCCCCTTTAGGGCCATTCTCTCCATAAGGGCGCTCTGCTCCCCTTTAGGGCCATTCTCTCCATAAGGGCGCTCTGCTCCCCTTTAGGGCCATTCTCTCCATAAGGGCGCTCTGCTCCCCTTTAGGGCCATTCTCTCCATAAGGGCGCTCTGCTCCTGGTTTAGGGCCATTCTCTCCATAAGGGCGCTCTGCTCCCCTTTAGGGCTATTCTCTCCATAAGGGCGCTCTGCTCCCCTTTAGGGCCATTCTCTCCATAAGGGCGCTCTGCTCCCCTTTAGGGCCATTCTCTCCATAAGGGCGCTCTGCTCCCCTTTAGGGCCATTCTCTCCATAAGGGCGCTCTGCTCCCCTTTAGGGCCATTCTCTCCATAAGGGCGCTCTGCTCCCCTTTAGGGCCATTCTCTCCATAAGGGCGCTCTGCTCCCCTTTAGGGCCATTCTCTCCATAAGGGCGCTCTGCTCCTGGTTTAGGGCCATTCTCTCCATAAGGGCGCTCTGCTCCTGGTTTAGGGCCATTCTCTCCATAAGGGCGCTCTGCTCCTGGTTTAGGGCCATTCTCTCCATAAGGGCGCTCTGCTCCCCTTTAGGGCCATTCTCTCCATAAGGGCGCTCTGCTCCCCTTTAGGGCCATTCTCTCCATAAGGGCGCTCTGCTCCTGGTTTAGGGCCATTCTCTCCATAAGGGCGCTCTGCTCCCCTTTAGGGCCATTCTCTCCATAAGGGCGCTCTGCTCCTGGTTTAGGGCCATTCTCTGCATAAGGGCGCTCTGCTCCCCTTTAGGGCCATTCTCTCCATAAGGGCGCTCTGCTCCCCTTTAGGGCCATTCTCTCCATAAGGGCGCTCTGCTCCCCTTTAGGGCCATTCTCTCCATAAGGGCGCTCTGCTCCCCTTTAGGGCCATTCTCTCCATAAGGGCGCTCTGCTCCCCTTTAGGGCCATTCTCTCCATAAGGGCGCTCTGCTCCCCTTTAGGGCCATTCTCTCCATAAGGGCGCTCTGCTCCTGGTTTAGGGCCATTCTCTCCATAAGGGCGCTCTGCTCCTGGTTTAGGGCCATTCTCTCCATAAGGGCGCTCTGCTCCTGGTTTAGGGCCATTCTCTCCATAAGGGCGCTCTGCTCCTGGTTTAGGGCCATTCTCTCCATAAGGGCGCTCTGCTCCCCTTTAGGGCCATTCTCTCCATAAGGGCGCTCTGCTCCCCTTTAGGGCCATTCTCTCCATAAGGGCGCTCTGCTCCTGGTTTAGGGCCATTCTCTCCATAAGGGCGCTCTGCTCCCCTTTAGGGCCATTCTCTCCATAAGGGCGCTCTGCTCCTGGTTTAGGGCCATTCTCTCCATAACGGCGCTCTGCTCCTGGTTTACGGCCATTCTCTCCATAAGGGCGCTCTGCTCCTGGTTTAGGGCCATTCTCTCCATAAGGGCGCTCTGCTCCCCTTTAGGGCCATTCTCTCCATAAGGGCGCTCTGCTCCCCTTTAGGGCCATTCTCTCCATAAGGGCGCTCTGCTCCTGGTTTAGGGCCATTCTCTCCATAAGGGCGCTCTGCTCCTGGTTTAGGGCCATTCTCTCCATAAGGGCGCTCTGCTCCCCTTTAGGGCCATTCTCTCCATATGGGCGCTCTGCTCCTGGTTTAGGGCCATTCTCTCCATAAGGGCGCTCTGCTCCCCTTTAGGGCCATTCTCTCCATAAGGGCGCTCTGCTCCCCTTTAGGGCCATTCTCTCCATAAGGGCGCTCTGCTCCTGGTTTAGGGCCATTCTCTCCATAAGGGCGCTCTGCTCCCCTTTAGGGCCATTCTCTCCATATGGGCGCTCTGCTCCTGGTTTAGGGCCATTCTCTCCATAAGGGCGCTCTGCTCCCCTTTAGGGCCATTCTCTCCATAAGGGCGCTCTGCTCCCCTTTAGGGCCATTCTCTCCATAAGGGCGCTCTGCTCCTGGTTTAGGGCCATTCTCTCCATAAGGGCGCTCTGCTCCCCTTTAGGGCCATTCTCTCCATAAGGGCGCTCTGCTCCTGGTTTAGGGCCATTCTCTCCATAAGGGCGCTCTGCTCCTGGTTTAGGGCCATTCTCTCCATAAGGGCGCTCTGCTCCTGGTTTAGGGCCATTCTCTCCATAAGGGCGCTCTGCTCCCCTTTAGGGCCATTCTCTCCATAAGGGCGCTCTGCTCCCCTTTAGGGCCATTCTCTCCATAAGGGCGCTCTGCTCCCCTTTAGGGCCATTCTCTCCATAAGGGCGCTCTGCTCCCCTTTAGGGCCATTCTCTCCATAAGGGCGCTCTGCTCCTGGTTTAGGGCCATTCTCTCCATAAGGGCGCTCTGCTCCTGGTTTAGGGCCATTCTCTCCATAAGGGCGCTCTGCTCCTGGTTTAGGGCCATTCTCTCCATAAGGGCGCTCTGCTCCTGGTTTAGGGCCATTCTCTCCATAAGGGCGCTCTGCTCCCCTTTAGAGCCATTCTCTCCATAAGGGCGCTCTGCTCCCCTTTAGGGCCATTCTCTCCATAAGGGCACTCTGCTCCCCTTTAGGGCCATTCTCTCCATAAGGGCGCTCTGCTCCTGGTTTAGGGCCATTCTCTCCATAAGGGCGCTCTGCTCCTGGTTTAGGGCCATTCTCTCCATAAGGGCCCTCTGCTCCCCTTTAGGGCCATTCTCTCCATAAGGGCGCTCTGCTCCCCTTTAGGGCTATTCTCTCCATAAGGGCGCTCTGCTCCTGGTTTAGGGCCATTCTCTCCATAAGGGCGCTCTGCTCCTGGTTTAGGGCCATTCTCTCCATAAGGGCGCTCTGCTCCTGGTTTAGGGCCATTCTCTCCATAAGGGCGCTCTGCTCCCCTTTAGGGCCATTCTCTCCATAAGGGCGCTCTGCTCCTGGTTTAGGGCCATTCTCTCCATAAGGGCGCTCTGCTCCCCTTTAGGGCCATTCTCTCCATAAGGGCGCTCTGCTCCTGGTTTAGGGCCATTCTCTCCATAAGGGCGCTCTGCTCCCCTTTAGGGCCATTCTCTCCATAAGGGCGCTCTGCTCCTGGTTTAGGGCCATTCTCTCCATAAGGGCGCTCTGCTCCCCATAGGGCCATTCTCTCCATAAGGGCGCTCTGCTCCTGGTTTAGGGCCATTCTCTCCATAAGGGCGCTCTGCTCCTGGTTTAGGGCCATTCTCTCCATAAGGGCGCTCTGCTCCCCTTTAGGGCCATTCTCTCCATAAGGGCGCTCTGCTCCCCTTTAGGGCCATTCTCTCCATAAGGGCGCTCTGCTCCCCTTTAGGGCCATTCTCTCCATAAGGGCGCTCTGCTCCTGGTTTAGGGCCATTCTCTCCATAAGGGCGCTCTGCTCCCCTTTAGGGCCATTCTCTCCATAAGGGCGCTCTGCTCCCCTTTAGGGCCATTCTCTCCATAAGGGCGCTCTGCTCCTGGTTTAGGGCCATTCTCTCCATAAGGGCGCTCTGCTCCTGGTTTAGGGCCATTCTCTCCATAAGGGCGCTCTGCTCCCCTTTAGGGCCATTCTCTCCATAAGGGCGCTCTGCTCCTGGTTTAGGGCCATTCTCTCCATAAGGGCGCTCTGCTCCCCTTTAGGGCCATTCTCTCCATAAGGGCGCTCTGCTCCTGGTTTAGGGCCATTCTCTCCATAAGGGCGCTCTGCTCCCCTTTAGGGCCATTCTCTCCATAAGGGGGCTCAGCTCCTGGGTTAGGGCCATTCTCTCCATAAGGGTGCTCTGCTCCCCTTTAGGGCCATTCTCTCCATAAGGGCGCTCTGCTCCTGGTTTAGGGCCATTCTCTCCATAAGGGCGCTCTGCTCCTGGTTTAGGGCCATTCTCTCCATAAGGGCGCTCTGCTCCCCTTTAGGGCCATTCTCTCCATAAGGGCGCTCTGCTCCCCTTTAGGGCCATTCTCTCCATAAGGGCGCTCTGCTCCCCTTTAGGGCCATTCTCTCCATAAGGGCGCTCTGCTCCTGGTTTAGGGCCATTCTCTCCATAAGGGCGCTCTGCTCCTGGTTTAGGGCCATTCTCTCCATAAGGGCGCTCTGCTCCTGGTTTAGGGCCATTCTCTCCATAAGGGCGCTCTGCTCCTGGTTTAGGGCCATTCTCTCCATAAGGGCGCTCTGCTCCCCTTTAGGGCCATTCTCTCCATAAGGGCGCTCTGCTCCCCTTTAGGGCCATTCTCTCCATAAGGGCGCTCTGCTCCCCTTTAGGGCCATTCTCTCCATAAGGGCGCTCTGCTCCTGGTTTAGGGCCATTCTCTCCATAAGGGCGCTCTGCTCCCCTTTAGGGCCATTCTCTCCATAAGGGCGCTCTGCTCCCCTTTAGGGCCATTCTCTCCATAAGGGCGCTCTGCTCCCCTTTAGGGCCATTCTCTCCATAAGGGGGCTCTGCTCCTGGTTTAGGGCCATTCTCTCCATAAGGGCGCTCTGCTCCTGGTTTAGGGCCATTCTCTCCATAAGGGCGCTCTGCTCCTGGTTTAGGGCCATTCTCTCCATAAGGGCGCTCTGCTCCCCTTTAGGGCCATTCTCTCCATAAGGGCGCTCCGCTCCTGGTTTAGGGCCATTCTCTCCATAAGGGCGCTCTGCTCCCCTTTAGGGCCATTCTCTCCATAAGGGCGCTCCGCTCCTGGTTTAGGGCCATTCTCTCCATAAGGGCGCTCTGCTCCCCTTTAGGGCCATTCTCTCCATAAGGGCGCTCTGCTCCTGGTTTAGGGCCATTCTCTCCATAAGGGCGCTCTGCTCCCCTTTAGGGCCATTCTCTCCATAAGGGCGCTCTGCTCCTGGTTTAGGGCCATTCTCTCCATAAGGGCGCTCTGCTCCCCTTTAGGGCCATTCTCTCCATAAGGGCGCTCTGCTCCTGGTTTAGGGCCATTCTCTCCATAAGGGCGCTCTGCTCCTGGTTTAGGGCCATTCTCTCCATAAGGGCGCTCTGCTCCCCTTTAGGGCCATTCTCTCCATAAGGGCGCTCTGCTCCCCTTTAGGGCCATTCTCTCCATAAGGGCGCTCTGCTCCTGGTTTAGGGCCATTCTCTCCATAAGGGCGCTCTGCTCCCCTTTAGGGCCATTCTCTCCATAAGGGCGCTCTGCTCCTAGTTTAGGGCCATTCTCTCCATAAGGGCGCTCTGCTCCTGGTTTAGGGCCATTCTCTCCATAAGGGCGCTCTGCTCCTGGTTTAGGGCCATTCTCTCCATAAGGGCGCTCTGCTCCCCTTTAGGGCCATTCTCTCCATAAGGGCGCTCTGCTCCTGGTTTAGGGCCATTCTCTCCATAAGGGCGCTCTACTCCCCTTTAGGGCCATTCTCTCCATAAGGGCGCTCCGCTCCTGGTTTAGGGCCATTCTCTCCATAAGGGCGCTCTGCTCCCCTTTAGGGCCATTCTCTCCATAAGGGCGCTCTGCTCCTGGTTTAGGGCCATTCTCTCCATAAGGGCGCTCTGCTCCCCTTTAGGGCTATTCTCTCCATAAGGGCGCTCTGCTCCTGGTTTAGGGCCATTCTCTCCATAAGGGCGCTCTGCTCCTGGTTTAGGGCCATTCTCTCCATAAGGGCGCTCTGCTCCTGGTTTAGGGCCATTCTCTCCATAAGGGCGCTCTGCTCCTGGTTTAGGGCCATTCTCTCCATAAGGGCGCTCTGCTCCCCTTTAGGGCCATTCTCTCCATAAGGGCGCTCTGCTCCCCTTTAGGGCCATTCTCTCCATAAGGGCGCTCTGCTCCCCTTTAGGGCCATTCTCTCCATAAGGGCGCTCTGCTCCCCTTTAGGGCCATTCTCTCCATAAGGGCGCTCTGCTCCCCTTTAGGGCCATTCTCTCCATAAGGGCGCTCTGCTCCTGGTTTAGGGCCATTCTCTCCATAAGGGCGCTCTGCTCCTGGTTTAGGGCCATTCTCTCCATAAGGGCGCTCTGCTCCCCTTTAGGGCCATTCTCTCCATAAGGGCGCTCTGCTCCTGGTTTAGGGCCATTCTCTCCATAAGGGCGCTCTGCTCCCCTTTAGGGCCATTCTCTCCATAAGGGCGCTCTGCTCCTGGTTTAGGGCCATTCTCTCCATAAGGGCGCTCTGCTCCCCTTTAGGGCCATTCTCTCCATAAGGGCGCTCTGCTCCTGGTTTAGGGCCATTCTCTCCATAAGGGCGCTCTGCTCCTGGTTTAGGGCCATTCTCTCCATAAGGGCGCTCTGCTCCCCTTTAGGGCCATTCTCTCCATAAGGGCGCTCTGCTCCCCTTTAGGGCCATTCTCTCCATAAGGGCGCTCTGCTCCTGGTTTAGGGCCATTCTCTCCATAAGGGCGCTCTGCTCCCCTTTAGGGCCATTCTCTCCATAAGGGCGCTCTGCTCCCCTTTAGGGCCATTCTCTCCATAAGGGCGCTCTGCTCCTGGTTTAGGGCCATTCTCTCCATAAGGGCGCTCTGCTCCTGGTTTAGGGCCATTCTCTCCATAAGGGCGCTCTGCTCCTGGTTTAGGGCCATTCTCTCCATAAGGGCGCTCTGCTCCCCTTTAGGGCCATTCTCTCCATAAGGGCGCTCTGCTCTTGGTTTAGGGCCATTCTCTCCATAAGGGCGCTCTGCTCCTGGTTTAGGGCCATTCTCTCCATAAGGGCGCTCTGCTCCTGGTTTAGGGCCATTCTCTCCATAAGGGCGCTCTGCTCCTGGTTTAGGGCCATTCTCTCCATAAGGGCGCTCTGCTCCCCTTCAGGGTCATTCTCTCCATAAGGGCGCTCTGCTCCTGGTTTAGGGCCATTCTCTCCATAAGGGCGCTCTGCTCCTGGTTTAGGGCCATTCTCTCCATAAGGGCGCTCTGCTCCTGGTTTAGGGCCATTCTCTCAATAAGGGCGCTCTGCTCCTGGTTTAGGGCCATTCTCTCCATAAGGGCGCTCTGCTCCCCTTTAGGGCCATTCTCTCCATAAGGGCGCTCTGCTCCCCTTTAGGGCCATTCTCTCCATAAGGGCGCTCTGCTCCCCTTTAGGGCCATTCTCTCCATAAGGGCGCTCTGCTCCTGGTTTAGGGCCATTCTCTCAATAAGGGCGCTCTGCTCCTGGTTTAGGGCCAGTCTCTCCATAAGGGCGCTCTGCTCCTGGTTTAGGGCCATTCTCTCAATAAGGGCGCTCTGCTCCCCTTTAGGGCCATTCTCTCCATAAGGGCGCTCTGCTCCTGGTTTAGGGCCATTCTCTCCATAAGGGCGCTCTGCTCCCCTTTAGGGCCATTCTCTCCATAAGGGCGCTCTGCTCCTGGTTTAGGGCCATTCTCTCCATAAGGGCGCTCTGCTCCTGGTTTAGGGCCATTCTCTCCATAAGGGCGCTCTGCTCCTGGTTTAGGGCCATTCTCTCCATAAGGGCGCTCTGCTCCCCTTTAGGGCCATTCTCTCCATAAGGGCGCTCTGCTCCTGGTTTAGGGCCATTCTTTCCATAAGGGCGCTCTGCTCCCCTTTAGGGCCATTCTCTCCATAAGGGCGCTCTGCTCCTGGTTTAGGGCCATTCTCTCCATAAGGGCGCTCTGCTCCTGGTTTAGGGCCATTCTCTCCATAAGGGCGCTCTGCTCCTGGTTTAGGGCCATTCTCTCCATAAGGGCGCTCTGCTCCTGGTTTAGGGCCATTCTCTCCATAAGGGCGCTCTGCTCCCCTTTAGGGCCATTCTCTCCATAAGGGCGCTCTGCTCCTGGTTTAGGGCCATTCTCTCCATAAGGGCGCTCTGCTCCCCTTTAGGGCCATTCTCTCCATAAGGGCGCTCTGCTCCCCTTTAGGGCCATTCTCTCCATAAGGGCGCTCTGCTCCTGGTTTAGGGCCATTCTCTCCATAAGGGCGCTCTGCTCCCCTTTAGGGCCATTCTCTCCATAAGGGCGCTCTGCTCCCCTTTAGGGTCATTCTCTCCATAAGGGCGCTCTGCTCCTGGTTTAGGGCCATTCTCTCCATAAGGGCGCTCTGCCCCTGGTTTAGGGCCATTCTCTCCATAAGGGCGCTCTGCTCCTGGTTTAGGGCCATTCTCTCAATAAGGGCGCTCTGCTCCTGGTTTAGGGCCATTCTCTCCATAAGGGCGCTCTGCTCCCCTTTAGGGCCATTCTCTCCATAAGGGCGCTCTGCTCCCCTTTAGGGCCATTCTCTCCATAAGGGCGCTCTGCTCCTGGTTTAGGGCCATTCTCTCCATAAGGGCGCTCTGCTCCCCTTTAGGGCCATTTCTCTCCATAAGGGGCGCTCTGCTCCTGGTTTTAGGGCCATTCTCTCCATAAGGGCGCTCTGCTCCTGGTTTAGGGCCATTCTCTCCATAAGGGGCGCTCTGCTCCTGGTTTAGGGCCATTCTCTCCATAAGGGCGCTCTGCTCCCAGTTTAGGGGCCATTCTCTCCATAAGGGCGCTCTGCTCCCTGGTTAGGGCAATCTCCTAAGGGCGTCTCTGCTCCCTTTAGGGCCATTCTCTCCATAAGGGCGCTCTGCTCCTGGTTTAGGGCCATTCTCTCCATAAGGGGCGCTCTGCTCCTAGGTTTAGGGCCATTCTCTCCCATAAGGGCGCTCTGCTCCTGGTTTAGGGCCATTCTCTCCATAAGGGCGCTCTGCTGCTCCCCTTTAGGGCCATTCTCTCCATAAGGGCGCTCTGCTCCTGGTTTAGGGCCATTCTCTCCATAAGGGCGCTCTGCTCCCCTTTAGGGCCATTCTCTCCATAAGGGCGCTCTGCTCCCCTTTAGGGCCATTCTCTCCATAAGGGGCGCTCTGCTCCTGGTTTAGGGCCATTCTCTCCATAAGGGCGCTCTGCTCCCCTTTAGGGCCATTCTCTCCATAAGGGCGCTCTGCTCCCCTTTAGGGCCATTCTCTCCATAAGGGCGCTCTGCTCCCCTTTAGGGCCATTATCTCCATAAGGGCGCTCTGCTCCTGGTTTAGGGCCAATCTCTCCATAAGGGCGCTCTGCTCCCCTTTAGGGGCCATTCTCTCCATAAGGGCGCTCTGCTCCCCTTTAGGGCCATTCTCTCCATAAGGGCGCTCTGCTCCTGGTTTAGGGCCATTCTCTCCATAAGGGCGCTCTGCTCCCCTTTAGGGCCATTCTCTCCATAAGGGCGCTCTGCTCCTGGTTTAGGGCCATTCTCTCCATAAGGCGCTCTGCTCCTGGTTTAGGGCCATTCTCTCCATAAGGGCGCTCTGCTCCTGGTTTAGGGGCCATTCTCTCCCATAAGGGCGCTCTGCTCCCCTTTAGGGCCATTCTCTCCATAAGGGCGCTCTGCTCCTGGTTTAGGGCCATTCTCTCCATAAGGGCGCTCTGCTCCCCTTTAGGGCCATTCTCTCCATAAGGGCGCTCTGCTCCTGGTTTAGGGCCATTCTCTCCATAAGGGCGCTCTGCTCCTGGTTTAGGGCCATTCTCTCCATAAGGGCGCTCTGCTCCTGGTTTAGGGCCATTCTCTCCATAAGGGCGCTCTGCTCCTGGTTTAGGGCCATTCTCTCCATAAGGGCGCTCTGCTCCCCTTTAGGGCCATTCTCTCCATAAGGGCGCTCTGCTCCTGGTTTAGGGGCCATTCTCTCCATAAGGGCGCTCTGCTCCCCTTTAGGGCCATTCTCTCCATAAGGGCGCTCTGCTCCCCTTTAGGGCCATTCTCTCCATAAGGGCGCTCTGCTCCTGGTTTAGGGCCATTCTCTCCATAAGGGCGCTCTGCTCCTGGTTTAGGGCCATTCTCTCCATAAGGGCGCTCTGCTCCCCTTTAGGGCCATTCTCTCCATAAGGGCGCTCTGCTCCTGGTTTAGGGCCATTCTTTCCATAAGGGCTCTCTGCTCCCCTTTAGGGCCATTCTCTCCATAAGGGCGCTCTGCTCCTGGTTTAGGGCCATTCTCTCCATAAGGGCGCTCTGCTCCTGGTTTAGGGCCATTCTCTCCATAAGGGCGCTCTGCTCCTGGTTTAGGGCCATTCTCTCCATAAGGGCGCTCTGCTCCCCTTTAGGGCCATTCTCTCCATAAGGGCGCTCTGCTCCTGGTTTAGGGCCATTCTCTCCATAAGGGCGCTCTGCTCCCCTTTAGGGCCATTCTCTCCATAAGGGGCGCTCTGCTCCCCTTTAGGGCCATTCTCTCCATAAGGGCGCTCTGCTCCTGGTTTAGGGCCATTCTCTCCATAAGGGCGCTCTGCTCCCCTTTAGGGCCATTCTCTCCATAAGGGCGCTCTGCTCCCCTTTAGGGCCATTCTCTCCATAAGGGCGCTCTGCTCCCCTTTAGGGCCATTATCTCCATAAGGGCGCTCTGCTCCTGGTTTAGGGCCAATCTCTCCATAAGGGCGCTCTGCTCCCCCTTTAGGGCCATTCTCTCCATAAGGGCGCTCTGCTCCCCTTTAGGGCCATTCTCTCCATAAGGGCGCTCTGCTCCTGGTTTAGGGCCATTCTCTCCATAAGGGCGCTCTGCTCCCCTTTAGGGCCATTCTCTCCATAAGGGCGCTCTGCTCCTGGTTTAGGGCCATTCTCTCCATAAGGGCGCTCTGCTCCTGGTTTAGGGCCATTCTCTCCATAAGGGCGTTCTGCTCTGGTTTAGGGCCATTCTCTCCATAAGGGCGCTCTGCTCCCCTTTAGGGCCATTCTCTCCATAAGGGCGCTCTGCTCCTGGTTTAGGGCCATTCTCTCCATAAGGGCGCTCTGCTCCCCTTTAGGGCCATTCTCTCCATAAGGGGCGCTCTGCTCCTGGTTTAGGGCCATTCTCTCCATAAGGGCGCTCTGCTCCTGGTTTAGGGCCATTCTCTCCATAAGGGCGCTCTGCTCCTGGTTTAGGGCCATTCTCTCCATAAGGGCGCTCTGCTCCTGGTTTAGGGCCATTCTCTCCATAAGGGCGCTCTGCTCCCCTTTAGGGCCATTCTCTCCATAAGGGCGCTCTGCTCCTGGTTTAGGGCCATTCTCTCCATTAAGGGCGCTCTGCTCCCCTTTAGGGCCATTCTCTCCATAAGGGCGCTCTGCTCCCCTTTAGGGCCATTCTCTCCATAAGGGCGCCTCTGCTCCTGGTTTAGGGGCCATTCTCTCCATAAGGGCGCTCTGCTCCCCCTTTAGGGCCATTCTCTCCATAAGGGCGCTCTGCTCCTGGTTTAGGGCCATTCTCTCCATAAGGGCGCTCTGCTCCCCTTTAGGGCCATTCTCTCCATAAGGGCGCTCTGCTCCTGGTTTAGGGCCATTCTCTCCATAAGGGGCGCTCTGCTCCCCTTTAGGGCCATTCTCTCCATAAGGGGGCTCTGCTCCTGGTTTAGGGGCCATTCTCTCCATAAGGGCGCTCTGCTCCCCCTTTAGGGCCATTCTCTCCATAAGGGCGCTCTGCTCCTGGTTTAGGGCCATTCTCTCCATAAGGGCGCTCTGCTCCTGGTTTAGGGCCATTCTCTCCATAAGGGCGCTCTGCTCCCCTTTAGGGCCATTCTCTCCATAAGGGCGCTCTGCTCCCCTTTAGGGCCATTCTCTCCATAAGGGCGCTCTGCTCCTGGTTTAGGGGCCATTCTCTCCATAAGGGCGCTCTGCTCCCCTTTAGGGCCATTCTCTCCATAAGGGGCGCTCTGCTCCCCTTTAGGGCCATTCTCTCCATAAGGGCGCTCTGCTCCTGGTTTAGGGGCCATTCTCTCCATAAGGGCGCTCTGCTCCTGGTTTAGGGCCATTCTCTCCATAAGGGCACTCTGCTCCTGGTTTAGGGCCATTCTCTCAATAAGGGCGCTCTGCTCCTGGTTTAGGGGCCATTCTCTCCATAAGGGGCGCTCTGCTCCCCTTTAGGGCCATTCTCTCCATAAGGGCGCTCTGCTCCCCTTTAGGGCCATTCTCTCCATAAGGGCGCTCTGCTCCCCTTTAGGGCCATTCTCTCCATAAGGGCGCTCTGCTCCTGGTTTAGGGCCATTCTCTCCATAAGGGCGCTCTGCTCCCCCTTTAGGGCCATTCTCTCCATAAGGGCGCTCTGCTCCTGGTTTAGGGCCATTCTCTCCATAAGGGCGCTCTGCTCCTGGTTTAGGGCCATTCTCTCCATAAGGGCGCTCTGCTCCTGGTTTAGGGCCATTCTCTCCATAAGGGCGCTCTGCTCCCCTTTAGGGCCATTCTCTCCATAAGGGCGCTCTGCTCCTGGTTTAGGGCCATTCTTTCCATAAGGGCGCTCTGCTCCCCTTTAGGGCCATTCTCTCCATAAGGGCGCTCTGCTCCTGGTTTAGGGCCATTCTCTCCATAAGGGCGCTCTGCTCCTGGTTTAGGGCCATTCTCTCCATAAGGGCGCTCTGCTCCTGGTTTAGGGCCATTCTCTCCATAAGGGCGCTCTGCTCCTGGTTTAGGGCCATTCTCTCCATAAGGGCGCTCTGCTCCCCTTTAGGGCCATTCTCTCCATAAGGGCGCTCCTGCTCCTGGTTTAGGGCCATTCTCTCCATAAGGGCGCTCTGCTCCCCTTTAGGGCCATTCTCTCA